>NW_006399761.1:25722612-25729521 GCF_000299155.1 Elephantulus edwardii | reverse complement strand
ACACAGTCAAATGCCTTTGCATAATCAATGCTTTCAGCTAAGATCCATCTAACATTAGCTACAATATTCCTAGTACCATGACCCCTTCTAAACCCAGCCTGGACTTCTGGCAGTTCTCTGCTGATGTGCTGTTCTAGTCATTTTTGGATAATCTTCAGTAGATTCTTGCCTTTTTTACCTATTAAATACTTCCTTAAGCAGAGGAAAATTAATGGCATGCAAATATGAATAGAATATTATTTTGTAAACAATTATACCTAATGAAGAAGGTACAGATTGGAAATTCCTTTCCTCTGTGGGCAGGATAGATTAGTGACTGTTGTGCCTGTCAGGCGTCACCACGTCTGTCATGAGTCAGAGCAGCCCTGTGAACAGCAGACCTGAACCACGGCCTCTCCTGTGCCGCTCTCATGATCTCTGATAGACTCAAGGTCATTGTTACAGTCACTGGGCCCGTCCACTCTGTCGCGGGTCTTCTCTTTCTCTTATCCTCTACCTTTTTCCCCAGCATGATGTCTTTCACAAAGGACTTGTCCTTCCTGGCAACATGCCCGCGGTACATGAGACAGGGTTTCACCATCTGTGCCTCTAAGGAGCACCCTAGTTACACTTCTCCAAGACGGACTGTGGGAGGGGGCCAGGGGGGAAATGTGCAACAATGAATGAATGAACGAATGGATGAATGAAAAATGCACATTTTCTGTAAACTTACATTAAAATATCATTAAAATAAAATTTAAGAAAAGACAGCCTTGTTTGTTCTTATGAAAGTCCTTGGAATATTCAGTACCCTTTGCAACATTCTAATTCAAAGGCATCGAATCTTCTTCTCTCATACTTATTCATTGTTCAACTTTCAGATGCATAGGAAACATTGGAAAATAGCATGGCTTGGATCAGGCACACCGTGGACTTCAGAGGTCCTTGACAGGAGATTTCCCCCAGTGTAGCATGTCTTTTGATTTCTTAAATTCTGTGACCACAGGTGCTGACTATGATTCCAAGCAAAATTAAATCATTGGCAACTTCAGTCTTTCTCCATCACAATACTGCCTTTTGGCCCATTGGTGAGCTTCTAGCAAAGTGGTCAGGATAAGGGCACGCCACTCCAGAGACTGGGTTGCAGAAAGACTTCCATCTGGGACATTCTCTCTGCTTCATTTGCTCTGATGGAAGCCAGCAGTCATGTTGTGAATGGCCCAGTGGAGAAGAGGCCTATATGGAGCTGAATGAGGAACCAAGGCCCTCACTCCAAAAGTCTATGAAAAATGGAATCATGAGCTTGGAAGTGAATCCTCCCTAAGTCAGGCCTTTATGTGAGACCATGGGCTGCCAACAGAATAAATAGGTCTGTCCTGGAGAAAGTGAAACCAGGGTGTCCCTTAGAGACAAAGATGGTAAAAGTTTGCCTGTTTGGGTGTGTGGTCAGTAGCGGCCAGTCCTTGAAGTCCTTCATGCTTGGAAAGTGTGAGGGTCAGAGTGACAGAGGAAGACCCTCAACAAGATGAGCTGACACAGTGACTGTAGCAACGGCGACTGTCATGTGTCGGAGATGGTGAGACAGGGTCAGAATAGGGCGAGGTTCAGAGTCATTGTTCGTAGGGTCGGCTGCTGTTAATGTGGCCTGTTGGTCAGATGGTGAGGATATTTGTTTTCTTAGTATTGAGATGCAATATAAATTGAAGGCTGTTGTGTGCTGTTGAGTTGGAACCGCCCTGTAGCTGACCCTCCAGTAGATTTTTAGACGGAGAGAATAGCACGTGAGAAGATTACTCATCCTTCTCCAGCAGAGCCTCTGGTGGGTTCAAACCATGTGCCTTAGGGATTGCAGCCCAGCTTCTTATCACTAGGCCTTTGAAGAGCTTTGAAGTCTTCAGTCTTCTGCAGTAAGTATTTCAAGTCCTCTTCACTTTCTGCATGCAAGGTTGTGGCGTGTGCATAATGAAGATTGTTGGTGTGTCTTCCTCCAATCCTGATGTCATATTCTTCTCCTTAGAATCCAGCTTCTCAAATGATTTATTTGCTCACCATACAGATTGGTATAGAGAAAAGATATAACTTTGTTATTTCAATAACCTTTTCTGACATGCAGTGTTTATTTGTTCTGTTTTGAGAGCTACTTTTTAGTTTATGTTTTGTTATTGTTGATTGCCTTCAAGTCGAGCACAACTCATAGTGACGCTATGAACAAAAGGCCAAAATCCCCTCTACAACCATTGACATTTACCAAAGTTCATAGAGTTTCTGGAGGCATGTTGTTTAGGAAGTGGATGCCACTCCTGCTTCCAAAGCTTTATGTATAGGTTTCATATAAATGGAATAAAGTGTTCTGAGATTTCTATTACTATCAATATTAGTCATAAATTGTTATGGCCCATGCAGTTTTTGTATTTTTGCAGTTTTATAGTTTTAAAATATCGCCTTTGCATAGTCACTAAAACACAATTAGATATTCTTTTATTCTCTGCTTCCAGCCATGATCCATCTGACAGCAGCAGCAATAACTCTCATTCCACACAGCCTCTTCTGAACCAAACTTTAATTTCTAGTAATTCCCTGTTGATGAACTGGCCAGACTTTTAAAATATTTAAAAATAATCTTTAGCGAGGTTTTACTTGCATGTGATATTAGTAATATTGGTCAGTCATTTTCACATTCACTTGGCTCTCCTTTTTATTGGAATGGGAACATACATGGTTCTTTCCAGTTGGCTGTCCTCCAAATTTCTTGACATTGGCAGGTGAACATGTACAGGGCTGCATATACTTGTCGAAATACCTCAGTTAGTGTTCCATAAATTCCTGGAAGCTTATTTTTTTTGTCAACACGTTCAGTGCAGCTTCAAATTCTTCCTTCATTACCATAGGTTCTTGATTATACGCTACTTCCTGAAATGATTCCATGCCAACCAACTCCTTTTGGTACAGTGACTCTGTGTTTTCCTTCTGTCTTCCTTGGATGCTTCCTGAATCATTGAAGATTTTGCCCATAGACTCCTTCAGTATTGCAACTCAAGGCTTGAATTTACTCCTCAGTTGTTTCAGCTGGAGAAGTGTCAAACATGTTCTTGTCTTCTGGTTTTCTAACTCCAGCTCTTTGCACAGTGAGTGACAATACTTTGCTTTTTCTCCTTGAACTGTTCTTTAAAATCCAGTGTTTCTCTCTCTTACTTCAGTATTTCTTCCCTTTATTTTGGCCTCCTTTCCAGTGCAAGTTTCACTTGTTGTCGTTGTTATATGCTGTCAAGTCGCCTGCGATGCATCCCAACCCTATGTACAGCAGCTCTAAACCCTGCCCTGTCCTGAGCCAGTCTCACTGTCTCTGACACACATACCCTCATTGCACTAGTCACTGTGTCAATCCGTCTCCTCTGGGGTCTTCCTCTCCTGCGCTGTCCCTCCACACTTCCTTTTCCAAGGACTGATCCCTCCTGGCCACATGTCCAAAGTATGTGATATGGAGCTTCAAGATCCTAGCCTCCAAGGAGAAACTTGGTTTCATCCTTTGCAACTGGAAGACATCTGTGAAAGAAATAGAATGACTTTGTAAACTCTATACTGAAAAAAAAAAATAAATAAAGACACAGCAAAAAAATCACCTCAAAACTCATTGCTACGGAGCTGGAAGCAATTCATAACTAAGCCTCTAGATAGTTATTTATTAGCTTTAATCAGAGACTGTAAATCCCATGGGAAGAGGTGCCCATCCTTCTCCTGAGGATCCACTGATGGATTTGAACCACCAGAAAGGTGTTGGTGAGCAGGGCAACTCAATGAGCTCGGCCACCAGAACTCACACATACACTACCAGCCCCTACACGGCCTTCTGACTCCATGCTTAATGTACACATTTGTGTCTCGTCTGAGCATTAAGCTTCTTGACGTAGCACACGTACTGTAGAACATTTTTTTTATTTTATTATTTTTGTGTGCATGTACCATCAAATCAGATCTGACAGGTACAGGAGGAGATTGTCCCTCCTTCCCCGGAAGAGCATCTGGTGGATTCGAACCGTGCACCTCTGGGATTGTAGTTGCAGCTCCTTGCCACTAGGCCACCAGAGCTCCCTTTTTTTTTTTGTGATTTCTAAGCACTTTTATTTTTGTTAAGCTTTTCAGAGAATTCGGATGCATTTTGTTGTTTTTAGGTAACAAGAAGTCACGTACAACTCATAGCAAGCCTATGAACAACAGACCTGAACTCTGTCCTATCATGTGCCACCCTTATCATCTCTGACAGCCCATTGCTGTAGTCACTGTGTCAGGCCATTTCATCAGGCATCTTCTTCTCCTACTCTCTGACCCTCCATCTTTCTAAGAATTATGTCCCTTTCCAAGGAATATCCTCATCTAGCTTCATATCTCAGGTAGGAAAGACAAAGTTTCACCATCAGTTTTTGGGGAAGAGGCAGCCAGAGTGCTCCTTGGAGGCAAATAGTGAAGCTTCATTTTATGTATGGTGAGTGAGAATCACTGGTCATAGAATGTATTTTAAAGGACAATATTTTAGAATATTCCATTTACTTTTCAACTAGATTAAGAGTGAAGGATCTTTTGCATTTTTCTTTGCTCGCTTGGTGGCCAAGTCCTTAGGGCACTGCAATGCTAACCCAATGACATGCCTTTCTCAAAGTTTGAATCCACCAGTTGCTTAGAAGGAGGAAGATGACCTATCTCCTCCCACACAATTTACAGTCTCAGAAACCCAGTGGAGGGCCAGCTGTGAGTTGGTTGTGATTTGATGGCAATGAGAGAGAAAGAGACCTCTAGGTTACTAAACTAAATTTGGTGTTTGTTGTTCCCAGCCAAATATTTAAATTTTCCTCAAGTTCGTGTGTGTGTGTGTGTGTGTGTGTGTGTGTGTGTATATATATACACACACACACACACATATATATATATGTTGTTGTTGTTATGTGCCGTCGAGTCGCCTGTGACTCATAGCGACCCTATGTACAACAGCCCTAAACTCCGCAGAGCTCCCTTTTTCTTTAAATTAAAGAAAGAAATAGATCTTTTGCTTTTATTGAAAGAGTCCTGTCTTTTCTCACTCTCAACTCATTGGTGTTGACTTGGGGTCAACTCCTGGCTGACCCTCCAGTGGGCTACCAGAGCTTGTAAATTGTGTGGAAGGAGAGATTGCCCGTCTTTCTCCTACAGAAATGTTGACGGGCTCAGACTTCCAGAGCAGCTCGGCCTTTGGGTTAGAAGCACAGTCCCCTACAGACCGTGGACTAGTCGGTAACAAAACCTGAGATTTCATGAAGAGGACTCTAGGCTTCTCATTTTTATCTCAAGAGGTCTCAAAAATATTCCCAGTTTAATGCCTCAAAGTCTATTTCAAGTCCTAAAACCCTATAGGAGGGAGGGTTGGGAGGGGAGAAAAGTGTAACAATGAATGAATGGAAATCCAAAGTCTCTGTAAATTTTCATTGAAATTAATAATAAATTTCAAAAAAAGAAAAATCATCCACTGAAAAACAATGAATTCTTAAACATTACACAACATGGGTGACCCTAGAGGACATTATCCTGAGTGAAATATCTCTGTCACAAAAGTACAAATACTGCATAGTACTGTTGAGAGAATAAGAGTGGATAGATCACGAACATTGCATTGGAACAGAAGAAGGAAAGAACTGTTAAAAAGGCATATATGGTTAGGCATTAGGTTATTGTGCACCAATGAATGAACATTAAAAATAAAAAGTGAACCCGGGGAGGGAGGGTGAGAATGTAAAATGTGCAACAATGAATGAATGAAAATTCAACTTTTCTGTAAACTTTCATTAAAATAATAATGAAAATTAAAAAATTTATAAAAAAATTAAAAAAAACCTATAGGAGAAGGTAGAAGTACCTCATAACATTTCCAAAGCTTGTAGTCCCTGTGGGAGAGAGAAGCCAGAAGAGAGGCTGAGAGAGAGGCCTAAGCTGCTGAGGTCTTAACCCCTGCACCACCTTTTACATGGAGAAAGAGCTAAAGATTTCAGAAATATCTTTTTAATGCTACTTCAGTAACCATCAAGTACTTCATTACCGTGAGGGTTTGTATTCATTAATCAATTTATTTAAGCCTCTTGGAAATTCTCCCTTCTCCAGAAGCCGGTTCCTGTAACATGTGGAGAACGCTGGCCTGATTTGGGAATTATTAAATCACAGAGCAATCAAATTGTGTGTCAGTCCATTGAATTAATCTAAGATTTTCACTTTGAAGAAAACTTTAAAGTTACTAATGTGGGATTTCCTCCTCCCCTTCCTCAAGCAGGTTCGGGCTTTGTGCTCCCTTTTTCCTCAGGGGAGAGAGGTGACAGGGCTGAATGCAGATGTTGCTCCCAAAACCACCTCCTTTCCTGCCTTTGTTTAACCTCACTGAGGTGAGTTAGTGTCCAGTGGACCCAGAAGAAAGGAAACGGCTGTGACAGAAACCTGAGGGGAAAATAAGTGCAGAGGGAGTTGATCTGGGATGAAAGACTTCCTCAGACTGGGAGAGGAGTCCAGGGCCTTGAGCAGCTGAGGCCACAGCTTTGCTCCCAGATGACAACAGCCCAGGAAGAGGCCAGAGTGCAGAGGGCATGCCAAGGGCTCCTCAGCCTCAAGTGTGGCTGGGAAGCTAGAGTCGACAGAACTGAGGGAACAGCTAATTAACTGGGACCCTGGGGGTCTTGGTATTGACAAATAACCATGAATATCATAACCGTCCCGTTGTCATGGGGTCAGAACAGATTCATAGCCGATCATGCAGTGGGTTTTCAAGAGGCTATAAATTGAGAGGAAGAGCTAGCTCACCTGCCCCCTAAGATCCCAGGGAGACACCATCCCTAGGACTTGACCTGTCTTGCTGCCCAGAAACTCAACTCCAGTCATTGCCTCTGAGTCCCAGCTGACTCACAGTCGACCCCGCCCACT
>NW_006399761.1:25719268-25720932 GCF_000299155.1 Elephantulus edwardii | reverse complement strand
CCAGCATTTATTGCTTGCTGTTCTGTTACATTTTGCTATTCTGACTGGGGTGAGATGATATCTCATAGTTGTTGGCATGGACATTTTTAAGGCTCTTGTCACATGTAGTCTACATACCCTCTGCATGGGTTTATCCCTTTTTAGATTGCAGTTCAAATTTTGAAAAGTTTGAAAATTCTCTTCAATGAGGGTGGAATAGGGCCGAATACAGTAGCGATATTGCTATTATGATATTCCATATGAGATTTGAAGGCAGGCCAATGTATGATGTGTCAGCGAGAAAAAGAGGAAGGGGTGGAAATTCAGAGTAATTTGGGGGTGATCTCAACAAAGCGTTGTCTGCTACCCTTGGGTGTGGGAGGCTTAGAAGGCGGTGCAGTTCTCATTGTGACCACACGGTGGAGCGCCTCTTGTGGGAAAGAGTGACTGGTGCAAGTGCTGGTCGACCAGACGCTGCGGCCGTGTCTGTGTGTACAGGGAGGAAGGCCAGCTGCCTCTCCCTGGAGAAGAGTGTCCTTCCACAGAACCCAAAGGACTGGTGCTTTGCTGCTGCTCAAATCCACCAGGGCCTCCGATCTCCTCCCGTGCACTTTACAGCCTTCAAAAACCCACTGGAGGCTCAGCGATGGGTTGGTTTGGGTTCCACAGCAAGGAATTTTTGGAGCGTTGTGTGTTGCAGGCCTTTCCCTGTCTGAAAACTTCTCCTTCCACAAAGGTTACGTTCAGAAAGCAGCACACTCAGCTGCTTCCTCTACTACCAGGACCAGGTGCCAGAATCAAAGACAAAATGCTCTTTCACAGGAGCTAGAAGGACTTATCTGTCTCAGAAAACATATTTAGAAAAAAGAGAACTCAGGAGATTTCCTCTGAGTATTGAGGAGCGATGATATCAGTTTGAGGACAAAGGTGCACCTGAGTCCGGCCATAGTCTTTTCAAGCACCAAATATCCCATGGACTGTCAAAGAACGAACAGATATGTCTTGGAGAAAGTGCAGCCAGGTGTTCCTTGGATGCAAGGCTTCATCTTACATACTCCAGACGTGTTGCTAGGAAAGGCTATTCTGTTTAGAGGGTTATGGTGCTTGGAAGGGTGGAGGGTTGGACACAGAGAGGAAGACTCTCAAACACATGGACTGACATCATGACTGCTGCAAGGGCTCAAGTGTGTTAGGAAGTGTGAGGATGGCACGGGATGGGTCCAGTTTCAGATCTGCTATTCATTGAGTCGACAGACAGCACGTAACAACAGATTTCCTGGGGCTCTGGCCAAAGCTTTGCTCCTTCCTCTTTTGTAAATTTTAAATTTTTTTTGAGTAAAAGTTTACACAACTTACTGGATTTCCATGCAATCATTTCTACACATTGGGTTTTTTTTCCCCTCATTCATTTACAATGTGAAATTTTATTAAATAACTCATGTAATCAATATGAATTTTACAACGTCAGTTGTTGTTGTTGTTATGTGCTGTCGAGTCTTTTGCGACTCATAGCAACCCTATGCACAACAGCCCTAAACCCTGCTCTATCCTGCGCCAACTGCACTGCCTCTGACACACCCATCCCAATTACCCCAGTCACCGAATCAATCCATCTCATAGAGGGTCTTCCCCTCCTGTGCTGTCCCTCCACCCTACAAAGCATGATGTCCCTCTCCAAGGACCCG
>NW_006399761.1:25716687-25718792 GCF_000299155.1 Elephantulus edwardii | reverse complement strand
GAGAATCTTTGTCTTCTTGACATTGAGCCTTAGTCCATACTGAAGGCTGCAGTCCTTGACCCTTCGCAGCAAGTGCATGAGGTCAATTACAATTGATTAATTGTTGTTGTTACATAGTGTGGAGCTGGGACCCACTCATAGCTAACTCTCCAGTGGGTTTTCAGAGGCAGTTAATCACACAGGAGTAGATTGCCTATCATCTCCCGCAGAGCAGCTGGTGGCCTTGAACTGCATGCCTTCGGGATTGCAGAGCAGCATGTGTAGGCCACCAGAGCTCACTCTCTATATTAAACATACAATAGACTAATGTTGTTTATTATTGTGTACCATCGAGTTGGAACCCACCCATAGCTGACCTTCCAGTGGGTATTCAGAGGTAGTTACTTGCACAGAAGAAGATTGCCTAATATACTGTATATTTATATGTAAATATTAATACTTATTAATAATAATTTTGGTTTTGTTGTTATGTGTGGTTGAGTAGCCTGCTACTCATAGCGACCCTATGTACAACAGCCCTAAATCCTGCTCTATCCTGTGCCAATCACACTGTCTCTGACACACCCATCCCAATTACCACAGTCACTGAATCAATCCACCTCATAGAGGGTCTTCCTCTCCTGCGCCGTCCCTCCACCCTCCCAAGCATGATGTCCCTCTCCAAGGACTGATCCCACCTTGCAACATGTCCAAAGTATGTCATATGAAGCTTCAGAATCCTTGTCTCCAAGGAGCAGCCTGGCTTCACCCTCTCTAGGCTGAACTTGTTTGTTCTTCTAACAGTCCATGGTATATTCGATACTCTTCTCCAGCTCAAAGGTATCAATTCTCCTTCTATCCTCTCTAGTCATTGTCCAGCTATCTGATGCATAGCAAGTAATTGCAAAGACCGTAGCTTGTATTAGGCGCACCTAAGTCTCCATACTGACATCATTACTCTCCAGTACTTTGGAGAGGTCTCTGACAACAGATGTGTTTCATTGACTATGCAAAGGCATTTGACTGTGTGGATCATAATAAACTGGCTTACTCTGAGAAGAATGGGAATCCCAGAACACTTGGTTGTGCTTATGAGAAACCTATACTTGGACCAGGAGGCAGTCGTCAGAACAGAGCAAGGAAACACTGCATGGTTTAAAATTGGGAAGGGTGTGCACCAAGAGTGTGTCCTATTTCCATATTTTTTTTTCAATTTACATGTGAAACAGGTTATCTGGGAGGCTGGACTCTGTGAAGAGATATGTGGCATCAGAATTGTAGGTAGATTCATCAACAATCTGTGTTATGCAGATGACACAACCCTGCTTGCTGAAACTGAGGAGCACCTGTAGCATTTTCTGCAGAAGGTCAAGGACAGCAGTCTTCAACATGGATTGAAGCTCAACATCAAGAAAACAAAGATCTCACCACTGGACCAATTGGCAGCATCATGATAGATGGTGAAGAGATTGAGATTGTTAGCTTCAGTTTGCTTGGCTCTGCAATTGACATTCTTAATACCAGCAGCCAGGAAATTAAAAGACACATTGCACTGGGAAATTAATGCTATAATTTATGAATTTTCACGGTTGTGAAACAGGACTGACATTGGGGTTGAGGGGAGACTGAGAAAGATGGGATAAATAATGTATATTGCATTGAAACAGATGAGAGAGAAACTGTTTAAAAGGGTTATATGATTAGGTATTATTGTCATGATAGGAGTCCAGAATGAAGGCTGCATAGTAGAGTGGACTTGGGGGGAGAGATTGTATAACAATGAAAGAATTTTTTACTTTTCAAAGGGAAGAGTGTACTGGGGGGAGCGGTGGGTAGGGAGAAAAGTGCAACAATGAATGAATGGAAATCCAAAGTCTATGTAAATTTTTATTAACATTAATAATAATTAAAACAATAGGAACAAATAAAAAGCAAAAACCCAGTGTCCCATTAGCCCTCTGTCTTGCCTTTCCTTCACTGAACTTATGTTTGTTAATTTTCACATCCCTTTCACTCCCTTTCTAATCCTGAGAGTTATCTAAGAATGATTCTATTTGTATGTAAATTTACCACTGTTGTAAGTTTTCATCAAGTCATCCTGTGGGACTCATAGAGACCCTATGAAC
>NW_006399761.1:25672615-25711392 GCF_000299155.1 Elephantulus edwardii | reverse complement strand
TTTTTATTTGTTTATTTACTTATTCTTTTTATGTGTGTACCGTCAAATTGGATCTGACTGGTACAGGAGGCGATTGTTCCTCCTTCTTCAGCAGAGCATCTGGTGGATTTGAACCTTGCACCTCTGGGATTGCAGTGCAGTTTCCTGCCACTAGGCCACCAGAGCTCGCCTGGACTTTTATTCTTTTCTAACTGATGGTCCTCTTGTTTCCTCTCTGCTTGCTCTCTGTTGTCTCTTTCCACATTCCTTACTGAAGAGGTCTGATGGGCTCTCTACACAATAGGCACTCAATAACCCTCTAATGAATTGGCTTAAGCTGGGAAGAATGGAAGGTTGCCAGAGGAAACAAAATAATGAAGCTTATGAAATCACTAACCTTCATTTTAGATTCATTGCTTAATTGCCTGAGGAGAGACTAGAAATGCGTACCTATGTTCCAAGTGCTTGCGGCTGCCAAGGATTGGGCTGCAGAACTAAAAGGGAATATTCCTCTACTGTATGTGAAAATTCATGTTCGGAGCACACATAATTGCTACTAATTTCTATAGGGAAGAGCAAGTCTAGTAACTTGATGAAGGAGTCCTATTTCTATGATGAAGAATACTCCTTGATTATCCTAAGTTTAACCCCTACCCTCATTGTAGGCACTGATGTCTGAAAGGATTGTCTGTGAAATTCAAAGCTGCCTGTTAACAACTGAAACGTATTTTATAAAAGAAGGTGAAATATTTTGACTGAAACAAAAAATTAGGCAAATTGTGAGGAGGATAAAAACTGATCCATGATCTTAATTTAATTGATCTTTTCTACTAAGACATTTGCTCTTTAATTATGAGATACATCTTTAAACTATCTGTAGTAGACAATCACCTCTCATTAACTATAACTTTTTTCATCTTTATTCATTGCCCAGCTCTCTGCTGCACAGCAAGTGATTATAAAGACAATAAATAAGGATGACAGAAGAAAAATAGATGTCTTTGAGCTGTGGTGTTGGAGAAGAGTGCTGAATATCCCATGGACGGCCAAAAGAATGAGCATACACGTCTTGGAGAAAGTACAGAGTGCTCCTTGGAGGCAAAGATGACAAAGCTTCGTCTCACTTCCTTTGGGCATGTTGCTAAGAGAGGCTATTCCTTGGAGCAGGACATCATGCTTGGGAGGGTGGAGGGGCAGTGAAGGAGAGGAGGCCCCTCAGCCAGGTGGATTGACACAGTGACTGCAGCAATGGGGTCAAATATGTCAGAAATGATGAAGATGGGACAGGACAGGACAGGGTCCGGATCTGTTGTTCACAGGGTCACTATGAGTCACCCTTGAAGGCACCAAACAACAGCAAATATAACAACAACATATAAAATATAGCAAAATGGAAAAACAACCACAAATAACAAATATTTGAGAATGAGGCCTGAAATTATGGAGTCATCCTAGACTCACTCTTGGCCTCATCCAATGCAGCCCTAAATCCTGTTGCTTTTCCCTTCAAGTCAACCTGGAATCCAGCCATTTCTCAGCACCTTCCCAGCTAAGCTGTAATTCAGTCCTTGCTGGATTGCTAATCTTTAAATTAGCATCCAGCAGAACAGATCATCTGAGATCCTGGGCTGTATGAGGAGGAATGTGGCATCAGGATTGGTGGAAGAGTCATCAACAACCTGCGTTATGCGGATGACACAACCCTGCTTGCTGAAACTGAGGAGGACCTGAAGCGCTTGCTGCAGAAGGTCAAGGACTGCAGTCTTCAATATGGATTGAAGCTCAACGTCAAGAAAACAAAGATTCTCACCACTAGGCCGATTGGCAGCATCAGTATGGATGGTGAAGAGATTGAGATTGTTAACAGTTTTAGTTTACTTGGTTCCACAGTCAACACTCTTGGTAATAGCAACCAGGAAATCAGGAGATGAATTGCATTGGGAAAGTCAGCTGTGAGGGACCTCTCAAGAGTACTGAAGAGCAACGATGTCAGGATGGAGACTAAGGTGCGCCTGATCCAGGCTATGGCCTTTGCAATTACATGCTATGCATCGGATAGTTGGACAATGAAAAGGGATGATAGAAGGAGAATTGGTGCCTTTGAGCTGTGGTGCTGGAGAAGAGTGTTGAATATACCATGGACTGCTAGGAAAACAAACAGGTTTGTCCTGGAGAAGGTGAAGCCAGGCTGCTCCTTGGAGGCAAGGATTCTTAAGCTTCGTCTGACATACTTTGGACATGTTGCAAGGCAGGACCAGTCCTTAGAGAGGGACGTCTGCTTGGAAGGGTGGAGAGACAGCGCAGGAGGGGAAGGCCCTCTATTAGGTGGATTGATTCAGTTACTGGGGTAATCGGGATGGGTGTGTCAGAGGCAGTGCGATTGGCACAGGATAGGGCAGGGTTTAGGCCTGTTGTACATAGAGTCGCTATGAGTCACTGGAAACTCAACGGCATGTAACAACAAAAACATAGATTGGTAGGCTAGCACAACTCAAAGAGATGTTTTCTCATCCAGGTAGCTCACACTTGTCATTCTTAAACATTATTCAAACCAAAACTGAGTCCACTGAGTCAATTCAAACTCATAGTGCAGCGTAAAACTGCGCCCTTGTGTTTCCTAATCTAGGAATCCCTATGGAAGCAAATGGCCATATCTTCCTCCCGTGGCGTAGCAAGTGGGTTTGAATTGTTGACCTTTAGGTTAGCAGCCAAACGCTTTAACCACCCTGCTACCAGAACTCCTTCTCAGACGCTTTTGTCAGGTGACTCTATGAATGTTGATCTGGACGCTGCCTTATTCTGTCCTATCCTCACCATCGTGGACATGTGTGAGCCACTGGTAGTTACCCTGTCAGTCCATCTCGTTGAGGGTCCTCCCTGCTTCCTCTGGCCCTGTGCCGGAAGTCTGTGAGATGAAGCACCTTGCCTCTAAGGAGCTGCCCTGGTCACACTTCCTCCAGGACCGACTTGTTCTCTTTTCTCAGCAGTTCATGTCAATACTTGTCTCCAAAATCACAATCCAAAGGCATTGATTCTTTTTTCCTGTCATCTTTACTCGTTGTTCAACATCATAAAAATCTAGTGAGAGAGCTTATTAAAGCACAGATGACTGGGCCCACTCCAGAGTTTTGTTTGAGCGAGTCTGAGATGCAGGGGCTTAAATTTATATTTCTAACAAGTATCTAGTTGATACTGATGTCGGTGGACCAGATCTGTACTCTGAGAACCTCTAAGGTAAATATTCTAGCCTGTGTATTTGCTTTTCTTAGTATAAATCTGGCAAGTTTTAGCCAGCGCTCCTGAAAGTAATTATCTGAAGGAATTAATTCTAAAGGAATAATCCTATTCTCTCAGAGGACTGGTTTGATAAGGATAGCAAATCATAAATCTCTAAAAGATTTAGGGCATGAGGCATGAGGTAGCTGGTGTACATGCTTTCACGATAGCAGTAATTTTAAAAAAAAGGAATAATTTCAGCAATGTAGGGCAAAGTTCAGATCCATTGTTCACAGGGTTGCTATGAGTCATGGTTGACTCGATGACACCTAACAACAACAACAGGCTAACAAACCGGGACATCGGACTGATTTGTTCTGGCTTGATACCTTGCTGAGAATGTTATTTCTACCCCAGATTTATGGAATCAGAGTCCACATTTTTAGAAATCGCCTGGTGAGCCTTGTGGATCTTAACGTGATCCTAAGAATCTAAGACTCTGGGCTCCAAGAACCACTTTGCGATCTCTAAGAGTCACCTGGGAATCTTACTAAACTCTAGATTCTGATTCTGCTTATTTGGGGTACACGCTTTCAGCAGGGGGTAGGACTGGAATGAATCGTTTGGAAGCCCTGAGAACAAACCTTGGGTTTTACTTGTGAACCCTTAACCACAGGGTGGCCCCCTAACTCCATTGGCCCCAATTAAGACTGCTCTTGTTATTTATGATAGTTCCAAGCGAAAGCCTTCTTTCTTCTGAAAAAAAGAGTGACTTTATTTGTACGACCAACCCTTTGCTGCCTCCGGAGGCCTGGGAGCTCCCTCGGCGGTGTCAAATCTGTGCTCACTTGGAAGTCGATGGTTATGGAGATAAATGACACGGGGCGGGGGGAATGAACATGTAGCTATGAGAAGACATTGTATCAGAAGATGAAAGGTGGTCATTTCATAGTAGGAGAAACCAAGGAGCCACACCCAGGACAGAGGCTTCCCTGTGGGGGAACCCTGAACCCTGCACACAACAGACACCCCACACAGGCACCGGGCAGAAGCACGAGGGGAAGACACGTGCACCGAGTCTCCTCCCAAACTCTTGTTTTAAGATAAAAGGAAGCCCTTTTCTCAGCTTCCAATTGTCCTTCTTCTCCCTCGTCTTTATCTTACCGCCTCCCCCCCCACACACACACACATAAGGGACCAAGGACCAGCAGGAATAAGAGACATAGAGGGCTCGGGTGTCACCTTCCTGGGTCACTACACCTGAGAAGGGAGCAGCCCTCCAACCAGTTCATTCCAGCTCTACTCTCTGCTGAGTAAGCACGTGTCCACCTCAGACACTCTGGGTCAGAATCTGTCATTCAAGAGAATTCGCAGGTCATGCTTATGCGTCTGGGCGGGACTCAATATTCTCAGAATGAACCGGTTCAAAGTCCTGGGAAGGAAGAGGCACCCAACGGGGCCAAGGGCCAAAGTGGTGAGTGCGTGTGAGGGGAGGCAAAGTGAGGGGACCTACCCACAGACCATCCTCTCCTCTCCAACCTGTTGTCAGTGGAGTGAAAACTTAATCTCATACCCCCAAAATGCATCCAAGTGAGAATGGGCAAAGGTTAGACAAAGATTTCCTTATTATAAAGGGGGCTCCACTTCTAGATAAAAAACCAAACATCGATATATTTCTCAAGAATACCTTTGCCCATTACACGTTGTCTCCAGCAACAAAGCTCTAGAAGCTGAAGCATGTTCTTTTCATGTTGAACAAGCACTTGATCTGTTTTTCCAAGTAAAGGTCTCATTGATGCATAAACGCACCAGTTTGTGGTGTTGTGAAGGGCTGGAGACTCGGTGCTGACTCCCACTGACCCTGTGTACAACAGGAAGAACCACTGGCTGGCCTGAACCATCCTCACAAGCACGTGCTACTGGCTGGAGTCAAGTATTGTAGCACTGCGTCCGTCAACCTTAGTCAGGATCCTTTCTGCAGAACTTCTACCAAGCGGGATGTCCTTCTCCAGAGGCCGAACTACATCGGGCAAAATCTCCTCTCCTCACTCTGAAGGAGCATTCTGGTTGCACTTCTTCCAAAGTAAGTCTGTTCCCTCTTCTGGCAGTTCGTGTTGATATGTGTCATTGAGTTGTGTGCGACTCACAATGAGCCTATGTACATTAGCTTTGAACCCCACCCTATCCGGAGCCAATCTCATCGTCTACAACAGATCCAATCCCATTTCTCCAGTCACTGAGTCAATCCATTTCATCCTGGGTCTTCGTCTCCTCTGCTGTCCTCTTCCAAGCATGGTGTCCTTCTCCACAGACTGGTCCCTACTGGCCATGTACCCAAAGTATGTGAGATGGAGGCTTACAGCCCTTGCCTCCGGGGAGCAGCCTGGTTTCACCCTCTCTAGGACCTGTTCGTCCTCCTGGAAGTTCACGATATGCTCAATACTCTTCTCTCTAATACCACAACTCAAAGGTATTGATCCTTCATCTGTCATCCTTAGTTATTGTCCAGCTCTCAGATGCATAGCAAAGACCATGGCCTGGATCAGATGCACCTAGTCTCCAGACTGACATCATTGCTCTCCAGTACTCTCGAGAGTACTGAAGGTCTGACAGCAGACTTTCCCAGTATAATTCATCTTTTAATTTCCTGACTACTGGTGCCAAGAGTGTTGATTATGGAACCAAGCAAACTTAAGTTATCAACAGCCTTGATTTCTTCTCAGTCCATCATGAAACTGCTGATCTACACCAACACCCTCCCTTAAATGCATCCACTCTTCTTTTGTGTTCGTTAGCCGTTGTCCATACATATGAACTGGGCTTGGTTAAGGCTTAAAAGAATGATGTTTGTTTTTATCTCACAGGTTATCTGTGGGTCAAGAATTAAAGCTTCAATTTCTCCCCATGAAAACATCCTCACAGAACTCGAGTGGCCTCCCAATGTGGCAGCTGGCTTCCTCCAGAGTGAGTGACCCATGGAAGTGACAGAGAAGACAGACTCCAGAAGGTCCTTTATGACCTAGTCTCAGAAATCACGTTGTTATTCCCACCAAATCCTAGTGTTGAAACATATCAAGACTATCAAGGCTGAACACTAGGAGGCAGGCATTACTGAGGCCATATACCACGTGAACTTTAAATATTTGGCTTAGTTGGTTTTCCAGCGAGTAAACATTACTGATAAATCTCAGATGCCTTTCTCAGTCCCACATCGTCATTGTTCTAGGATTGAGATGACAAAGCCCCGTTCTAGGACTCAGCATTAGAATACAGCTTAGACATTCTTAGCTTCTCAGCCTCCACCAAATGATGCCATTGGCAAACACGTCCGAAGAATGAGGCAATATTTTCTTTAGGAGTAGGCAGACTTTTTTTGTAAAGCACTAGATTGCAACTAATTTAGGCAACATTTTAGACGAACAGACGAAACTGAGGAAATGGCACAGATAGTTATTTGAGAGAGAAACTTTCTCACCTAGGCTGCCCATCTCTGATGGTAGAGGTGTTGTATGTCTAGCTGCCATCCGCTGGAGACGTTGTCATGATAGAGCGCTCTGTCATTACCAGCCTGAAGGGGAGGAGCCCTGTGGGCTTTGGGGTGGGGGGACTGGCTGTCATGGCCAGTTTTACTCTCTGCCAGCGTCATCCAGACCCTGGCACAGTCTTCTTTCTTACTGTAGATCTTGGTCATCACGATTTGGACAGATGGTCTGAGGCGAGGCACTTTGCCAAGCTATCGACTTCATAGTCCCTGGCAATCACAACAGTGAAGTCCCCCAACTGTAGGTAGAGGACCAATGTGAGTCTGGGACTGTGACAAAGTGCTCCCACTCTTGGGAGTGAAGTGGGACCTGGAGGAAAAGCAGCAAATGACTTTCATGGGCCCCTGCCGCCGTTAAAAAAACAACCACCAATTCAGAAAGTATGTTTTCTAGCTGCTCTGGTGATGTAGTCCATGACTAGTTGTGCTGTTAATTCAAAGGCTGTAACAGAGTCTGGAGGGTCGAATCCACCAGCAACTCTGAGATAGATATGCAGTCCCTTCCCATGGGATTTATAGCATTGGAGGAGCCCTACGAATTTGAAATGACTCAACAACAATGAATTTGAGGGTCTTTTAAAATTTGTATAAAGACAAATATGGCTTGGTATGGAGCTGGAGAAGAGTCTTCAACACACTATGGACCGCCAACAAAACAAACAGGTCTGTCTTGGAGAGGGTGAAATCAAGTGTCTCCTTGGAGGCTAGGACTTTGAAGCTCCAGCTCACATACTTTGGGCACGTGGCCTTGGCGAAGGACATCATGCTCGGAAGGGTGGAGGGACAGAGCAGGAGAGGATGAGACGAACTGATACAGTGACTAGGGCAATGGGGGTTGCTGTGTCAGAATCAGTGAGACTGGCTCAGGACAGAGCAGGCTTGAAAGCTGTAGTACATAGGGGGACTATGGACCGCAGGCAGTTGACTCGATGGCACATAACAACAACAACATGGATTATTATTTTTTTTCCTCTAGGAAAAGTTAAAACATATTCGTGGAACCTTAAACGCATCATGGACTGGAGGCTTTGGGCTTACTGTGTCCTCCATGGCTAATCGGGTTTAGAATGGTGGAGGGGTCGCTTAGACTTGTCTCTGTGACTCACAATGCTGGTCTTCTAAGGACAAAAGCAAGCACCAGGCTGGCTGGATTTGGCCTGTGTTTGCTGTCATCTTCTCTAAACGACCAAGGCACAATTAGGTGAGAGGAATCAGATGGGTCACAGGACACCGGAGAAAAGCAAGGACTACCCAAATCATAAAGGTAGATGCAGCTTAGGCAAGATCAGGATCTTGGGTTCTGAGGGGGTTTTTTGGATGAAATTATTCACTTGTAGAAAATTTCATAAAAGCATTAAATGCACCACATAATGAAGTACCATAAACAGAGATGGATAAAGGATACAACCCTGACACATTTTTTCTTTTACATTTGTCTTTATTTTTCTTTTACTTTCCTTTTCTCTGACACACACTTCCTGATTCCCATGGAATGCGTTTTCATTCTGTGCAGACATATATTCTGGTCCACATACAGATTTCACGTGAACACAATTAAGTGTTCAGGGATTCCCATTCCTCTCACAGTGGTGACCAGGAATCTTGCCCTAAGTGAACCTGAATCTCCTAAACTCCAACCAAACACTCTTTTTTGTATTGTTCACTAGATAAAACAACACAGGTTCGAGATTCTCGCTCACCAGGACGTCTGTCTCCAGCCCTGTGGACCATCGTTCTCCCAAGGGGGACCTGTGATGTTGGCTGCACCCCTGCCTTCTCAGCCCATCAGTCATAAATTCACGTGGACGCTTAAACTGCCCCAAACTCTTGTCAGCAGCATCAGGGAAGTCCCAGACTTTGCTCTCTCTTTGGTCCTAAAATAATCAAGATGATTTCAGGTTCTTGT
This sequence comes from Elephantulus edwardii, assembly GCF_000299155.1. Taxonomy (NCBI): domain Eukaryota; kingdom Metazoa; phylum Chordata; class Mammalia; order Macroscelidea; family Macroscelididae; genus Elephantulus; species Elephantulus edwardii. Next base: position 25,702,750 of record NW_006399761.1, on the reverse strand, counting down.
GTTTTGGACTTGTTGATATGGTCCTCCAGGAAATGCTAAGGAGGGGACACCATTGAGGGGCCTCCCTGGCTCCTTTACCTGCTCTCCCTGATCAAGCCAGCCTGTGTCTGTATCCTTGCCCACTGCTGGTCTCGTTGGGGCCCTTTAACACTCAGCTCCATTTACATAAAGGTGCTCTAGGGCACACTGGTTAAGAGTGAATGTGAGGTGCGCTCTGCATGCTGGGAAAGGGAGAGGGTCAGAGACAGGAGAGGAAGACTCTCAACAAGAGGAACTAACTGACCCTAACAACGGGCTTAAGCGTAACAGAGATGGTGAGGGCAGCACAGGAGAGGGCGGAGTTCAGATGCGGCTTCCATAGTGCATTACAGTCAACTTGATGACACCTAACAACAAGAATTTGCCTAAGGAGCTCTGGTGACCTAGAGAGTGAGAGGTTGCACCGCCAATCCAAAGGAAGGCAGTTCAAATCCACCAATTGCTCCATGGGGGACAGATGGCCAGTCTCCTCCCATATAATATACATCTTCTAAAAATCACCTCTGAACAGGTTCCAAGTTGACTGCACGTAGTAACAGTAAGAATTTGTCCAGCTTCAAGTTGTGGTGCTGGAGAAAAGTGTTTTGCATATATGTGGTGTGCCGAGAATATATATGTTGATCTTGGAGACAGTGAAACCAAGTCTCTCTTTGGAGGCTAAGATTTTGAAGCTCCATCTCACATACTGTGGGCACGTGGCCAGGAGAGACCAGTCCTTGGAGGACATCATGCTCTCAAGGGTGGAAGGACAGTGCAGGAGAGGGAGACCCCAGATAAGATGAATTGATATAGTAACTGGGGCAATGGGGAGGTAGGTGTGTTGGGATCCGTGAGACTGGCTCAGGACAGGGCATGCTTCAGAGCTGCTGTACACAGGGTCACTATGGGTCACAGGCAACTCGATGGCACATAACAACAACAACATCATTTCTGTTCATGTTGACCTCATATGGCAGTATATTGGCTTATCTGAACAAAATTAGTATTTATAACAACTTTTGATTCCATAAAACATAAGCATAGTTGAAGAATGGTTAAAAATAGTAAGAGTGATTAGTTCAGCTGCTAAAAAAAGTGTGACAGTTTGAACCCACCTTGTGGCACCACAGAAGAAAGACCTGGTGATCTCTTTGCATAAAGGTCACAGCTCAGGAAAACTGAGGGAGTTTTATTCTGCTGTACAAGGGACTGTATTCAGAATCAACCCAGGAACATCCAATGGGAAGGGCAAATTTAGGTCAAACTGGATTGGGGATCATTTTCACAGTTCAACTGTGGCTCTAAGTTAGGTAGGTTACTAACTGGAGAGAGGGAGAGAGAGAGAGAGAGAGCGGAAGTTACTCAGTCTTTCCTTTGCAAAACACTTCGTACAGATAGATGAGCCTGGTGGCTGGGATCCCAGAAATGAGTCTGTCTTGACAATTTCCCTGCCCTCATTCAGACGGCACACAGCACGAGGAGCCAGGGTTTTCCTGAGTTGTTTATCTTGTTGCTGGCGCCCTGTGGTTTAGACCAGCCCTGCGCCTGTGTATATGTGTGTGTGTGTGTGTGTGTGTGTGTGTGTGTGTGTGTGTGTGTGTGCGCGTGTGTCACAGGATTCAGGCTGCACTGTGATGGATGTCAGCAAGCAGGAAAGACATGACACAAGTTTTTCCTGGACTCAGTCAAATGCAAACAGCCACCCCTACAACTCCAGGGGTCTGTTTGCTTCCGAATCCTGTCAGGGAGGAAATATTTGCCAGAAGGGTAAGAAGGTAGCAGAAAAGATGTGAAGGCTAATGCTGTGTGTCCACTTAGCTGCCCACGAGCCTCTGCTCTGGCGGTTACGATGGAGTTACTCTCGCGGTGGGATCCAAGACAGCATAATCACTCCCGTCAGATCTGCTCTGAACAGTCTCTGTCGGAAGCAAAGTCTCTTAGAATGTGGCACAGCTCTCTTGCTTTCTGCTCAGTTGGGAACCTGGATCTAACTCATCACCAGCCGAGGTGGGTTATTTGGACTTGTGCCAGCAGCCTGCCATTTTGGAAGGAAGACCTGGCAACCTGCTTCTAGAAATGTAACAGGCTCATGAATCACCAAAGCCGGCAGCTTGCCATCCGGCCTGCTGATCTTGGCTGCATCAGCCTTTGCTGCTTGTTTGAGTCAGGAGAAGCCTCTATCCTGACTTCTGACCCAAGGACTTGGGAAGCTCTATAAGTACAGACATTTCCTTGAAAGAACTCATTCTCCCTCTGTACATGAATAGGGAGCTCTGGTGGGCTAGAGGTAAGAGCCTGCACTGCAATCCTGAAATCACATGGTTTGAATCCACCAGTTGCTTTGCAGGAGAAAGATGGGCAATTGCTTCTCATGCAACTTACTGCTCCTGAAAACCTGCTGGAGGGTCGGCTATGAGTTAAACCCATTTGATGGCACACAACAACAACAACAACAACATATGTTTTTGGTTTTGCCTCTATAGAGAACTCTGCCTGCATAGAAGGTAAATTGTAATTTGGAAAAATTTGCTCAATAGGTTGCTTCTAACAGACTAAACCAGGACTAAGCTGAGGTAGGAGATTTTTGAGCAGGAGCCTGAATGCTGCCTCTTCTGTGGACATGCCTCAGCCTTTCCCTCCAGGGTTTAATCAGCTAAACCTGGGGCGGGGACACTGACGTAGCCCTAACTGTATGTCAGGTGCCTTTCAGCGCACTTCACGTAAATGAATTCACCTAATCCTCAATATAGCCCATACGCTCTGGCTACACTTTTTGTCTCCATAAAACATCAGCAGAGTGCAGCTGAGAGCCTGAGCCCAGGGTCACACAACGAGCCGAGGAAGACTCGGCACCGGGGCCCAGTCAGTCCCTGCCCCACAGGTGGAAGTGAAGTGCCCTCGCCAAGCAGGTGCAAGTGACCCTGCCAATCAGCACTGCGGGTCAGCCTGAGGGCATGGAACTGCACTTCTGGACCTCTGGACCTGGCTACAGAGCCGTGTGAAATCAGAGTGCCAGTCTTAACCTCCAAACACACTCTGAAATGGTGATTCAAGAACAGCTACCACAGGCCAGGGAGAGAATCCACAGTCACGAGGGACAGGCCCCGTAAAGCTCTTGGTCTGCACTAACTCTCCACTCTGCCCCACTTGGCAGCCAGGTCCTGTCTTATATGAAAGCCGGAGAAGTCCAGGTCAGGATGCACCATTCTTTGGAGGGCCCAGGGCCTGGAAACCAAGAATTCCAGGGCAAGTTTGCACAATCCTGTTTTAAGCCTTCTAGCTTCCCCAACTATGCTGAAACGTGGCGGCCCTGCGAGCAGGGTCAGAGGAAAGAAAGGCCGAGGGTGGCGGTGAGGATGGCAGGGCATGAACAGCTGTCCTAGGCAGACACTCTCCTGTAATCTACGGACTGGTGGACTCAGCCTGGTTCTGGCTTTCCAATCCTCAACCAAAGCTTGTTGAGTTGTTCTGATAAATGGTAACTCGACGGAGCTATGTGGCCAAACTATGCATGCTTTCCAGGAGCCCACAAGTTGGCCGGATGTCCCGCAGAGCTGACTGCTACAATAGGCCAGTAAACACCCTGCACCATCTTCAGAGGCTCACGTGGGCCAAAGGCAACAATGACAGCAATCTGGTTACCCCAGGACACCTCTAGAAACACAACAGCACCTCAGGAACTGTCACTTTGTAACACAAGAAAGGCACGAGCAGATCCCAGCAGAAACACTATTATTGAGGACTATGCTATGTCTTAAGGCAAGTATCACATGTAAAAAACAGAAACAGTGAACAATATTTAGGACATGTTAGAAAGAGAACAGCCAGCCAGGGATTTGTGTTCAGACAATGAGTGGGATTTCCCCCCAGGTGACATCTGGTCTGACTCCCCCTGGGGCTCCTGGATGAGGCAGAGCAAGGGCACCTGGTCGCTCTTCTGCCCCCAGGGGATGGAGATGGGATGCTTTGCACAGACACACCTTCTTGAGACTTCACCACCCCTCTAATCCCGCCTTCCAGCTCCAGGGTGTGGACACTCAGTCGCTGGGCTATTTTTCAGCTCTCATTCCCTCCTGTCCAGAAAGGCATCTTCCAACACGTGAAGAGCAGAGTGCCAAAGCCCTACGAACTCAAACTCGTCTGCATTGGCACTGACTGTATCTACAGGGAAGGTTCACTGGCCCTTTGTGGAATCAAACCAAATGGGAGGCTTCCTGTGAAAACAAGACTGTAAGCAACGAGCCCCATCCAGAGGGCAAACACTTGCTGGCACAACTCTCAAAACCTGTTCCCTCTCAGCCAAACCCAAGACGGAGTCACTGAGCTGCTTGACCAAGGGCTAAGCTGGACCCCACAGGCAGAGTCCACTCTGTATTTACCCCTTCTGCTCAAGCACAGGCCTCCCCAAAATAAAATTAGGAGAGCTTGATGGTTTCAACCCAGCTGCCCATTTCAGCGGAATCAAGAGTGTGTGCCCCTTCTGTGGAGGCCAGGTGATTCACCACCACTCAGAAAACAGGACGGATGAGGCTGACCATCCCGGGACTTTAATGCCCTGTGGTGGGGTGGCAGGACAGGGACAAGGAGTCAACAGTCAGGGAGGGACCCAGAGAGCCAGGCAGTTAAATCATTAAAACTTGAAGAACATCAGGAGGGCTGCATTTGAGGCTATGAAGCCCATGAAGAATAAGTGGCATGATAAGAGGCAGAATGAAATCTCATAACGCTGTCTGCCCTCCACCAAGAGGCCTCTGTGAAGAAAGGCATCACTTGGGTAGAAAACAATAAGGTCGTGTGGGTGACGAAGCCGGTTTTCACACGTTCACTCAGTCGGCCTCACCAGCATCCCTCGGAGGTAGTAGGAGGCGGGTGACTTTCGCCTCATTTCACAAAAGGGGTAAAGTGAGGCCCCGGGACTTGCTGCAGGTTGTACCAAGACAGTGGACGTACCTTTTTGATCTTTCTCGTCACCAGAAATACATGGTGTTCTCGAGAAAAAAAACAACAACAAAAAAACCAAAAAAAACCCACAAACCTCTACAGAGGCTGAAAACAAGTTAGTTGTACAAGAATGGCCAAGATTGATGCCCAGGCAGGAAAGTAGAGTAAATTCCATGAAAACCACATCAACCCTGGGGTCCTGGAAGTGGAGACACCCACCTCCAGTGGTTAGGTGTGTGTGTGTGTGAGAGTGTGTGTGTGTTTCCTTTGCTGCAATGCAGCACTCTTGAATGAAAAGAAACCAACATCAGTGAGCCGGTGAAAGTGTCAGATATGATGACATCACTCCTACCCAGAGGTGGCCTCACACAGGCGTGAACAGATCAGATCTGAGGAGATAAAGGTCAGGTGCTGACAGAGCCCAGGGCTGAGACACGAGATGGTGTTCCTATGTCCATTCCTGATTAAGGTCCTTCCCTCACATGCAGGCCAGATGCTCTCACCCTTCTGTGACCTCAGTATGTACATGGTTTGGTCAGAAGCCCATAAATGCTAACGCCATCCAAACAGGCCTCCAGCAACCAGAGAATCAGACGTCAGCCCACAGCCCCCACAGACTCCTTAAACAGTTCCAGTTCAATAAATTCCAGCTAAGGTGAAGGATTTTTCCTATTACGAGTGCAGATGAGGCAATACAATAGGTGCCTGGGATCCCCTAGGTCTGTCTGGAACGCACCCAGTACAGAGCTGGCTGTGTGCAAAGAACATGCCTCCAGTCTCCACGCCGGCCTCCTCAAGGCCCGCAGCACCACGGGGTGTCTGCAAATGTCCCCAGGGTAACACAGCTGAGCTGGGCGTGGATCTGGCCAAATGGCAGAGTCCTGGTCCTCGAGAACTCATCCTGCTAGAAAGTCCACCGCTAAATCAATTCTCAATCTGGTCATGGGCCCAAAGTATGGTCAGGAGTTCGAGTCTGTGGGGTCGCGCCCCAAATCCCGCAGGTGGGCTAACAGGGTGAGGAGCCCCTGCAAGCCCCACACCCAGCTCCCTCACAGGACCGACTCCTTGGACTCCAGTTCTGCGGCGCCGGACGGAGGGCCGGCAGGGTTCAGGTGTGTCACCAGCGGGGAGGTCTCTTCCTCAGACTTGTTGTTGGGGAGGGCTTCCACCTTCACCTCGCTCAGCTCCTGCTCTCCCTTCATCGTGGCCTTCTGATTCAGGTGATGGAGAATGCCCGCACCCAGGGCGTCCCCCTCCACGTTCACCACGGTGGTTGTGCGGTCCCTGGCGGGGAAAGAACAGAAGACAGGCGTGACACTCGGTGCTGCCACCCGGAGCCAGCCGTCATGTCCGGCCACGCGGCGTGGAAGAGGGACTGTGAGGACGGCTGCGTGGCTCAGGCCCCCACTGGGCAGCTTGCGTGGTGTACTGTTCCCCAAGCACCCTCAGGTGTCCTTTCCCCACACCGAAGAGGCCGATGAGTGAGGACCTCAAGCCTCTGCTCTGGCTCTCTCAAGCTTAAATCAAGTTCCCTTTGAAGTGCTGTCTGGACAAAGGGGGGTGGGTCTCTGACATATTTCACTCTCAGTACTCAGAGGTGCCCTCCAGGGAGCCCCTAATGCACATCCCTGGGGCATGCTGTCAGGAGGGGCCAGTCTTTGGAAACAGACATCACTCTGGGCATTGGTGGAGGGCCAGAGAAAGAGAAAGAGCTTCAGCAAGACAGACTGACACAGTGACTTTAACAATGGGCTGAGGCGGCACAGAACGGGGTAAGGCTCAGGTCTGTTGTTCACAAGGTCGCTAGGAGTCGGGGGTCACCTGATGGAAACTAAAACATAGCTTCCTTTTTCTTCTTCTGCAAACCCCAGGGTCAGCTCGAGCCAGAGACCTCTTTTTAAGTCTCTCCGCATGCCCTGGGCCACGTGCAGTCCATTGACACTCAATATCTGCTTTCCTAAACCCTCAGTGACACAGTCTCCCAACCCCCTGGGGACTTGCTACTTACACGATCCAGTCCACAGCCAGGATCAGAGACAGGTCATGAGTGGGCAGGCCAATGGCCTCCAGGATTATGGCGATGGTCAGGACACCTCCGGCCGGCACGCCCGCTGCTCCTACGCTGGACGCCGTGGCGGTCACTCTAGGGGACAGCAAAGCGGGGTTAGCTATCAGCATGGAGTGTCCTCAGAGAAATGCCAAACCACACGCTGGATCAGAGATCCTGCCAGCTGAGCCCTGGAGGGGTGGGGGTGGGGCTCTGCTTTATCAGCAATGAATTCAAAGTGTCTTCATTACAAATGAGGCACCTGAGATGTGGGGAGGTTGGCCTTTCATGAGGTGTAAGAATAATCATAATGCAATGAATGAATGGAAATCCAAAATCTCTGTAAATGTTCATTAGAATTATTAAAGTAAAATTTTTTTAAAAAGAATAATCATAATAAAAAAATCACAGGACACGTCTTGGGTTTTGAGTAAGCCTGAAGGGAGGAGGTGCCGGGCAGCAGAGGAAGCCCCTGTATGAGACGGATTGACACAGTGACTGGGGCGATGTGGGCAGGTATGTCAGAGACAGTGAGATTGGCTCAGGATATGACAGGGTTCCGAGCTATTGAGCAGAGGGTCACTATGAGTCGTGGGTGACTCAACGGCACATCACCACCACAACAAAGCAGAGGGAGAGAAGGGACGTACAGGATGGTGAAGATCTGTCCCGCGTTCAGGGTGACGTTGTTGAGCTGGGCAATGAAGACGGCAGCGACGCACTGGAAGATGGCAGCCCCGTCCATGTTCACAGTGGCCCCAATGGGGAGGATGAATCTGCTGATCCTCTTATCCACACCATTGTTTTCTTCGATGCATTTGATCATCGAAGGAAGGGTGGCTGAGCTAGACATGGAAACAGAAAATCAGTACTAAATCATAAAAACAAGAAGCCGTGAACACGGTCCCCTTCCCCGCCCCGGCTTATACATCACTCATCTGGAGCCCTTCCCCACACCCACTACCACCGATTCGATCTCAGAGTCAGAAATTCTGAGGCTGTAAATCTATGGGAGCAAACAGACCGTCTTTGATTTGAACTGCTAACTTTTCAGTTAGCAGAGTGACATATAATACAAAAGGCCACCAAACCCAGAACAGGGGATTTGCCATCCTGCCTGTTTTTGTCATTCTTCCACTGAAAAAAGAGAAAGCATATAAAACTGTCTCAACATTTCCATCCTAACATGGGGCTTAGCCAACTCCAGAAACGTTAAAAATACAGCTCACCAGATTCACTGGTCACTTACGTAGACTGACTTCCTCCAAGTTCAACTCAAGAATTATACATGGTAGAATAATACCATGAGGTAAAAAGGTTTCCCAGAGGATAAACAATGATTTGCTACTTATTTATCTCCTCATCACTTTTGAATGTTTGGTGTTTTTCTCCCAAAAAGTAGAGAACAAACTGTGATTTTTAATTTTTCTCTTAGGCCAAGAAGCTGAGACGGTTCTGAGCAGCAGAAAGTAACTGAGGGGTCATGAAACGTCTGGGGTCAAGCACAAGGGGCTGTTTCCTCGGCTGGATCCGCAGAGGTTACCTGGCGCGACTGAGAACTGGGACTGTTTCTGTCTGGGGCTGTACAAACCACTGGCCCTGTTCCTTCTAGGATCAGCATCTTGTCAACATACACAGCCATCAAGGATGGAAGGAAATGTGCGGTGCAGAGACAAACATTAAATACGGAACAAAGTGCTGATGTCCTCTGGAAATCAGATTTTTTTTAATTTTGGAAACCTAGATCTTTTTGTTTAAACACTTTTAAATGAATGACAAGTTGCCTCTTTTGCATCAATGTGGACAATTCCACAAAACTGCAATCGAGCACATTTTCCTGAGCATGGTGCTGCGACTGTGAGTGTGTGTGTGTGTGTGTGTGTGTGTGAGAGAGAGAGAGAGAGAGAGAGACAGAGAGAGACAGAGAGAATTCACACACCCAGAAGGTGGAAGGGCTAGGTTCCAGGCTTCATTCTAGAAAGTTCCATTTAATGCATTTCTTCAGTTAAACGAGCTGCCTTCTTCACACAGGCAAAGGGGGCCTGTACTGGGGCAAACTTATGATCTGATTGAGCAAGAGGGGAAAAAAGGGATGAGGCAAGCTTCCCCGATGAGAAGACAGACCATTCACCCCACAGAGAAATGACAGGTTGTGGGGTTGTACTACTACAATCAGAGGAGACCAGCTGAAACGTTCAAGGAGTGAAAACACAGCTGGCCAGGCATCTCTCACGCACCACCCAGTTCCAGACGGCTCCAGCGCCGAGACCCACTCACCTGGAGCAGGTGGCAAACGCCGTTGCGAACGGTGTGAGGAGGCCCAGCAGAAAACTGTACGGGTTTTTTCGTGTGAAGACAAAATAAACAAGTGGCAGGACAATTCCTCCATGGATGACATGGCCCAGTATAGACGCAAAGATGTATTTGCCCAGGCTAGTCACCAGTACGACGATGTCCTTCATCTCTACAATCTTGCTTCCCACGAGGAACATGATGCCAACAGGCACGTACCTAGGGCAGAAGCACGGGGGGCGCGTCAGTGAGGATGCGACATGGGGACCGGGGCGTGCAGGCGCCCCTGATACAGAGCGAAGGGACGTGCAGCTGGGTGGTTTGCACCTCCCCCTCGCCACTCCCATTTCACAGGTTGTGAAACTGAGGACAGCGAACACTGTAACTCACTTTGGGTAAAGAAGTCAGGGACAGACTCAATCTTCTCTCCCTTCGGATAGATTACAGGTTCCTAACAGATGAGTACTATCAACCTTGGGGGCTCCCAAGAGGAGGGGCATGAACTCAAGACCAAAGCCCCCAGGGACTACGAGCCTGACTTTTGTTTTCCTTGTGCCTGTTCTGAGACTTAGAAACACAGCAAAAGACTAACTAAGCCCTATTTTATGGAACGCTGGGAGGCCAAACAAGAGCCAAAAGCTGGGGCTTTGTGATGTTTTAAATCCTTTTGTGGGCTGGAAAACACGATTCTGTGGGAAAAAGTCAGTAACAATGAGTGGCTGGGAGCACTCTAAGGGTGTGAAGGTTTTTTTAATGGAAGGGCTGGAAGGAGGAAGGCGAGAAACGAACAACTGGAGCACAGGAACAAGTATCGGTCGTTTTGAATTGAATGCAAACTGAGGAGGGATAATATAATTACTGAGTTTATGTTAACAGTACATTTTATTTGTTAATTTCTAAAACTTTTTACTGGATATGTGCACAATTTCACTATGTAAGTAATAATGTCACAGTTCAATTTTCAACAGGTACAAAAAGACGAATGGGGCAAAGTCTCCATCTACCTTTGGTCCTTGAGTATCTAGTTTTCCTCCCGGAAGACAGCCACTGCCACTGGCTGTGTGACTTTTCTTCCCAGGAATATTTCAAGCTGTATTATTACTTTAAAACTCCACATTAACACATGAATACGTTCCTTTCAAGAAAGTAAAACTCTTTATGTTGTTTGTTGTTGTGTCCCGTAGAGTTGGAACTGACCCATAGCAGACCCTCTGGCGGGTTTTCAGAGGCAGTTAATCGCACAGGAGGAGACTGTCCATCCTTCCCCCCGTGAAGCAGCTGGTGGCCTTGAACCATGTATGTTAGGGATTGCAAGTGCAGCTTCTTGCCACTAGGCCACCAGCGCTTTATAAATTAGGCCCAAATAATCCCTCTTTCAGCACCATCTTCAAGCCAAGCCTTGCACAGATGCCTATTTCCACGTTTAGATACACATGTACCTATTTAAATCGGCATATTTCTTTTTCAGGCCTTATTCTGTCTCTGAGATACTTTATCAATACAGAGAGGCAAATATCAAGCTTAAAACCCACAATCCTGAGGTTAAGAACCACATGAATTAATGCCTGGACAACCCAGATTTATCAATACATAGAAATCTACCTCATTTGATTTGTTGTTGTTAAGTGCCGTCGAGTCGATGGCGACTCATAGCGACCCTATGAACGAAAGTCCTCGACACCTGCGTGATTTTCATCCTCACTCCAGGTTCATAGGGTTTCCAGAGGCAAACTATTTACAGAAGTGGATGCCACTCCTGCTTCCAGGCTTGTTTTAACCAGGGAGCTCCACTGTCCACCATGGGTAACCATTAATGCATTTGACACATCAATGTCACAGTGCTAAGTTTCACAGTGACCACAAGTTACCGCTGTAGGGCAAGTGGACACACCAGGACTATACGACCTAGCCGACTGTTTCATCACAGCCTCTAAAAACCCACTGGAGGGTCAGCTATGTGCTGGTTTTGATTCAATGGCAATGAAGTGGGTTTGGGTTTTTTGGTTTTTTTTTTTGAGAGTATAATCTAAGCACATGAAAATGATTCTACTGCTTTGATTTTTATTGTAGTTTTAGAAAAGTATTGGCCCATGAAAGACTGGAAATAGAAATAAACCAGTCTTTCCCCAAAGCTAGCTTGAGAAACACCTTACTAGAGTTCTGATTACTTGGGGGCGGAGGGTGGGGTGGAGGAAGACTGAAAAATAGAAAAGTGACACAAGTATGTGAATAGGCAATTCACAGATGAGGGAAACTGAAGGAGCAATTAACATTTTATGTCCAACCTCACCAGAAGTCATGGAAATGAAATAGCAGCCCAGTCCTGTTTCTTTTCCTCCAGGTTCACGTAATCCGGGAGCTGGCATCCTGAGTTTTGTTAGTTTTACTGGAACGTGCCCTCATTCACTCTCCTAGTATCTATGGCTGTTTTGAGCTACAATAGCAGAGTGCAGCAGGTGTGACAGAGAAGCTATAGTTTGAAATTCTGAAAATAGTTACTGTGTGTTCCTTTTAGAAAAAGTCAGCTAGCCAAGTGTTTACCTTCTGATGTATTTCTTTGAATAGGTAAAGTTGGTGGGTGCATTGGTTCCAGGGGTAATTAGTGAAGGAGAAAAACTAGAGACAAGCTGAGGGTTTAAAGAGTTACTACTGAAGGCCCCCCCCCCACTTGGCTGAGATAGTAAGTGGTCAAAAACAGCCTCACTGCCATCAGGTTGGTTCTGCTGCACACAGTAAACCTTCCATCAGGCCTCCAATGGCCATAATCTGTACTGGACAATACTCCTTTCTCCTACAGACTGATGGTGCATAAACACTCCCCCACCAGAGCTTCAAATTGCAAGTCTGTAACAGACAGCTCAGGGCAAGAGATTTCCCACTACAGCAACACTCTGCCAGCAGCACCTGCCCCCTCAATAGCTACTTATGTAACCAGCACAGCGAGGGAAGGAGTTAGTATACATTGGTTCAAGCAAATGTCTTAACATGAGAACATTACACACTGCATTCTCCAACAGAATCCCCTTGTCAGTCCAAACTTGAGAAGAATTTGGTCAAAAAATGGGGCTGGGAAAAAAGTTTGACATGGGATTGAAAACTTTTTCCTTCCTGGAAATATGACAACTCTTTCCTGAGTGAGGTTATTTGCATTGAGGGTTGTGTTTGCCAGGGCAGGAGTGGTGTGGTCTTAAAACCAGACTTTCCATTCAATTTCCGAGCTTCTGACTAAATTGCAGATGTACCCGCCCCAACCCTAAAATCCAGTTTCTGTGATCTATGAAAGAGAAAATGGTTCCAGTAACCTTAACGGCTGACAATGAGGAAATGTTCTGTGCGTGAAAGAATATATTAGTTCCTTGATTAACTCTGTCAGGGGTTAATGCTGGAATTGACAAGGTATCTGAGAAGTTGCCTTGAGGGACCTGGTCAAATGTGTACTTTTCAGCCCTCTCCATCATCTGACCACATGGCCTCACAGGACCATGTATGTAATGATGGTTTCAGGTTCCTCCCTGGATGAAGCCAGAAAACGGGACGAGAGCAGCGGACGTACTCACCACATAATCCAGGACACAAGCACCATGGTGGCCTCGTTGAAGGCGTTGAAGAAGCGGATCAGCTCTTCTCCTTCAGAGCCGAGTTTCTTCAGGGCCACGCCTAACACCAGGGCAAAGAGGACCAAGCCCAGAATGTTCATCCCTTCGATCTCAGTGCCAACGGGGACCTACAGGGCCAGAGGGGAGCGAGTGATTACCACAAATGAGAGCGAATGCAAGACGGAAAGTTGTTTTGTGTCTCTACTAGACTGAAGCTCTGTGGCTAGAGTAAGAGAATGGTCCAAGGTTTTCTCGGCCTTCACTGGTTTCACGCATGCGAATTAGCTGAGGAAGCAAAAGGAAAGATGAAGTCTGAGGCTTATAGAGAGCCAATAAGTAAAAATCCACCTAAAAGTTTAACACTGAAACTGGTTTTTAAAATTACATAAATTGGAAATACTGAGGAGGGAGCTCCCTGTCACTGGATACAATTAAGTTGTTGTTGTTGTTGTTGGTGGTGGTGGTAGGTGCCATCAAGTAGACTACAACTCAAGAATCTTATGACCAATGGTTCTAAACCCCGTCCTATCTTGTACCGTCCTCAACAACCCTGATATATACTAGACTCACTGATACAGTTATTGTGTTGATCTATCTTATTGAGGGTCTTTCTCTTTCTCACTGATGCCCCACCTTTTCAAGAACAATGTCTTTTTCCAAGAACTGGCTCCTGTTAACAAACCACCTGCCCAAACTAGTACCACAGCTACACTTTCTCTAAGACACACTTGCTCTTTTGGCAGTCTGTGGGACAGGCAGAACTCTTAAACAACACTACAATTCAAAGACATTGAGCCATCTTCTGTCATCCTAATTCACGGTCCAACTTTCAGAGGGACAGCAGGTCACTGAAAAGGTCATGGCTTGGATCAGGTGCACCTTAGTCTTTAAACTGACAATGCTGCTCTTCAGCACTTTGGAGAGGTCCCTGACAGCATATTTTTCCCAATGTAATATGTCTTTCCATTTCTTGACTTCTGGAACCAACAGTGTTGATTGTGGGTCCAAGTTAAGATTAAATTATTGACAACTCCAATCTTTTCTTCAACTATCATGATGTTGATCAAGGCCAGATCCACAAAGGCTGGGACTAGTCCAGTGCCGGGCAAAGACCAGAGACTCAAAGATGTGTGACTATGTGACAACCAGGTCAAGGTAAGCCCACAAGGTGGAGATCCTCAACCACTGAGAAACTATCATTCCATTCCCACCATGGCTTGATGGATCAAGAAGCATGTGGATTTCTTAAATAAAATCACCACAATATGCTCACAAAGATTTTTCTAACCTCCAAGCTATCTGGAGACAACTGGGGAACAGGCAAGATCCACAGGAAATGAGTCAAGAATCATGAATTCAAAAGGACCATCATAAATATGGTTGAGGTGAAAATGGATGATATTCATTTTGGTATAACCTCTAATAACAGAAAAATTTCAACTATAACAGAAAAGCTGAAATATAATACAGCATTCTCCATACACACTTTTTTTTTTGTTTCTGCTGATTTATGCTACAGATGAGTTGTTGTTGTTGTTGTTGTTGTTAGGTGCCATAAGTCGCTTGCGATTTGCATCAACCCTACATACAATAGCTGTGAACCCTGCTCTATCTTGAGCCAACCTTATAGTCTCTGACACACCTAGCCCCATAACCTCAGTCATTGAGTTAATCCATCTCATTGAGGGTTTTCCTCTTGTACCCTTACAAACACGATGTCCCTCTTCAAGGACTAGTCCCTTCTTGCAACATTCCCAAAGTCAGACGAACTTCAGAATCCTTGCCTCCAAGGAGCAGCCCGGCTTCACCCTCTCCAGGACAAACCTGTTTTCTTAGCAGTCCATGGTATATTCAACACTCTTCTCCAGCGCCACAGCTCAAGGGCATCAATTCTCCTTCTATCATCCCTAGTCATTGTCCGGCTTTCTGATGCATAGCAAGTAACTGTGAAGACTATTGACAGATAAGTAGCAGTAGTGATAGTCACCGTTCCCAGCTGTGTGGCTTTGGGTAAGTTACTTAACCTTTCTGTGCCTCAGATCCCATCTATGAAATGGGGACAATAACAGTTGTTGGCTGCCACCCCATCGATTTCTGATTCATGGTGATTCCATGTGTCACAAGACGGAACTTCTCCACATCTCCTTGACTATTTTAAGAGTTATTGTGAAGACTGAATATGTTAATATATGTAAATCAATCACTCAGACTGTGCCTGGCAATTGAAACCCAACATGTATTAGCCATTGTTATTATTACAATGGAGCATTTTGTTAAGAGATCTCTTGGGGTTCATGCTGTCTGGACTACATTTTTCTTGCAATGTTATTTTAACTTCACAGACAGTTAGGTTTCTGAATTTTATCTTACTTTCTTAGATCTTGACCCACTGAAGCTACAGTTGTTATGTGCCATGTAGTCAGAACTGACTGACAGCTGAACCTCTAGTGGGTTTTCAGTTGGAGGGGAGATTGCCCATCTTTCTCCATGGAGCAGCCAGTGGCTTTGAATTGCCTAAACTGTGGTGTTGGAGAAGAGCACTGACCATCCCATGGAGAATGAACAGATGTGTCTTGGAGAGGGTGTAGCTGGAGTGCTCTTTGGAGGCAAGAATGATGAGGCTTCACCTCGCATACTTTGGGCATGTTGCTAGGAGGTGCTGTTTCCTCGGAGAAGGGCGTGATTCTGGGAAGGGTGGAGGGTGAAGGAGAGGAAGACCTTCAACCAGGTGGATTGACAAAGTGACTGCTGCAATGGGCTCTCTTGTGTCAGGGAGTGTGAGGATGGCACAGGGCGGACAGGGTGCAGATATTTTGTTCATAGGGTCATTATGAGTAGTACTCGACTCGATGGCATCTAACAACAGCCACCTTCACGTTGGCAGCACAATATAGAGCTGTGGGTGGGAGATCTCTATTTTGGTCCTTGTTCTGCCGTTAGCTTGCAAGAGCGCGGGCACCTAGGGAAGCCGACACAAGTAGATTTCTACGAGCTGACACCTCGCTGGACCATGGGCCTGTCAGCTCACATTTGTGTTCTGAAGGTCTTAAGATTTAAGAATCAATGCAAACAGATTGTTTGAGCACTAATCAAAAGTTGGTTCAGCAGGTCTAAAACTCCAAGCTGTAGTGTTCAGTCAGGGAGCTCTGGTGGCCCAGGGGCAAGAAGCTGAACTGCAATCCTGAAGGCACACAGTTCAAGGCCACCAGCTGTCCTGCGGAATAAGGATGGGCAGTCTTCTCCATGGAATTAACTGCCTCTGAAAACCCACCGAAGGCTCAGCTATGGGTGGGTTCCAACTATATGGTACACAACAACAACAACAGTGTTCAGTCAGGGGCAGGCAGCTCCGGAGGGAACTTTCTCACTCGAGAATGACGAGGCTGATTCTCCCGGCACTGAGACTCTCTGTAGAGGAGGCTGGCAGCAGGTAAGCCAGTGTAACACACTTGGGCACACCTGGGGGAGGGTGGGGATGGAGAGCCACAGGCCCAGCCTGAGCTGCAGGCTTTCTTTACACTGTTCCTGCTGTCTGACGCCTCCTCCCTCCAGGGCTTCCCACAGACCCTCAGTGTGCCAGACAGCCTCCCTTCACACAGAGGCTGCCACCTGCTATGTACACACACACACATGCACACACACGCACACTTGCTATGTATTCAGATACACACATACCAGCTATCTATACACACACACACACCCTGCTATGTATTCATATACACACATACCAGCTATCTATACATACACACACCCACACACACACACACCCCTGCTACATATGCAAATAAACACACGCACACCTGCTATGTATGCTTATACACACGTGCACACCTTCCACACATGTATATATACACACACACACACCCTAGTATGTATGCATATACACATGCCCATACCTGCTAGGTATGCATATACATGCACACCTTCTACATATGCATATACACATGCGCACACCAGCTATGTATACATGTACACACGCTCGTACCCGCTAAGTATGCGCATACACACACCCACCAAGTCTCCAAGTCTGTCCTCTCACTGCTTTATTTGTTTGCACTTACCACCAGGTGACATACTACAGAAATACACATACTCTCTTTGTCTCTCTCTCTCTTTCACACACACACACACACACACACACACAGACACAGTTTTTAAAACTATGCTTCCTTCACTAGAACATCAGCTACCAGAGCAAGGGGACTATAGCCCAGCACCTGAGAAGGGCACAGACAGCTGTCAACTCCCATCTCTGCTCATGGCAACTCTCTTTTGAGTTTCTGAGGCTGTAAATCTTTGCAGAAGGAGGCCACCTCATCTTTCATCTGTGGAGCAGCTGGTGGCTTTGAACTGCTGACCACTCAGTTAGCAGCCCGACGTATGATCTACGATGCCCCCAGGGCTCATGGTAATTGAGCACATGCAGAGCACTGTCTGGACTGTTTCAGGACTAGATGAAGCAAAGCCTAGGAGGTGTGCATTCACGGCCAGTTACCACATGGAATCAAAGTGGTCAGGAAAGGAGGCGCCCTGGTCAGGAGTGGCGCCTTTTCAGATGGTCTAGGGCCTCTGTGTCCACAGCTTCTCACTGCATCCCCAACACCCCATCCTGAACAACTAGGACCACCCCTGCTACCTTTACATGGCCTTTGAGGCACAGGGTTTAAGCCCGGAACCAGGCAGGAGACACCTCCCCTCTTTGGGCAAGTCTGAGTCCCTGCATTTCTGGCTTAGTTTGCAGTGGGGGTGGGCGTGTGGTAGTGGGAGCGGGCGTGTGGTTGCTCGGGTGGGGTCATGGGTCATAGTCCTGTCTGTCAAAAGCACGAAGCAATTGCAGGGATGCATTCCTGGTTTTCAAATCATCTTGTTCAACCCTGAACACACCAGTGGCATAATCTGTAACGAGGCTAATGGGGCTGGCATGAGGGTAAGAGCCCATCTGAGGTTGTACGGATGCTAAATGAGTCCCCACGAGGAGGCCATCTGATCACCAAGGTGACACGCGTCATGAGCCGCTTTCCTGGAGGGAGACTTCCACATCACCAGCAGCCACCAGACATCTAGGACGACAGTGGACCTCAGCCACACCCTCGGGCTCTGCCAGCCCACCTCAGGACCACAGGGTGGCATCTATATCAGTCAGTGACTGAGCCAGTTGCTCACCCATCCCTGTGGGGCGTTCTGGAATGTGTGCTGGTATTTTTGGTTGTCAAAACCATTGCAAGGCCTTACTGGGAGTAGTGAGCAGGGTGTGAGGGACGCCAGGCGCACAGCAATGCTCAGAGCGGCGGAGCATGACCGGCTTCCCTGCCCTGTGCCGGCTTCAGAGCATCCCACCACCCGGGTGTGTCGGGAAGCTCCTGTCATCTGTACGGCTCTAGCTCAATCCTACCCCCAAACACGGATGCTTAATACATGCTACCCTTTCCAGGAACATGAGGCTGATCTAAGCTGAAGAAAGACTGCACTCTATTTCACTCTGGGCTTTACCGAGGGCTGTCGGTCCTTTCAGAGAGTCCCGTCACCAATCATCAAAGTGTGGCTAACAGCCACCAGCACCACACACTCATCCTCATCTGTAGTTGTCACTGTTACAATCAGCGTGGTTCTGGGTACATACATGAAAATATTATGTTAGCCCCTTTAAAAAAAAATCTAACTAAAACGAGTGCCAATAACATCCTGCCATTTCCACCTCCATCATGGCAAGTCCATGCCAACTCAGAGTGACCCTCGGGGACAGAGAACCGCCTCCCCGTTCAGGGTCACCAAAGAGGTAACTCTTATGGAAACAGCCAGATCCGCCTTCCACCTGAGGAGCAGCTGGTGAGTTCAAACCACTGACCTTCCAGGTAGCAGCCAAATGCTTACCTGCTGCATTATCAGGGCTCCTGCCTCTCTGCTTTTACTTTTCAGTTCTTATCTCACAGCTTTAAAATGCAAACGTACTAATTTTGAAATAAAAAGCCCCTCAAACTCATTGTCACCACGTTGGAACCAACTCACAGCTGACCCTCTGGCTGGATCCTGACGCTGCAAACTGCGTGGGAGGAGACTGCCCATCCTTCCCCATGGAGCAGCTGGAGGATTCGAACCGCCAGAGAGGCGTGGACTCTGGGTTAGTAGCGCAACTCCCTACTGGTTCCGCCACCAGAGCTTCCTTATTAATTCTACGTAGAGGCAAATATCTGAACACCTCATTGTATTCCTAGTATAGCTATGCTTGCAAGATACACAGGGGTTGTGTTTCATTTGTGTTTTTTCCCTTCTGGTTGTTTTGTTTTTCAGACTGTAGCATTTGCTCCTTGTTCTGTTTCTAATTGCTGGAGTTTTGTTTTTCAGACTGTAGCATTTGCTCCTTGTTCTGTTTCTAATTGCTGGAGATGCTGATTTGGGGGTCTTTTTTGATGTGTGACTATATATTTTTTATTACAAATGACTTTTATTTCTTCATTATGGTTTGGGTTTTTTTGTTGTTTTTTTCTTTTTGTTGTTTGTTCTTTATTGTTGTTGTTAAGTGCCGTCGAGTAGTAGGCGACTCATAGCGATCCTATGAACGAAAGTCCTCGACACTTGCGTGACTTTCATCCTTTCTCTAGGTTCATAGGGTTTCCGCAGGCAAGCCATTTCAGAAGTGGCTGCCACGCCTGCTTCTGAGCTTGTTTTAATTGGGGAGCTCCACCAAACACTGTCTCTCAGGCCTGTTTTTCATTGTTTTTGTTCAAACATTCTTCTAGGTCATATAGGCCTGGTCTGCGCACTGCTGTACAGAGGTAACTTGTGGTTGCTGTGATGCTGAACACTGTGACACTGATGTGTCAAATGTTGTTACCCATGGTAGAGAAGGTTTGGTGGAGCTCCCCGATTAATACAAGCTTGGAAGCAGGAGTGGCATCCACTTCTGAAATAGCTTGCCTCCGGAAACCCTATGAACCTGGAGAAAGGATGAAAGTCACACAAGTATTGAGGACTTTCGTTCATAGGGTTGCTATGAGTCACCTACGACTCGACGGCACTTAACAAGAACAACAACCATGGTATCTTTAACTGTTATGTGTATGTTGTTGCCCCAGAGTCAGAACCAATCCAGAGCTGACCCTCTGGTGGGTTTTCAGAGGCAGTTAATGGCACAGGAGGAGACTGCCCATCCTTCTCCAATGGAGCAGCTGGTGGATTTGAACCGCATGCCCTCAGCTTCTTACTCCTAGACTATCAGAGCAGGTTAACTCACCTATGTTTGAGGATAACAGAAAGAGTGTTGGGAAATCTTTTCGGAAGAAAGGATGTTAATTCGAATTGGACTAAAGGGCTCCACTGAGGCTCCCAGAGCCGCAGACGCTCCTGTGTCTGTCCTGGGTTCGGACCAGCGTAGCAAATCAACACCAGATGAGTCAGCCCGCTCAGAGCCCAGAGTTCTAAGCTTTGCTGTGGAAAAGATTCATCACGGATGTTCCCTCAGTTATTTTCTCATGACTGATCTCATAAACATAGTCTTACCTTTTCAAGGCTGACATTTCCAGAGCTCGTGTTGTAGCTTTTGATTTTATAATCAGTTGCATACTGTGAAGGAGGAAAAGAAAAATCTGTTATCAGTTCATAGGTTAAGACTGACCTCGAAGGACCTGCTGGGCCTCCGGCTACTCTCAAACTTACCCAAGCTGAGTGTTGTGGACATCCCTAAAGCCCTCACAAGAGCCTCTGACAATTTCTTACACTGATTCCAAAGCGGCATGTATACTCTGAGAAGCCCGGGGAGACCCACAGGTACATGGAGAATACCCCCACGTTCCTCAGACAAAGCCCGGGACATGTCCTGTGCCACGTGAGCCCTCCAAACTGCGGAGAGTGTCAATTATTTGAAAAGTTTCTACATTAACTAAAGAAATGCCAAAACTTTCCAATGTGACATTTTCTCTTCATTCATTTATTTATATTCTACTTTGGTCCTGGACTTACTGGAGTGGTTGCCTTTCAGCATCTGTTTTTAATTTGGCTCGAACCTCCACTCTCTAATGTAAAGGATGTGAAGCTAGAGAGCACATTCTGGCTGCGGCGGGAAGACTTCAGTTGTCTATCCCACGGCCATCCCGAGGCTGACTGCAGGGGCTCCTCGTGGGATCCCCTGGGGATTCCTATGGCAGCAGATGCCAAAGAGAGGAAGCCTTGGTACAACAGTCCTGGTGGCCAAAGACCCAAGGGGGCTGTTTCCTGAACTGGCCCGAGAAGCCTCTTAAGGGGTGCAGCCCCAGGCCTGCTCCCAAGCTTTGGGGGCTTCAGAGAGGAGCATGTCCAGCTTTCCTGTGATCAAAGGGGCAGGAGAAACAATGTCCACTCGCGTCATCTCCTATCTCTCATTAAACATATAGGTCACAGCTGAGCCTCTATTCAGATTAAAACCCAAAAGGAGAGGTTGTAAATACCAACAGGAAAGTTTTGCTGCA
Source organism: Elephantulus edwardii (assembly GCF_000299155.1). Lineage (NCBI taxonomy): Eukaryota > Metazoa > Chordata > Mammalia > Macroscelidea > Macroscelididae > Elephantulus > Elephantulus edwardii. The sequence goes on along the minus strand of NW_006399761.1, from coordinate 25,681,415 downwards.
AAACCTCATTCAGAATGACACTCCTTTTCTGTGTAAAGAAAGGTCCCATGGATGTTGCTTGGACATTGCTAAAAAGAAGGAAAGACTAGAAACAACCCACACCCATCCACTGATGGAGGAAAAGGATGTAAGCTCATGCAGGGGACACGCCACAGAAGGCCATTAACAGACAGGAGCAGAGGGTCACGATGGCCTTATAAAAGGGCAGGCCACAGAACAAAGCAGAGAATGTGCTTATGCGTAATCATTAAAATACATGTCTGCGTGCATTGAAAAGAATCCCATAGCTGAAGGCGGTTAACACAGTATTAACAAGAACACCTCTGGGTAGTGGATACTCTTGGTTGTTGTTAAGATAATTCAGACTCAAGTGTGATCCCAGGCGTGCAGCGCAAACTGGTGCCCAGGGTCTTCTAGGCAGAGATGCCTCAGGATGGGTCTGAACCTCCAGCCTTTCAGTTTGTAGCTGGGTGCTTAACCTTTTGTGACCCCAGGGACTCCAAGGTAGTGAATGAGTGAATGTTGTTGCTGTTAAGACCCTATGTACAATAACTCTGAACCCAGCTCTATCCTGCGCCAAGCTTATTGTCTCAAATAGGGAGGAATTTTTTAATTTTCTCCCACTTTTGGGCATTTTTATTTTGCAGTCTTTTTTTGTAACGTGCATATAACGACTCATATATTACTTATAAAAGTGATCAAGGAAAAAATTTTCTAATTCCAAAATGTTAAAAAGATATTTAAAAAATATGATTTGAAGGTATCCCACAAGTGTTACGAAAAGATTCTAGGACCAGGAGGAAGTCTTCGGAGCGGCTGTAATTTAGGCAGACGCCACCAGGTTATTGTTAAGAGCACAGTCCCTCCGGGTCCAGCTCCCCTCCTCACGAAGCAGCGATGCACACGCCCGCCCCCACCCGTAGGTTCTATGTTTTCAGCAAAGCATCAAGGCCTTACCGTTCGGAAAGCAGCGACCACTAGATTAGAAGGAAACAGGTTTCTGTTGGAAAAGAATGCATCTTGTTAGTACTCTTAAAATGGAAGTTTCTAAAGCAAATTCTGCTTTACAGTGCGGGTTTCTAACAGACACGCCGCTCTCGTCCTTCCACATCCACTGTGGTCACAGGGAGGTATTTTGAGCGTATCAATTTTTATCTCCTGCTCTGGTTTAACTGTGTGCTCAAGAGAACCACAATCACCACATCGCTCTCCTTCTCTCTAGACGATAAGGAACTCAGGGAGCTCTGATGGCTTAGTGGTAAGGAATTGTGCTGCCAACCCAAAGGCATACAGTTCAAATCCACCAGCCTCTCTGCTGGAGAAAGGTAGAAAATCTCCTTCTGCGTGAGTTACTGCCTCTGAAAATTTCCAGGAGGGTCAGTGGTGAGGCGATTCCAACTCAGTGGTACACACAACAACAACAGTAGTTAAGGGATATTTTTGTGGTTTCCTATGGGAGTAGCTTTGCCGAATGAGGAAATGCAAGGGACGTTTTCACTGTCACAGTAGATGGGGGACATCCCTGGGACTTGGGCGAAGGGTGTGGGGAGAAGGAATTCTCAGAGGCCGGCTATCCCATGCAATGAACTGCCTCAGGGCCTCATGACTTTATAATGAGCTGTCTGTCTGGCATACCTGCAGATGAAAACCGTGTTTATCATGATCTGAGCTAAGCTAGACTAACCCCAAAACAAAATGCTGTCTGCACTTTGAACAGACAAGGATTTTTCAGGAATGTAACTACTTTGTAAATCAGAGGATTGTTTTGATTTTTTGTTGTTGTTTTGTTTCCAATATTGCAATGAATTCCTCATTTTTCTGGAAAAAAATACCACACCAATGACACCATGTTAGGATCTGCGTCCTTAATGCACCTGACCAGTCTGCATGCATAGCTGTCTCGTTACTGATGAGTCTAAATTCAAGAGCATCCAATCATTTTGTCTCAGAGTATCTGCACACTCAAACATATTATTTTACAGAAATTATTTCCCCTTCGTCTTTTTGTTGTATAGGTAAGTCATGCTGACATTTTTAGGTTACATAGGTGGGTAAATTCTTTCACAGGTTTAATTTCAGGAAGAAGGCTGTTATATAATATTTTCTGTGCTTGTTCTAGGTAATGCAACGGCAGTGATTTTTGAGCTAAGGTGGATTGTGATGACAAGCTCTATTCAGGCAAGCAGCTCTGGTGGTTATACTCCATGGCTGCGCATCTCTGCTGGAGGCTCTGTCTACCAGCAGTTCCTTGGAAGAAGGTCAGGTAATCTCCTCCTGTGTGGTTTACATCCTCAGAAATCTGGTGGAAGTTCACCAAAGAGATGGTGCCAACATGTGGCAATGAGCTGAGCTGAGCTTGGGTTGGGATCTGGGCAAAATGCTAGTCTTAAAAGGCAAAGAATTCTAAAATGATGGTACCTAGATATTATGTGCAACATCATGTAAAGTCTAGAAGGGTAAGAGACTCAAATTAATTTGTGCCAAATCTCTGCAGCCGGGCTGTACTCTTTAGACTTGACGTTACGACTAACCATTTACAATGCATTTTATTTCAGCGGGGTAAATCTGACTGGCACCCAGTGGGGGCGGACAGTCTTCTGTAAGACTGTCTGTAAGCCCAATGTTCCCCACCTCCCAGCATCCATACCTTTGGGACGTTCCTTTCCCTATAAGTGTGGGTGGAATCACCTGCTTAATTCTACTCAACATAATACAGCAAGTGTCACTTCCACGACTTGGTTACATAAGAATGTGAGTTCCACTTTGTTAGAAGAATCTCGTTATTGTCTAACGAATTTGCACATTTTGAGGGGGAAAAAATCAGTCATGTCAGAGAGGTGAGAAACTAAAGATGACCCCTAACCAAATGGGAAGCTAAGAACTAGGGTTCTAGAAGCTCAAGAAACGAATCCAGCCAACAGCCACATGCGTTGAGAAGTGGATTCTTTTGCAGCTGAGGCTCCAGATGAGAGCCCTTAGCCCTGGTTGACACTTGAAATGCAGCCTTGTAAAAACCATGAAGCAAAAACGCCGCTGACTCACAGCTCCTAAACCACAGACAGATAATGGGGCAATAATCATGTGTGCTTTTAAGCTGCTAATTTTGTGGCAATTTGTTATGTAACAATAGACAGCTAATATACTAGCCCCGAGGGTTGGCATACACATCAGGGGATCTCAAAAGGACATCAGCATTGAGACACGGTAGCATACCACCTCCCAAATTTACTTGTCTACAAAACAGTCTTGTCTTTAATATACAGAACACCAAGAGGTGGGGAGCTCTGGTGGCCTAATGCCAAGAAGCTGCACTGTAATCCCAGAGGCACACGGTTCGAATCCACCAAGATGCTCTGCTGGGGAAGGAGGGACAATCTCCTCCTGTACCAGTCAGATCTGATTTGACGGTACACACACAAAATAATAATAATAAAAAAAGAACACCAAGAGGGACATGCCTGCATTTTACCAAGCAAAAAGGGATTGTTAGCAGAATTATCCATAGCAAAACAGTGAACAGAAATTGTATTCCTATCACAAATGTTATCCTGTTGTTAATATGTGCCGTTGAGTCAGAAATCACTGACAGATGACCCTCCAGTGGGTTTTCAGAGGCTGTAAATCACACGAGAGGTCACTGCCCGCCTTTTTCCAGTGGAGCAGCTGGTGGATTTGAACTTAGTGCCTTCGGGTTGGCAGTGCAACTCCTTAAGCCACCACAGCTTCCTAATCACAAATATATTTCCTAAAAACAAAACAAAACAAAAACAACAAACCAAAAACCCCAAAGAAGCAGAAACTGAATAGCAAATACGTTTGCCTATTATTTTCATTACAAAGCCATCTTTTTAGATTCAGTCTTGTGGGAAAGATTGGTTATCTCATTTCCATCTTTTGTGTTAGAAGCAGAAATGTTCCTGGAGCAAAGTGTCCCCCATCCGCCATGTGGTACCTCTCAGTTGTTCCTACATTGAGTGAACCCCAGGTTCTCTCCCCCAGAAGGCTGGGAAGATGAGGAAAAGCTAGAGTAGAGAAGCCCTCTACTTCACCCATGGGGAAAAATTTCTCCTGCAAATACTGTACATCCTTCAGGGATTAGCTGTTTCCACATCGAGTGCAAGGACAGCTTTTCCCACAGCTTGGAAAAGCCCTCTCTTCCGGAGAGATCAGACTTTGTTTGCTTAAAGCCTTCTGTCTGGCCTGCACGTAACCCAGGACTATCTCAACCAGAGCAGAGTTGGGCCCTAACCCACAATGTTTAGACCAAATAGCCATCGACACTCGACGTGTTTTCATACGGGCCACAGTCGCTAGTCTACAAAACTCAAAGGGAACCGAATGGGGAGGTGATCCTAGAGGCAAAATGCCAACTTGTGCCCTGAAACAGTCACATTCCTGAAAAGGCCAACACGTGATCTCACAGATTCTTATAAAGCTAAACATATACTCACTATATGCTAACAATATTATATATTTACCCTAGATAAATGAAAGCATAGGTCAGCAAAAAGGACCCGTGCATATCCAACTGTATTATTCGTAACGGCCTACAGCCCAGATGCCCAGCAGCAGATGGACACATAGGCAAATCATCGTATTTACAGACAATGGAATGCTTTTTGGCAATAAGAAGGCTTCACGCAGGACATGGGCAACAACATGGCCAATCTGAGCAGCACGGAGCTGTGCAAAAGAAGCCAGACCAAACTGGATGATCCTGCTGATAGGAAACTAGAAAAAGCAAAGCTAATTCAGAGTGACAGCAAACCAGTCGCCACGTGACAGCAAACCAGCCGCCTGCGGCGAGGGTGAGAGAGCTGGGAGGGGTGAGAGAGCTGGGAGGAGAGCTGGGAGGGGTGAGAGAGCTGGGAGGAGAGCTGGGAGGGGTGAGAGAGCTGGGAGGAGAGCTGGGAGGGGTGAGAAAGCTGGGAGGAGAGCTGGGAGGGGTGAGAGAGCTGGGCAGGGGTGAGTAATCGTGGAGAGGGGGCTGCAGAGGCCCCTGGCTATGGTGGCACTTTCATGCCTCTTCGTCAAAACTCCCTGAACTTACATCTGCAAACTGTAACGTGGATGCATTTTACTGTATATAAATCAGAGCTCAAAACAGTTTAAGACGTTATAGGAAAAGATGACAGTATGAATGGTGAAGGATTTTTCTTTTATGAGCCAAAGATACATCTTTTCAAGCAATTGACAATGGTCCAATCGAGTGATGGGATCCCTGTGACTGTATCCCTCTGACACCCTTCAAAGCAGGAACTAAATCGACCTCCTTTGCAGCCAAATAGATCCACGAAGTGGGTAATAACAGCTACAAGGAAGGTACTCTGCAGAACGAGCACACACTTGAGACCAACGGAGCCATCTCTGTCCTCAAACAAGGTTCAGAAGAGAGAAGAGCTAAGAAAGAAAGATGAATGCAAGAGAGCTCTGGTGGTCTAGAGGGGAGGAGTTGTGCTGCCAACCCAAAGGCAAGCGGTTCAACTCCAGCAACTGCTCTGCTGCACAAAGATGGCCAATCACTGATTTACAAACTCTGACAACTTGGCAGAGGGTCCGCCCTGAGTCAGTTCAACTCAACAGCACATAACAATAATAGTGAGGTCACAAAGAGACTATTATTACATTGAGGGGGTGTGTCACGCATCGCAAAGAAAAAAAAATGGACTAGAAAATCGATTTCCTATGTAGATTTTCACACAAACTACAACAAATAAAAGTAATAGTAACGAGGATATTCATACTTTCAATGAGATGATGGCACTTTCTACAGCTTCTATCCCTCAGCGCTCATTTTATTTTATAGGAAGGAATTGCCTGGGGGCTGTTAGCTGATGCTCTCACATCAACTAAAACTTTGACTGGGTCTCTGGCTGCCACAGACCAGGGACAGTTCTGTCCCAGAACAAGGGGCCCAGGCCGCAGGATCAAGTGCCCGTCTGTCCTCTTCTCCCCCAGCTGACACACATTTACAGACAGATGGGGCTGGGACTCGAGCTGTTCCTTCTGCATGAGCTCCACCTGCAGAGCAAAGCTCACTAGAGCTCTGTCTACAATCACCCCCCAACCCTACATATTCACACAGTAACATCATGGGCTCCCCAGATGAGGGACGTGGGAGCCAGGAGGGATTTTAGGGGCGATCCAGTTTAACCTTCTCATTTAAACATGAAGAAACTGAGGCCCAGAGATTTTAAAGTGGACACATCCCCTGCACAAGTTTCCTGAAGCCAGTATTATCCAGGAAAACTTCCGAGATAATGAAAAGGCTCAACTTCTGTGCTGACAATATGGTCGCCACGCAGCTAAATGTGGCTAGCAGTCCTGAATTTTTAATTTTCTTTGCCTTTAAAATGAAGAAATTTAAATAGCTACATGGTGGTTGTTAGGTGCCATTGAGGTGACTATGAACCAGCGACCCTCTGAACAGCACACATGAATTGTGCTCTAGCCTGGACCGTTCTCACCATCTCCGGCATGCTTACGCCCTTTGTGAAAGACACTGGGAAAATCCATCTTGTTAGGAGACTGCCTCTCTCTCTGACCCTCCACCTTTCCCCGCACAATGTCCTTCTCCAAGGACTGGCCCCTCTTGACAACACGCCCAACGCACGTGAGACAAAGCTTCACCACCCTTGTCTCTAAGGTGCCCCCTGGTTTTCTTATCATAACGGACACTGCAGTCCACACTTGATTCAGAGCTCAGAAAGGTGGAAATGGGCTTCTCATGCTTATTTCTGCAGCTCACTCGACCTCCCTGGATGTTAGGGTATTTCTAACCACAGAGCTTATCATCTTTTTCTCAAATTCTTCCTTTTTTTGAGTAGTACTTGATCAGGAGAAATGTATCCAAATTACCTAATACAACATGCACGTTAGACCACAGTTTCTCAAACATGAGCAGACTCTGAGATCGACTTATTGGCTTCAAACGAGTATTTTAATAAAATCTGCGCTACATGAGATAGAGCACAAAGTGCCAGCATGCATCATACATTCCAAATTCCATATGGAATTTGTTTGGGTTTGAGGCTGTGTCAGGAAGAGGAAGTTGCCTTAATGTAAAATGGATTTCTATTGTGGGTCAATGCCAAAACCACTTGCAAAAATGCCAAGCCCATAGGACCAAGTCCAGAGACCCAAGTCAAAAAAGAACAAATGGACAAGGCTTTCCAGTGCTGTAAGAATCCTTGGACACCTACTTACAACACACAGAAATACTGGTGTAAGCTGAGGCTGACCTGGAAGAAGGAGAACACATCCCAAGACTCACGCAGTTCACACAATGGAAAACTTCAAACACGTTCCCGCTTTACATCTGGAACCGTTTGTTCTTTGCTGGGGATGGGGGTGGGGGTGCAGAACATAAAACAATTCACTTTTGTTTAGGTATATATATATATAGTTCTCAAAGTTATTTCCTTTCATTTAACTTCAAAAATTCTTTACCAAATGTCTGACACTTTCAAAGACTTGTTGGAACAGGACACGGCACGGTATGTATGATTGATAAATATTTACCATCCGTGGTATTTACTGTAACCCGGACAGACCCCTTTAGATCTCAGTACCCCCTACACGGCTGGCAGCAGAGGAGGGGCGGAGAGTGGTGGTTTACTACTGGGATGGGGGCTTATCTCCCTCTTTTTGAGACCCACATCCAGTATTAGATTCCTGCCGGAAAGGCTGGCACTGGGCCCCAGGTGTGAGGCTTTTTGGAAAATAAGGATCAGAATAGCACTCATTCTTTGCATGAAGTAGGCCTCAGCAGCCCCTGAGAGGCAGGAACCACTAGAACATCAGTAAGTTACTCAAACTCTCGATGCATCTAATCCTCACAGCAATCCACAGTTGTTGTTAGATGCCCTCAAGTGGAGTATGGCTTCGAGCAGCTCTATGAACGACAGATCTGAATATTGTCCTATCCCGGCCCCCCTCATACTCTTGGACACACTCATGCCCATTGCCACAGTCACCATATCAACCCGTCTGGTCAGCTTTGACCCTCCTCCACCTTTCCAACCTCAATGATGGGAGAAAAACCTCATTAACAACCTGTGTTATGCAGAGTGAATCCAACTTAAACCACTTGCTGCAGAAGATCAAAGACGACATCTATCCTTTAACAGAGATTACATCTCAACATCCAGAAAACAAAAATCCTCACCACTGCACCAACGGGCAACATCATGAGAGGTGGAGGAAAAGGCCCAAGTTGCCAAGGATTTCTTTTCATTTGGCTGCATACCCAGCACACATGAGAACAGGAATGCTGCACTGGGGAGATCTGCTGAAAGACCTTCTCCAAAGTGCAGAAGGGCAGGGATGTCAGTGAAAGGCTTCCAGAGTGCTGGTACCAAGCCGCTGTCTTGTCAATGACTTTCCCGGCATCTGAAAGTTGGACAGTGAACAATGCCGACAGAAGAAGAATCGATGCCTTTGAGTCGTGGTTTTGAAGAGGACTGAATATACGGTGCACTATCAGAAGAACAGATGTATCTTAGAGGAAGTGGAAACAGGGCGCTCCTTAGAGGCAAGGAGGGTGAAACGTGGTCTCCACCAGTCCTTGGGAAAAGACATCATGCTGGGAAAGATCAGAGAAGGAAAGGAAGACCCACAACAAAATGCACTGACACGGTGACTGTAACAATGGGCCCCAGAACATCAGAGACGGTGATGCTGGTACAGATCAGGGTTCAGACCTATTGTTCACCAGGCCTTGTGGTCTTGGCTGGATGGCAACTGGCAGCAACAACAACAATTAATCAGAGACACAAACTCCCTCTGGGGTGGGGGGTGG
>NW_006399761.1:25663702-25672498 GCF_000299155.1 Elephantulus edwardii | reverse complement strand
AGTCAACTCGTAGGTGCCCCTCCGGTGGGTCTGCGAGGCTGTGGACGGCAGGGGAGGAGTCTGCCCATCTTTCTCCCATCGAGCGGATTGTGGATTTGAACCGCCAGAGAGGCACTGCCTGTGGGTCAGTGAACGTTCTGTGGACGCGGCTTGCAGCACAATTGCCCCTCCTTCCCCTTTAGTGACCACTTAGAGGCCAGGAAATCTGTCAAATCAGATCCCGTCAGAGCTACAAAGAGTGTTATGGAGGAGGGAGACACAGGGATTATGAATAAAATAACCGGCACGGTCAGATTCACAAGGAATCTTGTGACACCTGCATGTTCATAATAGACCCCAGTATCCGACAGGTTTTAAACACCCACCACAGAAATACATTAAGAAGGAAAGTCCATCACAGCCTACTCTCTGATCTGAAGGAAGGTTTATGGCTACTGAGAAAATGATCCTAAGAAAATAAAACACCAGGCAAAAGAGGAAAACCTCCATTCTGTTTACTTTGTGTAGTAAAACGCTATCCTTCTCCAAAGGCCAGTGTGTCTCAGAGCCCGGCTGTGTGCCCTGGATCCACAGGCTTGCCTCTTTCTGCCTCTGTGATTTCTTCAATTGAAAACGACACATTTTAGCCCTACTTGAACATTAGCAACAAACCAAAGATAAATCCATTGCCACCGAATTGATTCTAACAGCAGTCATGTAGAACAAAGCAGAACTGCTTCATGGGGTTTTCAAGGGAATGATCTTTATGGAAACTGTCAAGAGTGTTCTCCTGCCGTGCAGCTGGTGGGTTCAAAGCCCTGAGCCTTTGGTCAGCAGTCTGGAGCTTAACTGGGCTACCAGCGCTCCTCCATTAAAGGGCTGTTGTTGTTACATACGGTCAAGTCAGAACCAACTTATAGCTGACCCTCCAGCAGGGTTTTAGAGGCTGTTACCAAATCACACGCATGGGAGGAGACTTTCCATCTATCTCCCGTGGAACAGTTTGTGGATCAGAACCACGTTCCTTCGGGGTTGGCAGCCCAGCTCCTTACCCTCAGGCCACTTTTCACAGCTGAAAATAACTGAGGTCGTTGGGGAGAGACTGAGTAAGATGGGTTCAATGATGTGTGCTGCACTGAGGCGGAGGAGGGAGGGAACTGTTTAAAAGAGATTTATAACTGGGTGTTTCTGTCATCACAGGAGTCTAGAGCGAGGGCTGCATGGTGGAGGGGACCTGGGGGGGGGTTTGTGGAACAATGAAAGAATCTTTTCTTTTACTTTTCCATAATTTTTGACTCATGTACTTATAACTTGTTAGTCAAATTTGTGTCTTCTAGGTTGCAACACCCCCATGATACATCTTCAAGGATATGAACATGTATGGCCAAGCACAATCAATAAGAGTACATCTAAATTCCAAAATCAGTCTCCATAATAGTCTATGTGCTTCCTACTGCCAAAGGGGCCCTTTAGAGTAGTGAGAGAAGATCTTCACCCTGAAACCCACAGCGTCCCTTTTCAGCAGGAAGTAGCTAAGAGAATACGCCATCCCCTTTTCCTTATGACTCAGGGTGAAGTCTCTCTCAGGGAGGAGTGATAGGGAATGGCAAAGGACACACTGACAAAGAAGATTAATCAGAACTGGCTTTGACAAGCACTGTGGCATTTGGACAAGAACAAACTGGGAGGAGGGTAGAGAGAATGGTGCAGCGGTGAATGAATGGAAACCCAAAATCTCTGTAAATGTTTATGAAAATTAATAAAATATAATTATAGAAAAAAAAAGAAAAGAAAAGAACTGAGGTCAACTTTGGAGACAATAAACATGCCAGTGAGGGAAAACGAAGTGGGATGTCAGCATGGTGGGTGGAAATTTCTTCCAAAACAGGAGGATCTGTGTTTAGATTTGACTTCTGTTTTCCAAGCTCCCCTCAGTGATTCTATTAGTTCAAAATATAATCACTCCTGAGAGTTCAGTTCTTTTTGAGTAGATTCCACATAATTCTCAAAACACCTAAAAGTACTACTAGCTCCAAGTCTTTAGCTCCTAAAGCTGGTCTTTCTATCTTCTACTCACCAGCACTTATTGCAGGCTCAGGAAGGAGGGCCATCCACAGTAGCCCATGTAAACAGGAACAATCCAATCACTCTACAGGACTGCTCCACGTATAGCAACAGCAAGACACCATGGGACGGCCAGCTCCTGTTAAGTCAAGTCTGGCTTCATGATAACCCCATGGTTTGGAGAACTGGGTTAGAGTAGGATTTTCAGAAATAGATTGCCAAACCTTTCTTACGAGCCGCTTCTTGGGGGGACCCCAACTTCAGTTAACAGTTGAGGACACTAGCCATTTGTACTGCCCGGGGCGTGTAACACATTTAACTGCTTCTGATGTGGTGTTCCCACGATCACTTACACAGACACCGAGGCTGCCTTATGGCCGCGCCCCGGCCAGCATGACTACAGGTCACAGGGACTGGTTTCCTGGTAAGTGGCATTTGACTCTTTGGCAGCAGAAACCATTTTGAGTGAAAAGTCACAACTCATCTGGGTCATAGTTCTGAAAGGCCTGGGACATCCAAGTGGGGCCTCGGCCTTCCCTGGGCCGAGGGTACTGTCTGGGTACTGTCTGCATTTGCCCCACCTGCCAGGTGTTGTCCACACACTGAGTCTCAGTCCCCCAAAGCCTGCTGCACAGCACCTGCCTCACCTCAACCTCCAGCTCTACTGTGTGGTTTCTAAGCCATCGTGTGTTGGGAAAACAAACCACTTCGTCAAGGCATTCTGAGTTAAAAAAGCAAAAACACAGCTTGCTTGCTTTTCTGACCTGTAATAGCTTCCTGAAAAAAGAAACTAAAACTCATGGCAGGAAGCGCCAGGTGGCGTTCTGAGACGCTGTGTCCACCTGTAAAGGGCATGGATTTTAGAAAAACTGCTAAGTCATTAGAGACGTTTTCTGTTCCTTCCAGGTGTGTCTAGATTCTGGGCAGTGGCAAGGGCAAGGCCACTGAATAGGGATATTTACAGACAAGCTCTTGTTTCGCCCATGTGCCCATGGGCAAGAAGGGACAGGGCACATGCCTTTGCCAAGAAACACACCCAGAGTCCCATAGTGTCTGCATCCATGGGGTTTCTTTGAAGGAAGTTAATTTTTAAAGATTGACCCCGAGACTCCCCAGCGCCGGGAGCACTGTCCAGGTGGCTCGGCCTCTGTTGTCACAAGCTGCCCACCACGGGAGCCCGGTCTGCACATGGCCACATACACACTGCTCTGCTCTTAGGGGAAGTGTGCATTCATCCTGACCTGGTGACCTGTCACACGCTCACATGTCACTGGGTTCCCCCTTTGGCCACTACAAGCATTACTGAAACAGACTAGAACACAGTGAAAGGACACACATCTCTGGCACGCCAGCCTGAAGGATGGATGTGGGAGGAACAGACCACCCTCAACGATGGGTCTTCTGCCCATCGTCCTTCTAATCCCTCTTTTGATCAACCCCTCAATGACCTTGGGCAAATCACTTAATCTCTCAGTGTGTCAGTTTCCTCACTTGTAAAACAGGATCATACCACCTGCCCTACCTTTATCCCTGAGCCGCTGGATTACAGGAACTCGGCTGTTGGAAGGAGGCACAGCAAAGCGCTACCTGTCCGAACAAAGGCTCTTCCACAGCAGCCGCTGCTGCAGCCCAGTCCAGGAGAACTGCATCTACACGGACCTGCTGAGCCGTTCACTTCACAGGCAGGTGCTAAAGGCACTCAGTGACTGAAAACCACCACCAGGAAGCAAAGTGTGCCCTGCTGGGTTGAGGAGTAATGAGGAAACATCCCCACTTTTGCACCAGCTGAAGAGAAAAGAATGCTGGCCTTGTTTCTAACAGTCAAGCAGGTCAAATCCTTTCCTACACACCTCCTCCCTGGACTACGGGCCACAGCCCCTCATCACCCTCCCTCCCAGGGACAGCTAAGTCTCCACTTCAGTTGGTTGTGGTGGTTCCCCACTCAGCACTCAATTAAAAGTAAACCCCCCAAACTACAAAGACTTACGAAGATTCAAAAGTAAATCCCCCAAACTACAAAGACCTACAAAGATTCCAAACAGCAAGCTACCAGACACTGAACTAAAGTTATGGCCATATTCCTAATGGAGAGACCAGCCTGGCCTCTAGGTTGTCGGGAAAAACCTGCTTGTTCCCATCACCAGAGATCTCTGTCAAGGGAAACAGGCTGCACTTTTTTTTCTTCCCGTTTTCAAGAGAGCCTCCCTCTCCAGTAGCAGACAGCCGTCACATTTTCCAGAGAGGGAAATGAAAACAGCAGGAAGTCAAGGCACTTTGCTCGGGATTTGCTGTTTCCACAGCTCAAGCAAGGATGAGGTCTGGCTCAATAATTCAAGACAAAACGCTAAGGCGAAAGCAGCCTCATGGGAAACCTAGAGGGGGAGTCTGCCAGCCTCCTCACTCAGCTGGCCCAGTCAGGGAGAGGCCTCCAGGCTCCGTGAACTCTGGAGAATCCAAACAAATGAGCTACACCATCTCAAAGCATGAGATTCAACTTCTGAGAGTCATAAAACGCAGGCAAAGAGCCTCAGAAGCCGCTTGTCTCTCCATGCCCGTTAGAACACAAACATTCTTCACACATCGAAACTCATCAGATCACCTGCCATGGACCTTGAAGTGGACAGCAGCCTGTCCTGGGCCTGTAAAAGGGTGGTCCACTAAGAATCCCTTACAGAACTGTCAGCATCCTCTGAGCCTACTTCACAAGAGGCACCAGCCACAGGCAAAGCATAACCAGGGCCCCATAGCTTGGCTGGTGCAGCGGGAAGGAAGGGCATTGGATGGAGCTGGCAGTGACTGCTCAGAAGGTACTGACTTTGCTGTGACTGGGAACCCACTCCTGGTGAGCCCCTCAGCAGGTTCGCAGGGGCGATACAGCGTATGGGAGAAGACTGTGCATCTTTCCCTGACGGAGTCACTGGTGGATTTGAACTGCTGGAGACATGCCACATTAAGAGCACAACTTGTGAATCTAAATTTCAAAATCAATCTCCATAATAGTCTATGTGTTTCCTACTGCCAAAGGGGCCCTTTAGAGTAGTGAGAGATCTTCACCCTGAAACCTACAGCGCCCCCTTTCAGCAGGAAGTAGCTAAGAGAATACGCCATCCCCTTTTCCTTATGAATCAGGGTGAAGTCTCTCTCAGGGAGCAGAGATAGGGAATGGCAAAGGACACATTGACAAAGGAGATTAATCAGAACTGGCTTCGACAAGCACTGTGGCAATTGGACAATTAAAACAGACATGGGGGGGGAAGAACGAACTGGGGAGGAGGATAGAGAAAACAGTGCAACAATGAATGAATGAAAACCCAAAATCTCTGTAAATGTTCACTAAAACTAATAAAATTAAAAAAAAAAAAAAGAGCACAACTCGCTACCTACTGAGTGTGCCACTGGAGACTGCCACCCACAGGCAAGACTGTTGATTCTCCCACGGAATTCTCCTTCCTAACTGGTGCCAGATGACGACCCAACAAACAAGGTAAGCAGGAGTTTATTACTTGTGTTGATGTACTAGATGTGAAATTTTTCACTGCAGATTAGCAAAATAAACACAAGTAAACCTGTGCTTCCTTTGTTTATGGGTACTTCCTCCCTGTCAAGCGCTCGAAGTTGGAAAAGAGGCTCTGATTCTGTAGGAAGGAGTTGTGAGGTCTGGAAGGGGACAGACCAAGAGCAGAATCTTTGATGGAGTTAAAAAGTGTTAAGGTGCTCATTACAGATTAGTAAACACAAGTAAGCCCGTGTTGACTTTGCTTGTTGATAATTCCACACGATATGCTAACAGATGTAGCCCAACTACTTGACACTCTGTATACTACCTAAGGGATGTTTGCAAAAGTGTGTTCTGTGTGTAAAGACTCTAAATGTTACTTTGAATTAAAAAAAAAAATGTTAAAGGCCACCACCAGCCAAGTAAGAATTAATCCTTCGGAGCATAAGACGGACTGCGTGTGTGTGTGTGTGTGTGTGTGTGTGTGTGTGTGTGTACACCAGAATACATGAAGCTGTAGAGTCCCAACGCGTCCTTGGCAAGGTGGGGAAGCATTACCTGGCCAGGTCAAGAAAAGAGTCCACAGTCTCTTTGGGGACAGGAGGAGGTCCCGACTCATCCAGCCCCAGGTCGCTGGACTGAAGAGTCTGCGCGCCAGACCCCGGCTTGATGATGAACGCCAAAGCGACAGCGAGCGCCGAGGCGCCCAGCGTGGTGAGTCCGAAGTAGGCGACGGCGATGCCGCCCAGGCGCCCCAGGGAGCTGGCGTCCAGGGAGGCGGCACCCGACACCAGGCTGCAGACCACCAGCGGCAGGATGATCATGCGTAGCATGCGGAGCAGCATCTCACCGGGGAAGGCCAGATAGGAGACCTGCGTGCGGCTGAGCCCAAAGCCGCGCAGCGCCGCGCCCAGGCCCGCGCCCGCCAGCACCCCGGACACCGTGAACAGCACCAGCGCGTTGCGCCGCAGAAAGTCCGTGCAGCGCCGTGCGCATCCCGTCGCCTCCTTGGGCGCACCGGGGCCGGCCTGGGCGCTGTCAAGGTAGCCGTTGGTTTCGCTGCTCTTTTCCATGGCGCTGCCCGCAGCTCTGAGCTTGGACTTGGAGAAGCCGGCGCTCTCGCAATGAATGGAGTCGGGTACAGCTGGCGAGGTCGGTCGGCGGTGCCCGGGGGACTGCAGGAGCCGGCCGCCGGAGTTCCCAGCCCTGGTGCAGGGGCAGAGGCAGAGAGGGCGGGGAGAGGTGCAGGAGCGTGGACAGCTGCAGCCCGAGCCTCCTCAGCGCCGCCGGCTGGAGATGATGCAACCCGGGAGCTGAGAGCGAGCAGCGAGGACGCAGACAGAGACCAGGCAGGGCGCGGGGGAGGGAGACCGTGCAGCCTGGACCAATCAGCTGCCCGCCCGGCGCCCCGCCTCGCCCTTCCGGCCAATCAGCGCTCGAGTCCTCTGCCGCGCGCCCCTCGTCTCCGCCCCTGGCGGCCGCCGTTGGGGGTGGGGCTGGCGGGCCGGGGGCTCAGCCTCAAAGCTGGTGGGCGGCGCAGACGATCCCGGCGCTGGCTCTGCCTCCAGATCCGGTGACGGAGCCCGCTTCGGGGACCGCGCGGCCTGGGGGACGGCCCCGGCGTGGTGACACCTGCCGGGCTCGGCCGTGGGGTGAGCGGACCCTGGAGAATGTGGAACGCGGGGGCGTTCTGGGGGCGGGGCGGGCTCTCCGGTGGCGCTTGGGACCTTCGCACCCCCAGCCCGCCGGGGGCTCCCTCCGCGTTATCCGTGGCATCAAATCCCCTCCGCGGAGAGCCTCGGGAGGCGGGGAGCCGGGGTGCCCCGCGCAGCCGCCGTCCCGAATCACAGCCAAGTGGAGAATGTACGGGAGACGTCCCGACACAATGCCCGGGGAAGAAGCTGCACCCGCACCGGGACCTCGGGCCTGGGCCACACCGAGCGGGGCGCGCGGATCTCTGTGCGCACGGCCTCTCCTAGGTGACATCTAGTCGCCCGGCAGTGGGGTGCAGGCAGGCGGAAACCCCTCTGGAAGAAGGAGGACTCTCTTCCGAGTCCTGCCATTGTGGACATGGGACTTTGAACCTTTTCATCCCTGGGACCCCCAGCCTCGAGACCACCCTCCTGACACCCCGGCTCCCCAAGACCTCCTTCTCCAAGACCTTCATCTCCGAGAACTCCGTGCCCACCACTCCCATTCCCAAGGCCCCCTGTCCCTGAGACTCCCACTCCCGAGACCCCCATTTGAGGCCCCTTTCCCAGAGACACCCACTCCAAAGACCCCGTCCCCGCAACTCCGTCCCGGAGATCCTCGTCCCCACAACCTTCATCCCCAGTGCTTATTCAAACCTTGGAGTTAGGTAGCCCTGAAATGATGGCTTCTTTATGTTGTTGTTCATTTGATTTCCATTCTGTTTTAACTATTCTTTATCTGCCTTGGCAGATAAAAGGAAAGACCCCTGCAGAGTCCTTTTACTTTTTCGTTATTTGTTATATATTGATTTTTCCTTCGTTCACTTTGGGGGAAAAAGAGTTCTTTTCCATCTTCTGTGAAAGGGAATTTTTAGGTGCAGTTGCTTTGAATTAAAGAAGTAAGTTTCTTGCTTAAAAAGAACAAAACCCAAAGAACCATAAAATGACAGATATTTGTTGGCTGCTGTGGGGAGACACTTCAAGGAGCTGTGCAGATACTGACCCTGGGCAGATTTCCATCTTTGAAGTCTCCAGTAACGGGCTGTCATTTGTGAGACTTCAGGGTGGAGATGGCGCGGTTTCCAGGTGAAGAGCTGAGTTTCCCCCCTGGTTTTGTGGAGGACGTTTTACTCTGCGCACTGAGTGTCTCCTACAGACAAATGCTCTTTATTGCTGGCCAGCCCCTCCCTTTGTTTTGACCAGCACGTTTATGCAAAAGGCTTGTAAATCAGCTCCTGAAAATGAAAGTTCAGTTACCTACTTTCTCCATCCCCACTAGAGCATCCTATAGACATTTTAATTCAGTTTGTCCAAAGGCTGATGGCCTCCCACACCTGCTATCTTTCGGATATTTCTTTATTACCAGTATCATGAACCACTCCAGTCGCCTCTGCTTAAAACCTGGAAGTGACCTTTGATTCTTCCCTCTCTACTGCCTCCTCCCAGCTGATCAATTGCCAAGTCCCACAGACGTGTCTTTTGCAATATTCATCACAGGCACACCTCCCATCTGTAACCCCTGCTACTGTACTGGCACAGTTCTCATCTCTTTACTTCTTATCTGAA
>NW_006399761.1:25615071-25644278 GCF_000299155.1 Elephantulus edwardii | reverse complement strand
AGTGGCTCCTCGGGAAAAAGATAGACAATCCCTACCCGTGAAATTTACAGTTTTGAAAAGCTCTCTACAGGGTCAGCTATGAGTCTGTTTGACTCAGTGGCCATGAGAAAATCCACTCAGTAATAGAGACGTTCAGTCTAGAAATAGCATACATCTTTCCCCTTGGATTTAATGAAATAGGATTTAGTCACATGAACACATCTAGTTTCATGATAATCTTTATTTTGCCCAGTTCCATACATAGTGTAAAAAAGCAGAGCTTCTGTTACTGAGAAGCAGAGAGGAATGATATTGGAGAACTAGCGTCCTTTCCCCCAACGCGTCTAGTTTTCAGTTGATTTCTATTGCATTGGGGATACATGCGTCCGTTGTGTCTTCTCTGCACCAGGAGTAGCTTTTGTACCACAGCCCCTCACACCTTGAAAGGGTGTGCCTGTGTCAAGTTTGTCTCCACCCTTCGCTGGTCAGGAGCGCCTCTCAGCTGTTGAGGTCGGGATGGTGGTGGTGTGTGTGAGGGTGTGGGGTGTGGGGCGTGGGGCGTGGGGGGAAATGGGGCTGTCCATTGTCTGCAGTGGTGCTGAAACTCCCAGAGATATTGACATCTGAGAAGCTCACCTGCTCAGCAGCCCCATGTTCCTTGATTTTATTTATTTATTCCAGCTTCTGAACCAGCACCATCTTGAGGGATGTTGATGTGATTTTCTGGGGCCAGGCTGCCGCAGGCGGAGTTCGTGACTCTGAAGCCTCATCATAGGTTTGTCAATCCATCTCGGGAGCAGCAGCTCTTCTTCTCTGCCATCCTGGGCTTTGCTCTCTCAGGGACCATGGAGCTCTTTTGCCTGATGGTGGTCTTTCTGTTCCTGTACGTTATGGAAAAGAGCCCTCTCCACCTCCATAGTTTGTTGGGTTGGTGTGTTGTTGTTTTTTTTCTCATCGACCTTGTGTGTTCCTTTTCCTGTATCTCCCCAGGCAGCCTGTGGAAAGTGATTGGCTGAGGGTTTGACTGAGGGAAAACAAATAAATACTATATTAAGAAAAATATCAAAAAGATACGCGTATCATGCTGGCATCTAGCTGATATGATTTGACATTAACTCATTCTCTAACTTTGTGTCATAGCTGATCCTCCAGCGCTTTGTGTGAGGCTATAAAGTGCACAGGAAGAGATTGCCCACCTTTACCTGAGGGACTGCTGATGTATTCTCACCTCCAGAGAAGCACCACCTTGGAGTTAGCAGCGCAACTCCCTGTACCCCCAGACCTCTGGAGAAGCATTAATATTGTTCACATTCCCCAAAAAGGTGATCCAACAGGGTAAGGAATTATTGAGCAAAGTCATTAATATCACGTTCAAGTAAAATCTTGCTGAAGATTATGAAAATGTGGCTGGAAAAGGGCATCAGAAGGGAACTGCCAGAAATTTAGTCTGGCTTCAGAAGAGGTCTGTTTCATCATCATTGTCAATATCTGAGGGGTCTTGGCTAATAGCAAAGAGTACCAGAAAGATGTTTGCTTGTATTTGGTTGACTATACAAAGGGACACTTAATTATGCTTAATTTGTGAGGCAACCTACACATAGACCAAGAAACGGTTGTCCAAATGTTGTTGTTGTTGTTGCTATGTGCCGTCGAGTCGTTTGCGACTCATAGCGACCCTATGTACAACATCCCTAAACCCTGCTCTATCCTGTGCCAATCACATTACCTCTGACACACCCATCCTGATTACCCCAGTCACTGAATCAATCCACCTCATAGAGGGTCTTCCCCTCCTGCGCTGTCCCTCCACCCTACCAAGCATGATGTCCCTCTCCAAGGACCTGTCTCTCCTTACAACATGACCAAAGTATGTCAGACAAAGCCCCAGAGTCCTTGTCTCCAAGGAGTAGCCTGGTTTAACCCTCTCCAGGATGAGCCATTGTTTTCTTAGCAGTCCATGGTACATTCAATACTCTTCTCCAGCACCACAGCTCAAAGGCAGCAATTCTCCTTCTATCCTCCCTAGTCATTGTCCAACTCTCTGATGCCTAACAAGTGATTGCAAAGACCATGGCCTGTATCAGGCACACCTTAGTCTCCAGAGAGACACCGTTGCTCTTGAGTACTTTAGAGGGGTCCCTAACAGCAGACTTTTCCATCACAATACGTTTTTTTATTTCCTGGTTGCTGGTGCCAAGAGTGTTGACCGTGGAGCTGAGCAAACTGAAGCTGTGAACAATCTCAATCTCTTCGCCATCCATCATGCTACCGACTGGTCCAGTCTTGAGAATCTTTGTCTTCTTGACATTGAGCCTCAATCCATATTGTAGGCTGCAGTCCTTGACCCTCTGCATTAAGTGCATGAGGTCCTCCTCAGTTTCAGCGAGCAGGGTTGTGTCATCTGCATAACGCAGACATTACATGATTTAAAGTCAGGAAGCATGTGTATCTGTGTTGTATCTTTTCTTCATTCCTATTCTTCATGAAAGCAAATGATATGTTTTTCTTTTTACTTATAAAAAAAGAATCATGTATTCCTGTATATTAATATATGGCTGTTTATCACTTGACTATATTGATGTATCGGTTATAAGTGTGCAATGTACACAAATACTGGCTTCTGCTAGCCAAGAGTTATCTCAGTTCCAATACCACATTTACTGAGTTACATGGTTCCCTTATCATTTTTCAGGGCTAGTTAGTGGTGTCACTAAATTTTTCTATTCCAGGTAAATTTCTATTCTAGACTTCTTTTTTATATCACTCCCAAGAGACTCCAGGTGTTGTTATTTTTGTTCCGTACCGTTGAGTCATAGACGACTCATAGCGACCTATGAACGAAAGACCTGGATATTTGTATAACTTTCATCATTTCTCCACACTCATAAGGTTTCTGGAGGCAAGCTATCATGGAAGTGGATGCCACTCCTGCTTCCAAGCTTGTTTTATTCAGGGAGCTTCACCAGACAGTCCACCATGGATAACCATTATCGCATTTGACACATCAGTGTCACAGTGTTTAGCTTTACAGCAACCATGAGTTACCTCTGTACAGCAAGTGGACAGACCAGGGCTATACGACCTAGAAGAATGTTTGACCAAAAGTAATTAAAAACAGGCCTGAGAACCCTACAGGATTTTAAAGTCGAGCAGGCCTCAGCCTCTGCCCCCAGTCAGAACAGTAACACACAACAAATAGACTCCAGAAACTTCCCTTGCCTGAGTGCTACCAAAGCGAGACCGTCACCACAACATCAGCGAGCCAGCCAGCCAGCCAGCCAACTTCCAGAGTGGAGGGAGACTCCCAGGTGCTTTAACTGCTAATTATACTTAAAAGGTCAAACTTCAGTTAGTTCTTCCAATGTCAGCAAAGCACAGGTTTTTAGAAAGCACATTGTAATTTTTTAAAAAAAAAATTCATTCTAGGGGGAGGGGGGAGGGGTTTGTGCGGGGAGAAGGGTGCAACAATGAATGAATGGAATCCCAAAATCTCTGTAGATGTTCATTGAAATGAAAAATAAACAAGCTAAATTAAAAAAAATTCATTCTAAATGGATTATATTACTTAAAAACAGAGACACTAAGTGAAAATCCAAAGTGAGAAGTAAATCCATAAATCCATGTCTTTCCCTGGTGAACAACTTAGTAGTGGCATCAAAGTAGTGCTGGAATCTGTAATCTTTCCTCTGGATTCTCCTCAGTACCATTACCACCTAACCCTCCCCCCCTCAAAATAAATAAATAAAAATCCAGGAAGATGGTTCTAGAATTCAGATAAACAATTTGAATCAGTACTAAAAGAGAATGTGGTCAAAGTGGAAGTTTAAAGGATGAAACAGAAATAAGAGGTCTGTTTGTGTGGTTTTGGAAACCAGCTAAACAGTTTATTTTCAGTGTGGAATGGTGAAATAGGACCACCAGAAATTATGAGCTCAGAGATAAAAATAGAAATTCCTTCCGTGCTTCCCTGTTTTGTGGGTAGAGTTCTAAGAGTAGCGATTTAATTCAACAACAGAAAGAAATGTTTACAGAGTTGTTGACTAAGAATAAACTGTAACTAAGAGCTACTGTACATAGGGTGGCTTGATTACACATAACAGCAACAACGACAATGCAGAGTGGATACAGCAGCGGACCAAAAATGAAGATCAATAAATGTAAACACAAAGCAGTTGCTCTCTGGTGGTATTGGCTCATGGTGACCTGTACACGTCAGTGTAGAAATACGCTCCAGAGGGTTTCAGTGGTTCATTTATTTTATTTTATTTTTTTAAAAATCAGACCTTTCTTTTGAAGTCTCTCTAGGTGCGCTTGAACTTTTGGTCAGCAGCCACAAATGTGTTACCTGCTTGCTCCACAGAGCGACTCCTGAACACAAAAGGGGTGGGGATGGGGGAAGCAAGCAAAGAATGACTTGGTGTTCTCGATTGACTTGAGCCCTCCAAAAATACATGTCAACTGGGCCACACCATAATTTGCTACATTACCTAATGATCTGTATGTAACACTGTGATCTGATGAGATTATCCAATATGTTACAAATCATAATTTCTGTGATGACAAAAAGGAGGATTAGGGGTTGTTATGGGGCAGAACATACTCTACAGATTGTATCTTGAGTGAATAGCTTTTGATGGATGAAAGATACTGAGCCAAAGGAGCGCTGGTAACCTAGTGGTAAGAAGCCGTGCTGCAATCCCAAAGGTATGTAGTTTGAATCCCCCAGCTGTTCCTTATGCCAATCTCCACCATGCCATTTACAGCCTCTGAAAACCAGTCAGAGGGTCAACTATGGGTTGGTTCTGACTAAATGGCACACAACCACAACAACAATAAAAGAGGGAGCTCTGGAGGTATGGTCTGTAGGAAGTCGGGCTGCTTACCCAAAGGAGGCACCTTTCTGGTGCTTCTCATCCCCCCGGGGCTCCTGTGGAGAGAGATAGGTGGTCGCCTCCCACGTGATTTAAAGCCTCGAGATTCACTGAAGAGTCTGTTTTGTGTCAGTTCCCACTCGACAGCAATAAGTTGAGTCCAATAGTAAAAGCCTGCATTGCCTACGGTAGACTGTTGGTGGAATTATGGACATCAAAGGTGATTCTTGTCAGAGCTCAAAACAAAGTGAGGAGACCTGTCTACCTGAGTCATGGAACAATTGCTGTCAAAGTTGCTCCTTAGGAACATAATCTGCTGTGTAAACTTTCATCTAAAACGTAGTATTTCATTTTTTTAAAAAAAAATCTAGCTCTTTACCAGACAAAACACACACACACACACACACACACACACACAGAGAGAGAGAGAGAGAGAGAGAGCCCACATTTTATTCTGTTGCACAGCACACTTGACAAGCTTTACTGGAAAGGTTGTGTGTTGCAGAAGCTTGTGGCACTGGGGGGTTGCTGTGTCCAAGAGCCATGTAACCCCCTCTTTTACTAGGACACACATGACAAATGATGCATATCTCCAGTGCCCATGGCCACCGGTGAACCCAGGCTTAGAGGTAATTCCTGGCTATCGACCTGTAACAGGACAGGCTTTCCTCCCAGCTGAAGAAAGAATGCAGGCCTGCAAGGAAGAGATGTTATCATAAGGATAACTTTCCGTTTCATTCAAACTGGCTTTAAACCTAAAAATGCTCTTCAGGGGAACGGGTATTAGTGAGGCCCATGTGGTTAAGTTCCCAATTGCTGCAAACTCACTGCTACTCACCAACTTGCTCTTTTTTTTGTCCCCTGGTGTGGCTCGGTGTGGCCTCGGATTCTAGAGCGCTGACATCAGGCCATCTTTGTTCCTCACAGCTGTCAGAACACCTGCCTGGCCCCGAGGGGCATGGAGCTGAGGGCCCCATCTTGCTAAGGTGTAAGGATGCCCTCAAGGACACACTGTTGGAGACTCAGCTATCAGCCTCTTAAGCCTTTTAGCCTCGTAAGGTAAATTTCAAATTTGGAAATGACAACCACGTGTCAATTCCTCATTGTCTGCAATTGGTCCTATCTTTGTCATCTGCGCTCATGACCCTGAACTTGTTGTTGTGTGCTGTTGAGTAGGAACCCACCAAACAGCCGACCTTCCAGTGGGTTTTCAGAGGCATAAATGGCGAGGGAGGAGACTGCCTATCCTTCTCCCTCAGAGCAACTGGCGGCTTAGACTCACACGCCTGTGGGACTGCAGCACAGTTTCCTCCACCAGACAGTTTCCTAGTGTTGGGGAAAGAGAATGTCTTTCAACGTGGCAGGGAATGTGTGGTTGACAAGTTGCCTCTTGCTCATAGCAACTCGATGTCCAGCCGGGCAGCACGCCACCCAGCCCTGCACCGTTCCCACAATCACTGCTGTGTTGCAGCCCATTGGTGCAGTCCCTGGCTCAGGCCCTCCACTGGGGGGTGGGGAGGGAGTCTTCCTTTTTTTGCTGAGCCTTTCCTAAGGAAGTCTTGCTGTCTTCTAAAGAAAATTCTGACTGTATTCTTCCAAGAAAGAAACCCCCCAATTCTTCTACCAAACTCACTGCTGTCAGGTCTGTTCTAAGTTACACCGCCCCCACAGGACAGAGTAGAACTGCTTTATAGGGTGTCCAAGGCTAGAAATATTTTCAGAAGCAGACTGCTACACCTCTGTCTCACTGAGGCTGGAGGGCTCAATCTGCTGACCTTTTGGTTAGCAGTCAAGCCCCTTAACCACTGAACCAGCAGAGTTTCCCACTACACTTGGCAGCCAATGTTCTTTGTCAGTGTCACAAACCAAATGTATTTATTCCTCTTGTTCTTAGGTGCCGTCAAGTACAGCTCATCACGAGTCTGTGAACATCAGATGTGAACCGTGCCCTGTCCTGTGCCGTCCTCATCATCTCTGATATACTTGAGCCCATTGTTACAGTCACTGTGTCAACCCATCTCATCTTCAACCTGCTCTGAGCTGCTCCGCGGGAGAAAGATGGACAATCTCCTTTTGTGTGATTTGTAGCTCAGAAAACCCAATGGAACATAAGCTGTGAGCTGATTCTGACTGATGGGCACACAACAGCTACGAAATTCTTCTTAACCTTTCGTGTTCATTGTCCAGTTGTCCAGCTTTTGCATACATATGAAGCTATTAAAAACACCATGCTTTGGATCAATGCTTTAAAGATAATCTTGTGTAAAATAATAATAATAATCTGTTCCATGCGATATGTCATTTGATTTCCTCACTGTTGCTTCCTTAAGACATTGATTGTGGACCAAGTAAAATGATATCTTTACCAACTTCTATAATTTCTCCATTTATCATGGTTTTGCTTATTGCTCCAATTCAGAGGATTTTTATTTTCCTTATGTTGAGGTGTAAAACATGCTGAATATCATATTCTTTATTTTTTTTATTCTGTTTTACTAAAGGACCAAATAAACTTCTCTGAGAACATCATATTCTTTGATCTTCATCAATAAGTGCTTCAAACCCTCTCCACTTTCAGCAAGCAAGATTGTCATCTGCAGTGGCAAGTTTATAACCATCCTTGTCCAATCCTGATGATGAATCCAATCTAATTCTTCTTCATATAGGCCAGCTTTTTGGGTCATTTGCTCAGCACATGGATTGAATAAGTATGATGAGAGGTTCCAAACCTGACTCACATCCTTTCAAAGCACATAACATCCCCTCCCTCTGTTCAGCCAGCTGCCTCTGGGTCTATGTAGAGGTTCCTCATGAGCAGAATTAAGTATTCTAGAACTCCCATTCTTTGCAATGTTCTCCATAACTTGTTATGACACAAGGAGTTGAACGCTTTTTCATGGACAATAAGGCACAGATAAACATTTCAGTGGTATTCTCTGCTTTCAGCCAATCAATAATGATTTTTCTGGTATCAATAATGATATTTCTCCTTCCACATCATATTTTTTTAATACTGGTATATTTACAAAATTTGTATACATTGTTTTACACCCTGGCTCTTTCCCATTTTCCTCACAACCCCCTCCACTCGTCAAATTGCACGACCCTGTGATTAAGGCCCCTTCTTCCAACCCACCTCCCCACCCATCCTCACCCCTCTGCTCCCCATTCTTCTCTCCTTGAATCCTCGAACTCATTCTACAATAATGGTCTCATACAATGTTTGTCCTTCTGGGACTAAGTTAGTTCATTCAGTATAATGCTCTCTAGCCCCTCTCAAGTTAGGTAGTAATTTACAAAATCATTGTCTCTGTATGCTGCATAGTATTCCATTGTGTGAATGTACCATAATTTCTCAATCCATTCCATTGTGGTTGGACATTTGGGCTGTTTCCATGTTCTTGCGATGGTGAAAAACACTGCTATGAACATTGGTGTACAAGTCTCCATTTGTGCCTCAGTTCTCATTACACATCGTATTGTGTATCCTACTTGGGTTCATGGAATTTTCCTGTTGATACACACTGCTCTAACCATTTTTGAGTCATTATCAGCATAATTTTATCTGTATATGACATTAATACTACTATTTAGTAACTTCTATTTTTTTTTGTGGAGCCTTTTTCTTTGGAAGGGGCACAAATATACATATTTTTCCAGTCAGATGGCCAAATAATGGTCTTGTACATTTCTTGGTATAGGTGAGCACCTCCAGCATTGTATCTGTTTGTTCAAACAGCCCCATTTGTTCTCCATCAATTCCTGAGACATTTTTGGCCAAAGCCTTCAGGGCAGCTTGGATTTCTTCCTTTAGTGTCTTTTGTCCTTCATCATATGCCTTCTGAAATGACTGAACGAACACACTGGTGCCTTTTTTATAATAGTAGCCTTTACCAGTTTAAACAGTGTCATGAGGATGACACAGTGTCTTGGTAAATACTCAGTGTTTCAGACCTTCTGTCAATAAGTGACTCTACACTTTCCCACCATGTGATCATGGAAAATAATTTTCTTTTAAAAACGAAGAAGACTACTTCACAAGACAAATGCATGAACATTATGGTAGATCATAAAAACAGTCCCTCCTTCACCATTCTATCTTCACCGTGTAAAGTGAAAATACCAAAATCTCCAGATTTCATCCTTAACTAGGAGGGTGTGAGTTCCTACTTTTCAGTCCTTTGTTCAATTCCGACAACAGCCCTCAAGTGACACTTCCTTCTTTAACCCTGTTCACCCAGAATGAGACCAAATTGCACAGGTTAAAAGGACTCCATTCTTAGACTGCCTGATAGTTTGGGGTCTGCACTGCATGCTTTGTCTGATCTCCTAGCTCTGAATTTGAGGTGTCCTTCTCCACCTCCTGCAAGATGCCCACACCAGTGGGACAGCCTCTGCTGGGCTCCCTAGCTTCTGACCTACTGGCTGTCCATAACTTGTTAAGCTTTATAACTCACTGGAATGACTCGTGGAACTCACATCAAGTGTTGTAGTTATTATTATCATGTTATTGGAACAAAAGTAGAACAAATAAAAGATGCACAGGACAAGGTATGGGACAGTGGAGATTCCCAGTGCAGAACTTCCAGGATCCAAAGTGAGCTTCGTGTCCAGAGTTTTTATTGGTTTTATTGCCTAGACATGATTGGAGTCTCATTGAATGGGCATGACCCTGAGGCTAGCTGTTACTAGGCTACCAGGTGGCCTGGTTAGACCTCTGCTCATTTGTGCCAATTATCAGGTGTTGTTTTGCTAATCGCTGCTGTTGGGGGTCATCCAGTTGACCTGTGACTCACAGCGAACACCCGGCTCTGGACCTTTCCCTGTCTTGTGCCATCCTCACGAGTCTATCACACTCAAGCCCATTGCTGCAGTCACCTCACTGAGGGTCTTCCTCTTCAGCTGCCCCTCCGCCTTCCCCAGCACAATGTTTCTCTTCAAAGGACTGAACCCTGCTGAGAATATGCCCAAAGTCAGGGGCCTACATTGTTCCAGAAAATTCCAAAGGCCTGGCCATCTCTCATGAAAAGAGGGCAAAGACTAAATTACTTGAAACACAAACCCATTGTCTTATAACTCATAACAACCCCTAGTTTTCTGAGGCTGCAAGTCTAGAGACTTCCCGTCTTTCTCCTGCAAAGCAGCTGCTGGATTCAGACTTCTTAGTTAGTCGTGAAACACATAACACTCTATACCACTCAAGCAAATTACTTTACATTTTTAAAAAATTACATAGAGTTAAATTCTTTACCCCATTTAAATCTTTTGTCTTGATCCCTTTTAGGATCCGCCAACTTTGAATTTGAGCTCAGCTACGTGACTATCTCTCGCCAATGGCTACAGCTGACCTAAGGTTGTTAGATGTTGTCAAGTCAGATCTGACTCATAGCTGACCTTCCAAGAGTTAAAGCACAATGGGCTTTTCTCTTGTGGCTGTGTCATTAGCCTGAGCTATTTCTTTAAGTTGGAATCACAGACTTATCTCAGCATTCCATTTCTCTCCCCACTTCCCAGCTTTCTAACATTTGTAATTAATTAGAAGATTGGAGGGAATACACAGAGTCACTGTACCAAAAGAACTGGCTGGCATGGAACTATTTCAGGAAGTAGTAGCATATGATCAAGAACCAATGGTAATGAAGAAAGAAGTTCAAGTTGCACTGAAGGCTCCGGCAAAAAGAGAAGACCCCACGAATTGATGGAATACCAGCTGGCACGTTTTAATAAACAGATGCAGCCCTGAATGTGCTCACCAGTTTGATCCAGGAAATCTGGAAGACAGTTTACCTGGCCTAACTGACCGGAGGAGGTCCTTATTTCTTCTCATTCCCAAAAAAAGGTGATTCACAGAATGTAGAAATTATCAAACAATATCATTAGTACCATATGGAAATAAAAATCTTGCTGAAGATTATGCCAAAATTGCTAAAATAGTACCTCTACAGAGAGCTACTAGTTTAAGTTGGATTTAGAAGAACCCATGGAACCAAGGGATATCATTTCTGGTGTCAAATGAATCTTGGCTGAAAACAGAAAATATCAGAAGACTGTACATTTGTCTTTTATTGATTATGTAAAAGCATTTATATAGTGTCTGGATCATCACAAATTATAACTAATACTGAGAAGAATAGTAATCCCCAAAACACTTGATTGTGCTCATATGAAACATACACCTAGATCAGAAAGCTGTTGTTCAAACAGACCAAGGGAACACTGCATGGTTTCAAATCTAGAAAGGTAGATGTCAGAGATGTATTCTTTCTTTATAGCTATTCAATCTTTGCGCTGAGGAAATAACTCAAGAAGCTGGACTTCGTGAAGAAGAATGTGGCATTGAGATCAGAGGAAGACTCATCAACAACTATGTAGAGGATACACCCTTGCTTGCTGAAAGTGAGAAGCACTTGAAATGCTTGCTGCAGAAGATCAAAGACTTGCTTTAAAAAAACCACTTGCCTTCAGTATGGATTACATCTGAACATCAAGAAAACAAAAATCCTCACCACTTGGTTTAGAGGCAACATCATCTCAGAGGGACAAAAAATTAAGTTGTTGACTATTTCATTTTGCTTGGATCCACACTCAATACCCTTGGTATCAGCAATCAAGAAATAAAAAGATGTATTGCATTGTAGAAATCTTCTGTCAAGTACTTTTCCAAAGTGCTAAGGAAAAATGCTGTCAGTTTAAAGACTGAAGTGTACTTGATTCAAGCCATGGTCTTTTCAAGCACTTGCTATTCATCTGAGAGTTGGACAATAAATAATGATGGCAAAAGAAGGGGGGATTGAAAGTGAGGTGTACAATTTCATAGGGGGGTAGGGAAATTGGAAGAATCTGGTGTGAAAAACAATGTATTTTAATTTTATAAATAAACTAGTATAATTTTAAAAAAGAAGAATTGATACCTTTGAGTTGTGGTGTTGAGAAGAGTATTGAAAGTGTCATGGATTGCCAAAAGAACCAACAGAGGTGTCTTCAAGAAAGTGTAACCAGAGTGCTCCTTAGAGGCAAAGGTGAAGAATCTTCATCTCACATAATTTGGGCACGTTGTTAGGGGAAAGCGGTCCAGAGCATGCTGGGAAAGGTGGAGGGTGAGGGGAAGGAAGGCTCTCAATGACATGAATTGATATGGTGACTGTAGCAATGGACTCAAGTATGTCAGACATGGTAAGGATGGCACAGCATAAGACAAGGGTCACATCTGTTGTTCACACAGTCCCTCTGAGTCATACTCGATCTGCAGACAACTAACAAAAACAACAACACATCTTCTGTTGGAAATTTCTAGCCCAGATTTCTAGTTAGAGGACTTTAAAAGGTAGAATTTCTAGTGTGAGTTTTGTTTTCCTAACTTGGACTTGGATAAACAGATTTCTTTAAAAAATATCACATTTGTCTGTCATTGTCTACTAGTGATATTGTCTAGCCTTGCACAGAATGATCTGAAACTGATCCCGATAGCACCTAGATTTTGATCGCTAACATTAGTTCTACTAAAAGGAAGTGGAACATGTTGGAAAGCAGCTGACTCCTGTTTAAGGGTAGGGAAAGTAGAAATGGGTTTGAAATTTTACTGTTGAAGGGGGAGGAGAAAGGCAAAATTGATTGAAAAGGTTTCCAGACTCCAATTGGGCAAGCTATAAGCTTTTGAATATTAAAAAGAAAAAATAAATCTATTTCTGGTCAAAAATGATACATAATTATACTCAAAAAATCCAACTAAAATTTGGAATGTTAAAGGAAAAGCAACGTGTTTTTAGTAATGTTTATGTTTTATAAGCTAACCAATCTATTGGCAGACCACAGCCAGATTTGCTTAGCATGTGTCATCGGTAAAAGTCAGGCAAAAACAATTCATCTTATCTCAACAAATACTTGCCGAGGCCTTATACTTGGTATGTACTGTGGGGCAGAGGTAGGGCAGTGGAACAAAGCAAACATAAAGACCATATATCAGCAATGAAGTGCTCCCACCTTAGAGTGGCCCATAACTTCTACTCTCATTTCATTCTTGAGAATAAGTCATGTTGTTGTTGTTATGTGCCTTCGAGTCACCTAGGACTCGAAGTGACACTGTCTACAATAGCTCTGAAGCTTGCCCTGTCCTGAACCAGTCTCACTGATTCTGACAAACCTACCCTCATTACCCAAGAACTGAGTCAATCCATCTCATCCGGGGTCTTCCTCTCCTGTGCTGTCCCTCCACCCTTCCAAGCAAGATGTCCTTCTCCAAGGACTGGTTCCTCCTAGCCACATGTCCAAAGTATAGGAAATGGAGCTTCAAAATCCTTGTCTCCAAGGAGAAGCTTGTTTTCACCCTCTTCAAGGCAGACCTGTTTGTTCTCTTAGTAGTCCATGATATGTTCACAACATCTTCAGCACCACAACTCAAAGGTATCAATTAATCTTTTGTCATCCTTAGTCATTGTCTACCTCTCTGATGCATACCAAGTAATTGTGAAGACTGTGATCAGTAACCTCAAAGACACTAAAAGCTAAACAAAACAAACAAACAAAAATTTGATGGGTCCTGTCATTCAGATGGCCAACAGACACATAAAGAAATGCTCTAAATAACTGGCTTTAAGTGAGATGCAAATCAAAACCACAATGAAATGCCATCTCACTCCAGTACCAGTAGCAAAGTTTAACAGGACAGCAAGTAATAAATGTTGGAGAGGATGTGAAGAGATAGGAACTCTTTTACATTGTTGGTGGGATTGTGAAATGATACAACCACTCTGGAAGGCAGTTGGTGTTTCCTCAAAGAGCTGAACATAGAGACCCTATATGACCCAGTCATTCCACTGCTCTGAATATAGCCCAAGAAAATGAGAACTGAGACACAAAGAGATATTTGTACACCAACATTCACAGCAGCGTTATTTACCAGCACAAGAAAATTGAAACAGCTCAAGTGTCCATCAACAGACAAATGGACTGAGAAATGATATGTTTATTCATTGGTATACTATAAAGCATTCAGTAGCAATGATTTCTAAATATACTATTTAACATGGGAGAGGCTGGAGAGCATTATGCTGAGTGAATTAACTCAGTATCATACGGACAAATACTGCATAAGGTCATTGTTGTAAAAATAGATAACTTGTAAGATGTGGATAAAAGTCCAAAGGGGGACGGGGAGGAGACCAGGGGGCTGAGGATAGGGAAGGAGGGAAATCATGGGGCCACAGAGTTTGGTAGATGAAGGGAGGGGGTTAAGAAGTTAGGAAAGATCCAGATGGGACCTGAAAAGATGGGATAACAGTGGCCACAGATCAATGATGATTCATTTTATAAAACACAATATGTCAGCAGATTTAAGTAAAAAAAACAAAACAAAAAACCAACAAAACCACAATGTGCCTGTCCCATTTTACAACAGTGGCACTCTGCAGTATTTGTTCTTTTGTGACTGAGATATTTCATTCAGCATAATGTCCTCCAGCGCCACCCATTTTATATAATATTTCACGAGTTCCTTGTTTTTCAATGAAGCACAGTATTCCATTGTGTGAATATAACACACCTTCTTTATCCATTTGTTTGTTGATGGGCACTTAGATTGTTTCCAACTCCTTGCAATTGTGAACAAAGCCATGATAAATATGGGTGCACATATATCTGCTTGGGTGGCAGTTCTGGTTTCTTTAGGGTATAGTCCCAGTAGTGGAATTGCTGGGTCAAATGGTACTTCTATTTGCAACTTTTTGAGAAAGCGCCACACTGGCTTCCACAGTGGTTGCACCATTTTACACTTCCACCAACAGTGAATAAGGGTTATAATTTCTCTGCAGCCTTGCCAGCATTTGTTGACTGGGATGAGATGATATCTTATAGTTGTTTTGATTTACTTCTCTCTTAGAGCTAGCAATTTTGAATGCTTCTTCATGTGTTCAAGGTTGGGGGAAACCTAAGAAAAGAGGTGATAAATAAAGTATACTG
The DNA here is from genome assembly GCF_000299155.1 of Elephantulus edwardii. Classification (NCBI taxonomy): domain Eukaryota; kingdom Metazoa; phylum Chordata; class Mammalia; order Macroscelidea; family Macroscelididae; genus Elephantulus; species Elephantulus edwardii. The sequence continues at coordinate 25,629,474 of NW_006399761.1, read as the reverse complement.
CATTGAAACAGATGAGGGAGAGAACTGTTTAGAAGGAATATAGAATTAGGTATTATTTTCATTACAAGATTTCAGAAAAAGAAATGCATAATAAAGTGGATGGTGGACTGGGGGGGGTATATAATAATGAAAGAACTTTTTTCTTCAAAGAGAAAAACAAACTGGGGAAGGCAGGCAGGGAGGAAAATGTGCAACAATGAGTGAACGGGGGTGGGGGGACGTCTGTAAATAGAAAGAATATGCTGTAAAAAATATGTATGTTGAGGCAGTCTTTGAGGCCAGGACCGACTGTCCTCCACAGATCTGTAATGCACTTTAGTGCATTTATGGGTATTGCAAAAAATGGAAAAATTATATATGTTGAAAAAAGTATATATGTTGTATTTAAAGATCATTAATAAAAATATTTTTAAAAAACACAATGTGTCTTATGTTGTATTTATAGAAAATATTTTTGTTATTTTAATAAAGATAGATTGATTTAGTAAAACTTACAGTGCTGAAAAAAAGACCAAACAAATTTAAAAAAGCCCACAATGTATGTGAATGATTGTATGAAACACAATGTGAATGAAAGAATGTGTGAAACACAGTGTGTATGAATTTTGAGTGCAAACCAATATAAAATAATAAGAAAAAGGAATTTAAAAAATAGTTGCTATGGAATCTTTTCCAACTCATACCCCATTTAAGACAAAGAAGAACTTCCTCATCGGGTTTTCGAAGTTGTATTTCTAGAAGTCACTGCTACAGCTCACTCCACAGAGCAGCTGGCGTGCTCGAACTGCCCACCTTTTGGTTAGTAGCTGAGCCCTTGACCATTGTGTCTCCTCAAGGCTGTGAGGGTGTGCAGTTCTCCTGGAGTAGAGAGTCCTGGGGGAGCAAGTTCTGCAAATCCAGGGTTATGTAAGGACCAGACGTGCGAGTGAGGAACTCTAACCTACATCCAACCCCAAGCCACTTGCATTAGGCAGATCTTAGTCACAGCAATGCTAACAAAAACTCCAACTCAATGCTGTTGAGCCAGAAGCAACGCCTCACTGACTCTCTAGTGGGTTTTTGAGGCTGTAATCACATGGGAGGAGATGGGCCAGCTTTCTCCAGCGAAGCTGTTGGTGGATTTGAACTCCCCAGGGTTACCTGGAACTTCGGGTTAGGAGTGGACTACACCAGAGCGCCCTTGTTGTTATGTGCCGGCGAGTTGCAACCAAGTCATAGCTGACCCTCCCGCACGTTTTTCAGAGGTTTCAAATCGCGTGGAAGGAGGTTGCCCACCTTTCTCCTGCAGAGCTGTTGGTTGATTCGAACTGCCTGCCTCTGGGTTTGCATTGCAACTCCTTACTCACTAGTCCTCCAGAGCTCCCTAAAGCTCCCTTGTTGTTGTTAAGTGCTGTCAAGTCGAGTACAAGTCATCGTGACCCTGTGAACAACAGATCGGAACCCTGTCCTATCCTGTGCCTTCCTCATCACCCCTGACACACAAGAGCCCATTGATACAGCCACTGCGTCAATCCCCATTCCTGAGGGTCTTCCTTGGGGACCTTTTAAGACAAGACGAAAACTTCCTCCTAGTGTTTTTAAGGCTATAACTCTCTGTGGAAGCCAACTGCCACACCTTTCGCCCAAAGAGAGGCTCTCAGAGTCCAAATGCTAACCTTTAAGTTGGCATCTGGGTGCTTTTAGCCACTGCACTGAAAAGTAACTGCCATGGGGTGAATTTTGACATATGTCAACTTCACGTGTGTAGAATAGTGTGTGTACATATGTGTGATGCGTCCCGTACAGTCTTCATGGCTGGAAACTTTCAGAAGCACATCACGCGGGCTTGCTTTCAAGTCACTTGTGTGTTTAAACTATCAACCTTTTAGTTTCTCGTCAAAAACTTAACCAGTTGCACCACCCAGGCCTCTGAATCCCTTCAGAGCTGGAGCCGTGTGACAGAGAGTCACAGACACACATCAGTTACCATAAAGTCAGTTCTGATGTGTGATGGCCCGTGGTAGAGATCTGTGCTCAAGAGAGCTCTCTGTGACCGCTATTCACGAGTAGATCACCAGACTTCTCTTCTGATAAGCCTCTGGTTGGACTTGAACCTTCAGTCTTTTGGTTGTTGTGGTGGTGGTTGATTGCCACCGAGTGAAGCATGACTCATAGCAACCCTATGAACAGAAGTTGAGACTATGAACTGTTTGCACATCACCAGAGGCACGCACAAGATATTTGAAGCCATAGAACCGACTGGATGAGATGACTAGGAAGTAGATAGGAGGCAACAAGTTCAAGGTCCTGCCCCTGCGTTTGGTCTCTCAACTCAGACTAAATCGATAACTTTGAGGAAGATGGACTAGCTAGCTGTTCTCATTGGTTGCATTAGTAATTGATAACTCAGGAATGAAATCAATCATGTTGATTGTTGTTGTTTGTTGTTATGCACTGTTGAGTTACTTGTGATTCATAGTGACCCTAAGTACAACAGCTCTGAACCCCGCCCTATCTTGAGCCAATTTTGTACATCGCTGCCCCCGTTACCCCAGTCACATCTCGTTCAGGGTCTTTCTCTTTTGGCTTGTCTGTCCCTCCACCCTTCCAAGCATGATATCCCTCTCCAAGGACTGGTACCTCCTAGCAACATGCCCAAAGTATGTCAGACGAAGCTTCAGAATCCTTGACTCCAAGGAGCAGCCTGGTTTCACCCTCCCCAGGACGAACCTTGTTCTCTCAGCAGTGTGTACTATATTCAATACTCTTCTCCAACACCACAGCTCAAAGGCATTGATTCTCCTCCTATGATCCTTAGTCATTGTCCAGCTCTCTGATGCAGAGGAAGTAATTAAATCGTGCTTTTATAAGTACAGTAAGAGAGAGCTCTGGTGGCTTAGTGGTAAGGAGTTGTGCTGCCAACCCAAAGGCATGTGGTTCAAATCTACCAGATGGTCCACCAGAGAAAGAAGGGCAATATCTTCCCGTGTGATTTTCCCCTCTGACAACCTGCTAGAGGGTCAGCTAGAAGTCAGTTTTGACTCCAAAACTTTATTGTACCTGCATAACAGGTACAATAAAGAGTGATGATGAAAGTTACATGTTCAAATCCCCCTGTTGCTCTGTGTCTTTTCCTGCAAAGATTTATGACCTCTGAACCTGAAGGGGGTTTGCCAGAATGGACTCCGTAGCAGTGGATAGCAGTGCTGTGAACGTGTTTATATTTTTGTGCTGTTTTATATATTGTTTGCTCCTTATGATGCTTTGAGTGATTAAGAAAATCTGTGAATTTCCCTCTTATATTTGTAAAGAGTCACTAGTAATTATAGGAAGCCTTTTCTTTCTTGCCAGTTTTTGTAAGTGCTGTTGGGTACTTGAAGTGCTTTGGAAATCTCTAAGAGAATTTAATGAATCAAGTTTGTAAATATGTTAAACGTTTAGGGAGAGATTAATCTTTCTTCCTGCAGAGAAATGTTTAAGCTTAGTGAGAACAAAGCACAGAACAGGTGAAAGTAAGTATTGTTCATTGTAACACAGAATTTATTAGATTATAAGAAAATCCATCAACAGTAATGAAAACACCAAGTGTTCTTTTCCATACATAAGATTCACTACCAAGGAATTGGTTTTGACTTATGGTGACACTCTGTTGAGTTTAGGGAGCTCTTGTGGCCTGGTGGTAAGCAGCTGCCTTGTAATCCTGAAGGTATGTGGTTCGAGGTTACCAGCTGTTACATGGGAGAAGGACGGGAAATCTTCCCCCATGCAATTAACTGCCTCTGAAAACCCATCAGAAGGTCAGCTATGAGTTGATTTTAACTCTACAATACACAATAACAACAACAAACAATGATTTAGTTTCCAAAGCTGTGAATTTTAAATGGAGGGGACTGTCTTTTTCACCCCAAATGGCTGGTAGATTTGAACTCCCAACCTTTCATTAATAATGTACCATACCACCAAGGCTCCCATGGACCCAACTAACCCATCTCTTTGTCTAATCCTCCTTAAGGTGGCATGGAGGGGTGTCCAGGTGACCCAGTAGGGATGCCAGGGCCCCTTAGCCACTTGCTGGTCCCAGAAAGCTGCTGTCTGCTTGCTGACAACTGTATGTCTTTTCTGAGTGGCTATGACTAAGCTGAGTATTAAACATTTTGAATACTATCTATTCTGTTGTTGTGCCTTCGAGTTGTAACTGATTCACAGCTGACCCTCCAGTGAGTTTTCAGAGGCCGTAAATCACACAAGAGGAGATTGCTAATCTTTCTCCTGGGGAGCAGCTTGTGGATTCGAACTGCATACCTTTGGGACTATAGCACAGCTACTTACAAGCAGACCACCAGACGGCTGGCAGTGGGAGAGTGGCTTGGCCAGTGCAGCTGGCCAGTACAGTGGCTCGCTGGACACTGCAGAAGTTTGGAGCAATGGTTCGTTGAACAATGTTGTGACGTGACATGGAGACTTAGCGAGGAACTCAGCAGTTTGGAATGGGGAGCCAGGATGTCTGTGTTTACGTCTTCCTCTGCTACTTGTTGGCTACATGATCATAAGCAAATTGCTTAACCTTTCTGTGTTCAAGTCTCCAGCAAATGGGACTGTTATCAGTATATGTCATAGGATTGTTGAGACTCAAACAAGCTATACACATACAAGAATAGCACACGTCTTGATGTAACGTAAAATGCTGAAGAAATGTTAATGAAAATCATTATTATATAATGTCATTGTGGACTACTATTGAGTCAAAACGAGCCAGAACTGAACGGGAGGAGTTTGTCCCTCTATGTCCCACGGAACAGCTTGTAACCTTAAACCATGTACTTTGGGGTTCTCAGTGCAGTTCCTCACCACTGAGCCACCAGAGGTCCCCTTATGTGATAGTGTTTTTATTATTATGTAGGTCTAGTGTAGACCTAGAGCTGTGGTTTCACAGGGTCACTATGAGTCGTAGTTAACATGTTTAGTTACTTGAACTAGTTAATGTCAGAATAAAGAGAAAAGACCCTGAATCCTAAGTGCTATCCAAGGAAAAGGAATTCTTGGTCACGATGTTGTTGTGTTGTGTACTGTGGAGTCAGAACTGACCCATAACTACCAGAAATGCAATAAAGTTTTATGTTTAGAAGTGAAAAAAAAAAAAAAAAAGAACTGACCCATAGCTGGCCAGTTTGTTCAGAGATTGCCCATTCTTCTCCTGCAGGGCAGCTGGTGGCCTCGAACCCTATGCCTTTAGCATTGCAGCACGGCTTCTTGCCACTAGGCCTGGATAATGCAAGGGTCATCCCAGCAAATCTTCCTGAGTGTCAGGGAGAAGGTTGGGCAGTGTCTACCGCAGCTTCAGATGCAGGTCCTCGTGTGATTCCTCCTGGGCCTGCTTTGCTGGCCCCTCACTGTAGCCAGGAATGCTAGCCGATGAGTCAGCCCACACAGAGGCAGGTCCCTGCAGGGGACAGCAGGTGGGAACACCCCCACTGCAGCGTGAAAGGTCACGGGCAGTCTACAGGAAGAGGACTGGGCACTGGGCCCTGGTAGGCAGCTGCCTCTGGCCTTTGCTGAGCCTCCGTCAAGGGTTTGGCAGGTTGGTGGAGTGGGCAGGTCAGCCCTCGCCTCTCCACCCACGGCATCCGCCTACACCCAGGGCCAGTGTGGCGACCACACGTATCCCCTTTCAATCACCTCCATGTGTAGCTGCCCAAGCCCAAATTATCTGGGGACACAGATGCTTAAGAACTAGAACTGGATCCTTTTGAGACAGAAGGCAGAGGGGTCCCATTGAGCAGTGTTTGCAAAACTATTAATTTGTGCACCCTTCCCGATTTTGAACCATGCAGTGTTTCCTTGCTCCGTTCTGACAACTGCCTCCTAGACCAACTATAGGTTTTGCATAAACATGATCAAGTGTTCTGGGATTCCCGTTCTCAGAGTCAGCCACACTTTGTTATGATCCACACAGTCAAATGCCTTTGCATAATCAATGAAGCACAGATAGACATTCCCCTGGTGCTCTCTGCTTTCAGCCAAGATCCATCTAGCATTAGCTATGATATCCTCAGCACCATGGCCACTTCTCAGACAGTTCTCAATGACAATCTATAAAGTTGCTGATTAACACTCTTCATGACAGACACAAAGCATAGTGTGAAAAAACTGCCACAGCCAAGGAAAGACATGACGAACAAATGTCATGTGAGATCCTGAGACAGAAAAAGGAAGGGCATCCGAATGAAAAATGGGTCCTGGTCAAGGACGATGTTTCCACCATGGTGCCAGCTGTGACAGACGGACCCTACTGATGTCAGATGTTAACCACCAGGAGAGCCTGGTGTGGTGCGGATGAAAACTCTCTCAACCATCTTCACGGGGGTTTATAACCCTTGTAGATTTAATACAATTTCTGTATTCTGTTCAATCACCTTTTTTTGGGAAAGTCTTTCCTTTGGTGTTTGCTTTTGTTAGGTGCTGTCAAATCAAGTAAGACTTACAGTGACCCTCTGAACAGACAGCCTGAACCCTGCTCTATCCTGTGCCACTTTCATCATCTCTGACACACTCTGAGTCCATTGCTACAGTCACAGTGTCAATCCATCCCATTGGGGGTCTTCCTCTCCTTTGCTGACCCTCTATCTTTTCAAGCATGATGCCCCTTTCCAACTAATGGTTTGCCCAAGTACATGTCCAAAGTATGAAAGACAAAGCCTATCTCTTAGGCTACTTCAAATAGTAGCCAAATACTTCATCCTAGAAAACTTACACCTGGGTTGCTTTAGAAAGTTAAAGCTCAAATCACTCATCTTTGCTTTGAAGTATCCTAGATTTATGCTTGGATCCTTTACTATTTAGGACCTAGGACCCTTTTTTAGATGCAAAGCTTTTTTTAAATCTTAACTATCTAGTGAAGAGCAATGTAGTGTTGCGTAAGGGAGCTTTGAGGATGCAGTTTCTAACAAATGGCACAGCAACCCTAAAGTCTTCACACCTCTGGAGGTTTGATCCCACCAGTAGCTCTGAGGAGTCTCCTCCGGTAGTGACTAATAGCGATGAAAACCTGATGGAGGGCTGGCAGTGAGTCTGAGAATGGTTCACTAGCTAATAAACAGTGATTAATATCACAAACACATACTGAAGTTATGCGGTAAGATACATGACATTGGTAATCAGTTAGTAGATTCTATCTGACTGTATGTAGCAGGGATCTGACCAAACTAACAGCACAACTCAGTGGAGATTTTCTTTTTTCTCTCGTGGAACAGCCCATTTGGAGGTGGGCAGGCTGGAGCTAGTGCAGTCACGCTTTCCTGTCATTGAGAAGCCTGCTGTGTCCGCTCTGCCTCTCCTGCATCTCCACCCTTTGTTGTTAGGTGCAGTGGCCCATCCTGAGCTGGTGGCTTTTGTCTTCAGGGTCACATGTCAGGCGCTGCACTTACAGGAACGGAATCTGTGCCTCAGGCAAGAGAAAGAATAAGGACACTAGACAAAGGGTGCAAATGGGCTGAATCTTTTCATGTGACCAGGAAAACAACATCCTTCTGGTAACCTACTTAGTAAACTTCCCTTAAATAGTGTGGTCTTTGAACAGATAACAGACTCCACAGACTAACAATAACAAATTTGAGACACTGTATCATGGTTTCCCTTGCTTCTTACTGCCTTTCTTCACAAAAGGTTATGTGCCTTCCATGTTAATCCCACCGCTTGCTTCCCTTGGACTTCTTCCAAGAGAACTTTCCTCTTGGACTTTGAGAGTAAAATTTGCTTTCCTCTCATTTTGTTTCCATTTCAAATGAATTCTCCTAGTCTTTTAAACTGGAACTGACTTTGCCGGACTCTCGCTTGACATAGCTTTGAGGTATAAGCTAACAGAAGGAATGAATTTTTCGGAGAATGATCACAACAAGAACACTTTACTTTATGTGTCAGAACATTTTCTGAATTCTCCTTCAAAGAATTTTTTTTCCTTCTGAAAAGGTGAATAATGTCTCAGTCAGGATGATTTTCACCACTCAAAATAGAAAACCCCTTGAAAACTGGTTTTACTATGAGGATCTTTATTCTATCTTCTAATAAGAGGTACAGGGAGCTCTGGTGGACTAGTGGGTAAGGAGTTGCGCTGCCAACTCAAAGGTAGGTTGTTCGAATCCCCAAGCAGCTGCGTGAGAGAACTGGACACTCTCCTCCTGTATGGTTTACAGCTTCTGAAACTCCACTTGAGGGCCAGGTATGCATTGGTTCTGATGTAATAGCATATATTATAACAACAGAAGCAAGATGTCTTGTGGTGAGTGCGATCCTGGATTTAACTCAAATCCAACAACACAGTCAAACATCCAGGTTGCCTCCATCTGTGGTTCTACTCTGGCCTGCTCAGAACTGAATCTTGTCTTCAAACTTACATCCTCGTGGTATGAGCATTGCAGACTCACAGAGAGAGACATCAAAGCACAAGAAGTACATGTCCCTGTTGTATGTTCCATTTCTAATGTGAGGAAAATCTTGCAAGGCCCTGTGCAGACTTTGGTAGCGCGGTGACTTACCATGGCCTTTCTAGCCAAGGATCTTTGCAATTCCCACAAAATGATTGGAATAAAACCCCAAACACCAAATCCACTATTCTGCCTCCTGGCGCCCCTCCATTTGGGTTTCTGAGGCAATAACGTATATATACTGGTTTGCTTACAAAGTTCATAAAGTTCATATAGCGATAAATCTTTAAGAGAGAAGATAGCACATCTTTTTTTTCCCCCCTCTTTGGGAGCAGCTGCTGGATTTGAACTAACAAAGTTTTGGTTAGCCCAACAGGTAACATACTATGCCTCCGGGACGCCTTTAATGACCAGGCCGTGGGGGTGGTATGTGCCTTCAGATCAGAACTGACCCCTAGCTGACCCTCCAGGGGGTTTTCAGAGGCCTTTAATCACATCCTTCTCCCACTGAGCAGCTGCTGGGTTCCAACCACACAAACTCTTCACTTCCCTCGAGAGAATTTAGCCTTAAATCTATAGGGAGGAGGGAACGAGGAAGAATGTTCTCTCTCTTACATAACGCCTACATATATCCTCATTTATTCGCTGTTTTCCCCCTTTACAGGAAATATTTAACACCTGTTCTTACACTATACCAAGGCAAACCTGGTATTTCCACTTCATTTTCAACTCAGATTTCAGTCAAGCAAGCAAACTAATAAAGCTCTTCTCAGTCCCTCAAGCCAATATCGGATCAAAATCTCTGCATACTGAGCCCAAGCCCAATGACTATTTTAGGGTGCTCTGGTGACATGGCCCATAGGATATTACAGTGCTAATCAAAGGCTGACCCACTTTGGTTGTTCGAATCCACCACCAGCTCCTTGGGAGACAGATGTGCTCCTCCCCTGTGGTTTACAAGCTCAGAAACCCTCTGGACAGGCAGCTGTGAGCTGAGTCACACTTGGAAACAATGAGTTTGTATGTGAATTACTTTTGTGGGGAGGAATTCTCTCAATTGAGTTGGAATTCACAGCCGGTGAGATCTCAACACCCAGCACAGTCATTCTGACAAGGCTGACTCGAAAGACTCTCTCTGTCTACACATCACCCCTCAGAACACTTTGAGTTTTCTGTCCTAGAGGGCTTGATAGAATAGCTGGGTCCTCAGTGAGTCAGCGAGCCCTGATGGTAGAGTCTGTAGAGAACTGAGCTGTTAACCCAAATGCCATCATTCTCTGGAGCTTGGAATCCCGGAGACTCTGTGGGAGAAGATGGGCAATCTCTGGTGCAGTGTGGCCTTGGGAACCCAGGGGTCAGCTGTCAGTCAGTCCTGACCTGGCAGCAGTGTGGAGATGAGTAAGTGACTCTAGAGGAGAATTTTTAATTGAAGAGAAATTTAGTTGAACTGTAATTTCACTTACGTATTTTGAATTTTCATTCACAAAGGCAAGATAGTATCATTTGGGACTCTACATGTCCTTAGATTTTAGCTTAACTCTGAACTTAAGGGTCTTTGGACTGAATTAAGTGAATTAATTTTTACGGTTTTAATATTTCCCCTCCCCTGGGATCTGATAATGACAGGAATATTTGGATTGAAAACTGAGCCACTCTCTCTATTTATTTTTTGCTCTGGTTGCCGTTTGTTGTTGCTGTTATCTAATGACCCTTTATTGAGCCACTTCCATCCATCGTCCTTAGCTGGCCGAGCATCCCATGGCCCCACTGTCATGTCATGAGGGTGGTGGCCATCGTTGCGGCCCACAGACTGGGCGGTTGCCAGGATCTCTTCACTAGTTCCAGAGACTTCTCTGGCTAAAGATCAGTGTCACATCTTCTGAGCAACAGCAACAATATCATGAAAAGAGATGTTCCCGCTGCGTCTAATATTTTTCTGCTTCTTTCTGCCCCTGAGGGCTCCTCCTTCAGGGCTTTGATCACCAGAGCAGAGGCAGAGCACACCGCCTCAATCTGGGCCTGGCTATTCTGAATGGCCAGTTTCACAGTAATCCTTGGTCCCTTCCAGTGATCATCACTGACCTTTTTTGGCGACAGACTCAGGGGACCATTATTCCCACAGATACACCTGATCTTACTGGAGGTGGAACTAGGGTGGCGTGGTGGAGGTGTCAGGTGAACTCAGGTGCGGGACGACAGAAGAAAGTTGCACATACACCTGCTCCACTCCCAAAGTTGGCTGCTATTTCACGTTATTGCAGGACCAGTGATAGGCTGTGTGAAACAGCCTGTCCAGACATGCTTTTAGGTGGGAGCTAGACTAAGGAGTGTACAACGGACCCTTGAGTAGTTTGACAGGTTGAATTTTCTCTCTCTCTTTTTTAAAAAAAATTTTTTGTTATACTGGTTTATTTCTGGAAGCAGGAGCGGCATCCACTTCCAAAATGGCTTGTCTCTGGAAACTCTATGTACGAACAGTGTTCAGGCTGTTCGTTCATAGGGTCGCTATGAGTCGTCTACGACTCGACGGCATTAAACAACAACAACAACAACTGGTTTATTTACAAAGTTTTTCACACTAGATCTTTCCTATTTACTTCATCCACCCTCACCCCTCAGCTCCCTCCTCCACTCCCACCCTTGGATCCTCATTCTCGTTCTACAATAATGGTCTGTTGCAATATTTGTGCTTATAGGATTGAGTTAGTTCACTCAGCATAATGTTCTTCAGTCCCTCCCAAGTTAGGTAGTAATTTACAAAATCATTGTTCCTACCTGCTGCATAGTGTTCCATTATGTGACTGTACCACAATTTTTCAATCCATTCCATTGTGATTGGACATTTGGGCTGTTTCTATGTTCTTACAATGGTAAATGATGCTGCTATGAACATTTTAATTTTTTTTTCCACCATGAGCCTCAGTCACTAAGGTTCTTCAGTAGACATGCTCCTGTGAACATTAGTGTACAGGCCTCCATTTGTGCCTCAGTTCACATTCTCTCAGGATGTATTCAAGCAGAAGAATAGCTGAGTCATATGGAATTTCTGTAATGTTTACCCTTCTAGAACTTTCTAGAACCCTGCCTCTCTCCCATGAAGACAGACTCTGCCTGCCCTCTCCGTGAGCCTGGGTGGGTCTTTGTGACTATCACAGCAGGAGGGATACTTTCTGTAGTGGTCAAGGAAGACACGCAGAATCTATGTGTTTTGCTCTTCACTTTTTGCTTTCACACGACCTCTCGGAGGCCTGGGCCTCCGTGTAACCAGTCTGGCTGCACAGAAGCCACTGCGCAGACAAGACGGCGTGGGGAAAGTCACATGAGGTGGCCGAGCTGCCTAAGGAGCTGCCGATGGGTGGGTCTTTCCAGCTCCCTGACTCATCATGGACTGAGGGAGCCATGGGGACAGCCAAGCCCCAGGCACTATCCGAGAGACAACCGTGAGTGACCTCAGGTGACAGGGCCCAGCTGGACCTCGTCAACCCCAACAGTATCTTGTTGCTTCATATTAAGTACCAGTGTGGGGGCTTTATGATGCAGTAGTAGATAACTGTTGACTTAACAAATATGTTGACCCATCACAGAAGCTTCTGGAAGCAGAATCTACACTGGCCATCAGCAGTCCTGGGAGGACACCCAGGGGACCACTCAGTAGCAGAAGATGGGAGCCAGACCAGACCCTCTGTGAAGATCACAGCTTCCTCCTTTTTTCCTCCTCCTCTTTGCCCCTGAGGGGGACCCCCACACCCCTGGTTGTCTGCTGGCTTGGTGGAGAACCCTAACGTGCTGTGAGACCACACTACTAGATGTGTTATAGAAAACTTACTCCCACTCATTGGGTTCCTACAGAAGGAGCTCCCCAGGGTCACACCCCTGCCCTTTCTCTCTTTTCTTCCTATCTCTTCCGTCCAGGAAAAATGTCCTCCAGCAGGTGCATTTCGGAAGCGCTGGTGGCCTAGTCTTGTGGAGAACTTCTCTGCTAACTCAAAGATCATGCCTCCTTGGTGGTTCAGCGGCGCCAAGGAAAAAAGACGAGCCATCTCCTCCTGTATGATTTGCAGCCTTGACAGTCCAGTGAGGATCAGCTTTGAGTCAATTCCAACACACAAATGAGGTTTTGAGTAGGTGAGTCTGAGAGAAAGCTCGAGGCATGCTGGTCCAGCCCCTTTTGGGATCAGTCTGTGTTCTGGGAGCTGTCTCAATTGGGTAGTGCAAAACTGGGCCTGGAACTGCGAGAATTAATGTAAGTCAGATATTACACCTTAGTTGTGTCTGAATATCGCATGGACTGCCAGAAGAACAAATAGGTATGTCTTGGAAATAGCTCACAGCCAGAGTGCTCCTTGGAGGCAAAGATGGTGAAGCTTCATCTTTTCTATTTTGGACATGTAGCTAGGCAAGGCTATTCCTCGGAGAGGGGCATCATGCTTGGAAAGGTGGAGGTCAGTGCAGGAGAGGAAGACTTCCAATGAGACAGATTAACACGGTGTCTTCAGCAATGGGCTCTAAAGTATCAGGATAGATGAGGTGATAAAACGGGCAGTTAGAGCAGGGTTCGGGTCAGCTGTTCATAAGGTCACTATGAGTCATACTTGACAGCACCTAACAACAGCAATCCTACTTGACCGTAGCCTTCATTTCCTAGCTTGATTAACAATGAAGATGATTGTGTAAGATCCATCTACCAACTCCTATGTCTTCACCTTAACTAGTTCAAAACCGAGAGGAGGGAGGGACGGAGGATATTATTTCTCTGACTTCTTAATGCCTCAGTAGGGAGCTCTTATGCCCTAGTGGCAGGACGCTGTGCTGCAACCCCAAAGGCACGCAGTTCGAGGCCACCGACTGCTCCACAGGAGAAGGTTGGGCAATCTCCTTCTGTGTGATTAACTGCCTCTGAAAACACATCAGCTACAAGTCTGTTTTGACTCAACAGCACACAACAACACCTCAACAACTTCTTTCTATGCATCAAAAATAGAACCTATCCTTTAAGGCCGGGCCAGATGCTGCCCCAGGCCCCCTCTCCTGAAAGCAGGTATGATCTGCCCTTTTCTCCAGCCTCCCTCTGCCCTTTCTTGTCTCCTTTTTCATGTCATGTGACCTCAAAGTTACCATCCATCACCAAGACAAGACGAGACAAACAGTGGCCACAATGTCAATTCTGATTCGTGCTGATGCCATGTGGTCACCGGGTGGAACCAATTCGTAGGACTTCATCAGTCTAATCTATACAGAAGCAGATTGCCAGACCTGTCTTATGTGATGGTGCTGAGGGGATTCAAACCACCAACCTTCGGGTTAGTAACTGAGCACAAGTTTTTTGCACCACCTTGTGCTGCTCATACCGCGCTGCTCTGCAGCATAGGCTGCCCTCAACTTTAATGACTGGGCTTTGGGACAATCTAAACTTCCCTCTCACACGGTGCGCTGGTGTCGAGTGTTGTTGTTGTTGTTGTTTTTAAGTGCTGTTAGTCGACTTTGACTCCTAGTGACCCTATGATCACTAGCCCTGAAACCAGCTCTATCCAGAGCCAATCTCACTGTCTCTGATACAACTACCCCCTTTACCCCAGTCACCGTGTCAATTCATCTCATCCAGGGTCTTGCTCTCTTGAACTATCCCTCTACTCTTCCAAGCATGATGTCCCAATCCAAGGACTGGTCCCTTTCTGACAATATGCTCAAGGTATGTGAATAGGACTTCAAAATTCTTGCCCTCAAGAGGCACCCTAGTTTGCACCCTGTCCAGGACAGATCTGTTTCTTCTCTTTGAGGTCTATGGTGTGTTCAGTACATGGACTTATATGCTGCATCCAGACTTGCACGTCTGCTGAGAAGATGGACTTTCCCTTTCCTCACACAGCACAGCTGCTCCCCAGCCAGCTGCTCTGAGCTACAGTTTATCATTTTTGTCAGCCTGGCAGGTTGAGGTGGCTACTTAAATATTTTATTGCATTTATAGTGATATTTTCCTAAAACAAATGTTGTTGTTGTTGTTGTT
>NW_006399761.1:25609178-25613640 GCF_000299155.1 Elephantulus edwardii | reverse complement strand
GTTAACTGAAATATGTCAATTGGTATACCATCTATTCCTGGAGCCTTATTTTTTGCCATGTCCGAAGTGGAAAAATGTTCATCCTGGTGGTAAAAAAAAAATCTCTTAAATTTCATTAACTTGAGGCAAAACTGGAAATCATAAAGCATGCTGAATGCTAGGGATATTTACCTTTGATTTGTACACTTATTTGATGAAGGTGGTTGACTTTTGGGTTTAACTGTGAAGGGAAAATAAAAATGACAAAAAAAAAGAGACAAACTCTGACCATAAAACTCCACCTATAATGTATAGATGTGAACTGCTAGAAGAACAAACAAATACGTCTTGGAGAAGGTGCAGCCAGAGTGCTCCTTGGAGCATAGGTAGTGAAGCTTTGTCTCTCATACTCGGAGCATGTTGTTAGGAGAGGATATTCCTCAGAGAGGGACATCATGCTTGGGAAGGTGGAGGGTCGGCGAAAGAAAGGAAGACCCTCAACAAGATAGAATAGCACAGTGACTGTAGTAATGGGTTCAAGTGTAGCAGGAACGATGCGGATGGTACAGGATAGAACAGGGTTCAGATCTGTTGCCCCTAGAATGATGTTTCCTCTATGAGCCATGTTTGTCTCAAAGGCATCTAACAACAACAACAACATGATATAGTGACACCTTAAAATTATGTTCAAAAGCCAAGAGATAGATTTTTCCATTACCAAGATAATACTACTCTTAAATATTATTTCAGAATCTCTAGAAATATTAGTTTTTAATGTTTTAGTAGTGTTTTAAGGAGAGGAAAATGAGGAGACTACCTGAAAACTCATGTTAAGCCTTTATAAACCTATATAGGGGATAAGATTGGCTGCAAACACCTGCATGACTGAAAAGCTGCGTGCAGAAAATATAATTTCCAGTAATGTGGGAACTAATCTGTAACTGATTCTCCATTGGGTTACCGTGCCTGTGAATGGCAGAGAGGAAGTTGTCTGTAATTTCCTCACATAAGAAATCTGGAACTGGAAAACAGCTGGCATTGTTTCTGTAACAAGCAATAGCAAGACCCAGCACTGTGATTCCTTCTTTCTTCCATGCTACCAAGATGGTGGATGGATCCATATTCAATCAAAAACGGAATCCATGCTGCTCATATTTTAAATAAAGGTTTTCCAAGAAACCCCAGGAAATGATGGTTTATATCTCATTGGCCAGAACTGTGTCTCATGACCGTCTCTTACTACAAGGGAGGCTGGAAAAGCCAGTATTTACATGACCACATTGCTTCTCCGAGTAAATGTAGGATTCTGTTAGGAAAGAAGTGGGATAGACTTTAAGATTGGCAGTAAAATGTGTCTGCTACAGTTGTAATTTGTATTCCTTGATAATAGAGTCGTAAGATTTAGGGTAAAGCACATATGCACATGCACATGTGTGCATGCACACACACACACACACACACACACACACACACACACAGAGAGAGAGAGATGC
Organism: Elephantulus edwardii; assembly: GCF_000299155.1. Taxonomy (NCBI): domain Eukaryota; kingdom Metazoa; phylum Chordata; class Mammalia; order Macroscelidea; family Macroscelididae; genus Elephantulus; species Elephantulus edwardii. The sequence continues at coordinate 25,612,168 of NW_006399761.1, read as the reverse complement.
TACACTATCAGAGTTGTATATATATTTTTAAAAGTCAAAATTATTGCCATGAAGTTAGAACCGACTCAACGCTAACCCTCAAATGGGTTTTTGGAGGCTGTAAGTCACACAGAAGAAGATTGTCCAACTTTTTCCTGCTGAACCACCAAGAAGGGGTTTCCAGAAAGGAGTTCCCACAAAGGGGCTAGCCTTCCAGCTCTCTGCAGAACACAACACTGGAGCTCCCTTTTATATGTACAGGCAGTAAAAAGGCGGGGAGGAATATGCTTATTTGATTAAGGTGGTTGACTTTTGTGCTTAATTGTGAAGGGGAAATTAAATAAAATAAAAAAACCCCAAACAACTCAACCATAAAACTCCACCTATAATATAGTGAACTAGAGAAAGAACAAACAGATCTATCTTGGGAAATGTGCTGCCAGAGTGTTCCTGGGAAGCAAAGTTGGTGAAGCTTTCATATACATATATTTGTTCACTAGTGTGGGCCTAGAATCCAGTTTGGAAGTTGTCTGGAGCAGCCAGAATCTACAGAGGTTTGTTTTCTGGTTCTGGTGAACTTACACTGGAATGTTTACTCGCCATTGGATGTGAGCTGATTTTATTTGACTTCCTATTTAAAAAGGCATGGCCTGGTTTTAATTGTTTTTGTTCAAACATTCTTCTAAGTGATATAGCACTGGTCTGTCCATTTGCTGTACAGAGGTAACTCGTGGTTGCTGTGATGCTAAACACTGTGACACTGATGTATCAAGTGATAACAGTTACTCATGGTGGGCATGTGTTTGGTGGAGCTCCCCAAATAAAGCTTGGAAACAGGAGTGGCATCCACTTCCGAAATGGCTTGCCTCTGGACACTCTATGAACTTGGAAAAATGATGAAAGTTATACAAGTGTTCAGGTCTTTCATTCATAGGGTTGCTATGAGTCATTTATGAGTCAATGGCACTTAACAACAACTATATATATATATATACACATACACACACTAGGATGTGTCAAATGCATTAATGGCTGGTTACCCAATGTGGACAGAGAGTGGGGTGGAGCTCCCAAATTAAAACAAGCTTGGAAGGAGGAATGGCATCCACTTCTGTAATAGCTTGCATCCGGAAATCCTATGAACCTGGAGAGAGGATGAGAGACACCCAATTGTTGAGGACTCTCCTTCATAGGGTCACTATGAGTTGCCTGCGACTCGACAACACTTAACAACAAAAAGTTGATATAAGTATGTATGCATGATGAGTTCTGGTGGACCAGTGCCAAGAAGCTGTGCTACAATCCTGAAGGCACATAATTCAAGGCCACCAACATCTCTGCAGAAGAAGGGTGGGCATTCTCCTCCCATGTGATTAACTGCCTCTGAAAACTCACTGGAGGTCAGCTATGGGTCAGTTCCGACTCTGTGGTACACAACAACAACCACCACCTATATAAACTATGAAGGTATAAAGAGAAAAAATTGAGTTTATATGTTATTCCCTGAAAGAATCTTTCACTGGATGGTGATGCAGGGTTTTTGCTAATATGATCACTCATTCTCCTCTTTGAATAATAACACCAGCTGTCACTTTTGAGGGCTGACTCTATATTAATATATTAATACATACCTTGCATGTACTAACTTTAATCCTTAAAATGTGTGCGCGCGCTGTGTATTATCCTTCTTAAGATCTTATGGACAAATAAGGAACTCTGGTAATGTAGAGTGGAACGTGTCAGACTGCTAACCAAAAGGACATCAGTTTGAATCTACCAGCTGGTCCACAAGAGAAAGCTGAGTGGTCTCCTGGTGTAAAGATTTACAGCCTGGGAAACCAGTGATTGTCTTCTGCAAGCAATGTTGTGTCATCTGCATAACACGGGCTGTTAATAAGCCTCTCAAAGTCGTGACGCCACGCATTTTTTTTCATAAATACATGCCATACAATAATTGGGAAATACCTGTAAGAAAAGATTATTGCTTATTTTTCTAAAATTTACCTTTAAGTTCTTTTCTATTGTTGTTGTGTGCTGTCAAGTCAGAACTGACCCCATAACTGACCCTCCACTGGGTTTCCAGAGGCAGGAAATCACACAGGAGGAATTTGTTCATCTTTCTTCTGCAGAGCAACTGGTGGATTGGAACCTTGTGCCTCTGAGTTGACAGCCCAGCTCCTTGTCTCTAAATCACCAAAGATTCTTCATGAAATGTGTTCTCAGTGGCTGTTTTCTTAATTTCAATTCTATGGAAAACTAGATGTTAGATGTTCCAGAACCTTCCTGTGATGGCCCCATCCCAAAATACACACTTGTTGAAGCGAAGAATAGTCATGTGACTTACCTTAAAGAACTGTGGATAGAAGTAGCTGTAACTTTAAGAAGTAACATATGGGAGATCCAAGATGGCGGCGGAGGCAGAGACAGCATGGTGAGCTGTGGGAGCAGCAAACCACTTAAAGCAGGGCCATTATGGCCTTCCACAGACTTCGGCTTACTGATAATTGCACACTTAAACAGTTGATGACTGGCCCTCAGTGAAGATCGAGGCTCAACAACAGGAATTCAAGGATTCCCAAGGAGAAATGGGATGGATGCTGGGCACCGGCCCTCCTCAAGACCTGTACAGTGAAGCCACCACACTGCCGCAAAGTGGACTTGTTCTGGAGAGAACTCTTGGAGCCAGGATGGTGGCTGTGCAGGAAACGGGCTCCCACCGGTTGCCCGCACAAGAGGGGCCACGCACACTCTGAGTGCCCGTGCGGTGGGGTGGGGGGGCGCCCCCCAACGGCCACCCATGCTGGTGGGGGGAGAAGCACCCCCCGCTGGCCGTTTGCGTGGGAAGCGGGGGATGGGATGCATGCCCGCCATCTGCAGGTTTGGGTTTCCTTGGACAGGCCAAAGAAGATGATTACCTATAGAATGGATTGCTGAAAGTCACTGTGAGTCTGATGACCTTAACAGTGGCAGCATGCACAAGAGGACCGACATCCTAAATGCACCACATATTT
>NW_006399761.1:25587054-25608233 GCF_000299155.1 Elephantulus edwardii | reverse complement strand
TTAATTACCATTGGAAAATGCTTGTCATTCCTCTGCAGCATCTGGTCCCCACTGGACCCTCATCATTTCCTTCACCTGCTCCCCCCACCGATCAAACTGTGCAGCTCTGCAGCTGCATCCTGGCCCATCCTCACCCTTCTGCCCCCAACCCTCACCTCCTTCTACCCCCAATATGTTTTTCCCAATAAAAAAAATAGATTAAAAAAAGAGGTAAAAAAAGAAGAAGTAACATATGATATTCCATGTTCTTTTCCCCTTTACCACACGTGACTGACAATTTTCATGTAGAAGTTACTCTACCATCTTGGGACCTGGAGTGAAGACAGTGTGGGGCAGAGACCCATCGATGCTTGGTGGACAGGTGCTATGAGGTGAGATAAATTTGGTGTGTGCAAGGAAAAGTTGTGTTTAGAATTAGTCAGCTGGGTTCAGTATAGATGATACCAATTTTTTTTGCAACATCTAAAGCATCATAGTCAGGAGCAAGCCGAACATAGGCCTTCTCTCCATCAGGCCTGATCAAGGTGTTCAGCTTGGTCACATCAGTGTCAGAGAGCCTCTTCGCAGCTTGTTTGCTGACCCTGACAGTGAACACAAGTGTGTTGTTACTGTCTATCTTCTTCATGGCTGAGGAACCTTGATGATGGCATAATAGTCAAGTTTGTTTCTCCTGAGGGTGCTGTTCTAGGGGTACTGGGCTGCCTTCAGAGTTTCAGTGTTGTCTTAGGCTGCTGAAACATGAATGGTATTGTGAATCTTTTTCTTTTGTGATTGTGGGTACACTTTGGGACTGCCTTCTAAGCTTTTAAGGCTTCTAAGCTTTAGCTTCAGTTTTGGGAGGGTGAAAGGGCTTCCTTCTTTGCTTTCAAAGCCATCTTTCGCAAAACAAAACAAAAACAACACCACCAAGCCCAAAAACCCAGAAATAAATTTAGTTGTTGCAAATCACTGAAGTAGGAACAGGGTGGGGTGGGGAAGGCATTTCTTGCTGGAGCATAAACTTGAGTAATTATATTCTTGACTGACATCGGGCCTAAGATCAGGAAGCAGGTGATTCCAGGAAAAAGAACGTAGCTTGGTAAATTAAATTTATATCTCCTCCACATCTCACGTGTAAAACAGAAATCACATGGGTGTGTAACAAAGTGTTATGTGGAAAGATACTAAGTCAAAGCAATTGTTAGTGATTTTTGTCTCACAGAAGTAAAAATCTTTATCATAAACACTGCTTTCACTGGAACTCTCACAGGCTCACAGTTTCACCTCCCCACCCCTATTCTAATATTATGAAGGAAAAAGTCATGTGATAATAAACTCAAATTACGAATATGTATAAATCAAACAGAATGCGATGAGTCACTCTATTTGTTTGTGTAGTTGTTATTCCTGGTGGGTCAGTTGATATTCTTTGGCTCCAAGTTACAGAGCCAATTAGAAGTAGCTGGAGCCAAAGAGGAGACTTCTAGGGGCTCTGGGGTGTTTTGTGGCGTTAGCAGGCAGGAACAAGGGTCAGGTCTCTGCTCTCTCTGTGATCTCAATTCATCCCCATGCTCCCCACAGCCCTGGTCTGTGAGGTGGAGTCTGTTCACTGCCTCGCCTTTTCCATGGCTCCCAAGTTAGCTTGGCCGGTTACACTGTCACACTGAGCATAAGCTGTAGTCTCTCACTCCCAACCACAGACCTGAGCAGAGAAGCTGATCGGCACGTCTTGAGTCACGTGCCCTCCTGGTCCAATCAGCTGCAGTCAAGATGTGGCATTAGCATGGCCATCACTGAGGAAGGAGTGGGTGAATGAGTACCCCAGACAGCGTTCATCACCCTAAACCAGCTGTGTTCTCCCCCAAGCTTTCTCACTATTTAAGCTTAGTAAACATAAGAAATCACACGGTGGTGTGAATCAGGCCCAATGAGTCAGGCGTATGGCCTCTTTATACACAACGCAGTTCTCCATCTTGCGAGAGCCCCCGGCAGTACCTCACTCACAGCGGCTGAAGAAAGAGGTTCCTACCTCTTGTAGGAATTGCTACAATCTTCTCTCAGGCTCTACCCAAGAAGGGACACAGTAGGTCTAGTGTTTGAGCATTCTGTGCTCAGGTGAGCATTGGCCCACGACCCCAGGATCTTGCCTTACTCTTTCTGAAGCTTGCAGATCCCACTTGGTCCTAGAAGATTCTCCTGAGTTCATGGGAACACTCTCCAGTCTACCTTAGCCCTGTGGGCCATTTTGCTCATTCATTTTTGGCCAAGAATAGAGTGTCTACACCACGTCCCTCAGAAGATTGTCCTCCTGCCCTCCATAGGCCTTTTCCCTACAGCGTTTTCCACCATGCCTCTGAGCTACCAGACGTTATGTGCTCTTAGGTCTCCACTGTCAAGTCTGACGGGTATACATTTAGTTAACAGCCTTCAGATACAAGAGCGTCAGACTTCAAAATAAATAAACCAATTCATAAATCCAATTATGAGCAAACCTCTGCCAACTGACAGGAAGGACAATGAAGCTGTAAGATCTGATGGCAATCGTGGGGTTTACACAGTACCACTTGGAGGTTGGGGGCAATCTAACCAGGAGAATAGCAAACCCTGCAAATCTTTGCTATTTGGCTTTCAAACTCATCCCCACCATCTGGGCCCTTGGTGGGTTCAAAGAAGAGTCTTTCCACAGGCCTCAGGGTGGCCATCGCTCTGCAGGGGACTGGCATAGACCTTAGCCTCAATGTCCTACTCTCTCCAGATGCCCTGTTTCCTGTCTGAATCAGGTCACACCCACGCCTTTAATCTTTGAGCCTGACAGTTAGGAACTATCAACCAATAAAATAAGTTTTCAGCAAGTGTATCCCAACTCACAATGAGTCTAGCACAGGGTCAAACTGCTCTTGGGGGTCTCCAAAGCTGTGATTTTTTGAGAATCAGACTGTTATGTCTTCCTCCTGCTTCATAGCTGATGGATTTTAACTACTGACCTTTCTGTTAACAGCTGAGCATTTGAACCACTAAACTTGAAGTTCCTCTTGAATACTCATATGGAGGTAAAATCCTCACCTGGCCTGTGGAAAAGGGACACTTGGGATATTTTACATCTGAAGTCTTGAAATTCGCTGCCACTGAGTCGATTCTGACCCCTAGAGACCTTCCATCATTTTTCCAAGGTTGCAAATCTCAGTGAGAGGAGATTAGCCACCTTGTTCCCAATGATCCGTGATGCATCCAAACTACCAGAGATGCTTCATCTTGGTTTACAATGCAACTTGCTAAACGTCAGGGCTCCTTTGAAATGAAGTCAGAGCATACAATTCCCTGGAGAATTGTGTGAACAAATGGATTGAGTGTGCCGATAATCCTGGCTTGAGGCCACCAAGAAAAGATGGTGAGGTCTGAATGCTGGTTCGTGTGAATGTGACCTAGTTTGGAAAAAGGCGTCTTTGCAGGTTCAATTAGCTGAGTGCTGGCTTTTACCCAAAAGGTTGGTGGTCTAAACTCATCAGAGAAAAATGTGGCCGTCTGCTCCCATTGATAACAATCTAGAAAACTCTATGGGACATTTCTGCTCTGTCACATGGGGTTACTATAAGTCAAAGTCAACTCGACAGCAACAGGTTCCTACTGGTGGGGGGCAAGCCCTAAAGAAAGGTGACCTGTGTCCTTGTAAAAAGGGAGGATATTCACAGGGAAGATGGTCACCTGGAGATACTGTTCCCCAAATGATTCACTCCTCGCTTGATCCAGAAAATCCCACTAAATTGTGTAAATCCAGAGATTCAAATCTCTGTGTGTGTCCCCAGTATAAAATATAAGTAAAATATACATAAAATAAACATACATAAATATATGCATATAATAAATATAAAATATACTGGCTTACTTACAAGGTTCATAAATTTGGTATACATTATTTTTCACACTGGGACCCTATGATTAAGGCCCCCCTCCCCTCCTTGGAGCCTCATACACACTCTGCAATAATGGTCTTATACAGTATTCACCCAGCATAATGCTCTCCAGTCTTTCCCATGTTAGTAATTTACAAAGCCATTGCTCCTGCATACTGCATAGTATTCCATTGTGTGAATGTATTCGGATTTCTCAACCTATTCCATTGTGGTTGGGCTTTTGGGCTGTTTCCATGTTCTTGCGATGGTGAATAATGCTACTGTGAACACTGGTATACAAGTCTCTGTGTCTCAGTTCTCATTTTCTTGGGGTGTATTCCAAGCAGTGGAATAACTGAGTCAAATGGAATTTCTATGTTCAGTTTTTTGAGGAAATACCAAACTGCCTTCAAAATGATTGTACCATTTTACAATCCCACCAACAATGTATAAGAATTCCTATCTCAAGGGAGGGAAGGGAGAAAAAAAATTCCTATCTTGCCACATCCTCTCTAACATTTATTACTTACTGCCCTGCTAAACTTTGCCACTGTTACATGGGTAGCAGTGGGATCTAATTGTGGTTTTGATTTACATCTCTCTTATTGTCAGTGATTTGGAGCATTTCTTCATGTGTCTGTTGACCATCCGAATGCCCTCCTCTGGGAAAAGTCTTTCCATGTCGTTTGCCCATCTTGTAGTTGGACTATCAGTCTTTTTCTTCCGGAGGCCCTTGTTGTTATTATTATGTGCCACTAAGTCACCTGTGACTCATAGCGACCCTACGTACAACAGCCCTAAACCCTGCTCTATCCCTTGTCAATCTTATTGTCTCCAACACACCTATTCCCATTACCTCAGTGACTGAATCAATCCATCTCATCGAGGGTCTTCCTCTCCTGCACTGTCTCTCCACCCTCCCAAGCATGAAGTCCCTCTCCAAGGACTGATCCTGCCTTGCAATATGTCCAAAGTATGTCAGATGAAGCTTCAGAATTCTTGCCTCCATGGAGCAGGGCGAACTTATTCTCCTAGCAATCCATGATATATTCAAGACTTTTCTCCAACACTACAGCTCAAAGACATCAATTCTCCTTCTATCATCCCTACTCATTGTCCATCTCTCTGATGCATAGCAAGTAATTGCAAAGATCATGGCCTGTATCAGGTGCACCTTAGTCTCCAGACTGACATCATTGCTTTTCAGTACTTTGGAGAGGTTTCTGACAGCAGATTTTCCCAATGCAATTTATCTTTTAATATCCAGGCTGCTGGTACCAAGAGTGTTGATTGTAGAGCCAAGCCAACTGAAGCTGTCAACAATCTCAGTATCTTCACCATCTATCATAATGCTGCCAATTGGCCCAGTGGAGAGAATCTTTTATTTCTTGACATTGAGTTTCAATCCATATTGAAGGCTGTAGTCTTTGACCTTCTGCAGCAAGAGCTTCAGTTCTCCTCAGTTTCAGCAAGCAGGGTTATGTTATCTGCATAACGCAGATTATTGATGAGTCTTCCTCCAATCCTGATTCCACATTTTTCCTCATAGAGCCCAGCCTCCCGGACAATCTGTTCTGCATATAGATTGAAAAGATATGGAGATAGGACACATCCCTGGTGTATGCCATTCCCAATTTTGAATCATGCAGTGGATGCCCTGTAGGATTCTGTAAACTTTTGTTATGAGACCCTTGTCTGAGATGATATTGCCAAATGCTTGTTCCCAGTCAGTAGGTTTTCTTTTCATCCTGTTAGAAAGAGTTTTTGGTGAGTCTTGTGTCCCTTTTAAGCCACCAAGTATCTGGAAGATGTCACTTTGCAGAAGTGAGGAGTTCATCCCAATGTTACAGTGGTGGAGATGGTAGAGGTCTGGCCCAGGCCAAGCAGTGGGTCTGGGCACATAATTGGTGGCTCAAAAGAGGACTGAATTTTTATCGCTTAAAAATGCAGAGAGCAGGGCTGAACATAAGGGTTTAGCTGTAGGTTCTCGGGTCACCTGAGCACATGCAGCTGAACAGAGCCTTTAAGATGAGCTATGGCGTCTACAGAGCTCATGTCCAGGTTGCCTGTATGTGCGCCACCCCATCACGTTGCTATGATCTTCACTGGAGAGCGACAAATGGTCCCTAAAGCAGAAGAGGTTACACAGAAGATATCCCCGAAGAAATGGAAGGAAAGAGCTTATGGCCCAGGAGTAAACGCAGCATAAATTAAAATTCAAATACAAATGGAAAAAAATGATTAACATGATGCAGGCAGAAATTAGAATTACACTACTACACGTCAAAGAATGTCTGGGGATACTAAAGAAGTTCTGGCAGGGGAGGTGCAAATGGTTAGCATGTGCAGCTGGTAACTGGAAGGTTGGAAGTTTGAGGCCATCCAGCGGCACCTTGGAAAAAATGCCTGAAAATCTACTTCTGAAAAAGCAGACCCAGAAACCCCCACAGTTCTACTCTGACGTGCAGCAGGCAGGCTGCCATGTGCCAAGCTCTGCAGAACTGTGAGATCCAAGGGAGGACCTTGCCTTCCTGCGGAGCTGTGACTGAATACAATTCTGTTGTTTCAAGGCAGCCAGTTTGTGGTGGTTACAGCAATCCTAGGAAGTGAAGACATTCCTGAGACACGCCTGCCCCACGTGCTGAGACATGTTCTTCAGCCAATGCTGAAGGCTGCCTCCAGGCAGAAGATTTCTGGATCCTCTGCCGTTCGGTACCTCCACTCCAAACCTTTGCTCTCCAAACATTTCCAGTGAACACTTGGCAGCATCCCAACTCAGAATTCACCCTGTGAATAAAAAATACTCTCCCAGAATGTCCAGCAATCCCGGAACAACATTGAAGCTTCCTTCTGGACCTTGGATGAGACAAGTCATAGGCACATCGACGTTCTCCTGGTGGAAACCTCGCTGGTACCATATTAGTCATACATGCTGTGAACAGGCCCTGTGAGAAAGTGAGAAAGACCATGAAGGAGGTAGTTAAGCCTGAGAAGCCTAAGAAATCTATAAATTAAAAGAAAAGTTGAAAAACAATAAAGCATGTTAGGATTGGTGAAAATATCAAAGATGTCTACAAATCCACACAAATGTCCCTAAGTAGCAGGTATACAATTTTCCCCTGTGTATTTTACACATTGACTTTGTATTTTTTAAAAAATATTTTATATCTACTGTCAGAGTCCTCACCAGAGTGCTAAAGAGCAATGATGCCACTCTAGAGACTGAGGTGCACCTGACGCAGGCCATGGTCTTTGCCATCACCTGTTATGCATCAGAGAACTGGACAATAGACAAAGAGAACAGAAGAATTGACGTCTTTGAGTTGTTGTTCTGGAGAAGAATATTGAATATACTATGGACTGCCAAGAGAACAAACAGATCTGTATTGGAGAAGGTGAAACCAGGCTACTCTTTGGAAGCTAGGATTTTGAAGCTCGATCTCACATACTTAGGGCAAGTTGCCAGGAGGGACCAGTCCTTGGAGAAGGGCATCATGCATGGAAGGGTCAAGGGACAATGCAAGAGAGGCAGCAGCCCCTGCATGAGATGGATTGATATAGTAACAGAGGCAATGTGGGTAGCTGTATCAGTCAGTGAGATTAGCCCAGGATAGAGCCGGGTTTAGAGCTATCTTACAAAGGGTCCCTATGAGTTGTGGTCTACTCGACAGAACATAACAACAACAACTACAACAACATTGGTCCGCATACAAAAATTCATTTACACTGTCTTTCACACTTTCCTTCATTCACATTGTGTTTCATGATTCTGCCATTTTAACAAATACTTTCATTAAGTTTTTACATGATTGGCATTCCACCCAACTGAACTCATTGCCATTGAGTCAGGGTCAACTCATCTCTACATCAGGTTTCTGTGGTGTAAATTGCAGGCAAGGAGATTGCCCATTTTTCTCTAGCAGCTCCAACTCATGACTACTGACGTATAATCAAGCAAAGGGTTGGTTCTGTCCTCGTGATTCTACCACCCTTGGGCTCCCCTCAAAGGAAAGTATCAGTCAAAATGCTGCTGTGACCTGTAAGATTTGCACTGACTGCTTTTCCGTGCTTTTGGGTTAGCAGAACAACCCTTTACGGAGTACAACAGCAGCACACCTCGGGAAAGATGGGCTCACTCTCCCCATGTGATTTACAGCCTCCGAAACCTCAGCCATGCAATGGTTCTGATGTCACAGCAGTGGGTGAAATGGAATGAACCATCAGAAGCAGACGCTAAGCCTTCCTTCCTAGTGGGCCTTAGTCTGGAAGCTCTACTCAAACACGTCCATCTCAGGAGACCCTGCTGGTCTCTGAAACACTGGTTAATAGAGCTTCCAGCTTCATAGTAATTCTTAAGCCACCACAGTAGGAAAAACTGAAAGATTTTTCAAGGGGCTGAGAGATGTCATTATTTATGTTATAGTGTATGTTTGTTGGATGGAGAAGGGAAATTGAATTCATACCAAATAATATGCCTTGCCTGTTTAAGCTGTATGCTGAGCAAATTATTCAAGAAGCTGGACTCTGCGAAAAGAAGTATGTGGCAACAGGATTGGAGGGAGGCTCGTCATTAACCTGCGTTATGCAGATGACACAACCTTGCTTGCAAAGTGAGAAGGTCTTGAAGCACTTGTTGCAGAAGATCAAGGAATGCAGCCTTTGGTATGGATTGCGATCAATGTCAGGAAAACGAAGATTCTTACCACTGGATTGACAGGCATTATCATGATGGATGGAGAGGAGGTTGAAACTGTCAACAGCTTCATCTTGCTTGGATCCACAATTAACACCTTTGGTACCAGCAGTAAGGAAATAAGGAGATGCACTGCACTGGGAAAGTCTGCACTTAGGGACCTCTCCAAATTGTTGAGGAATAATGCTGTCAGTTTGTGGTCTAAGGTACACCTAATTCAGGCTATGATCTTTCTGATCACTTGCTATGCATCTGAGATATGGACAATGACTAAGAATGACAGAAGAATTGATGCCTTTGAGCTATGTTGTTGTACAAGAAAACGGAACATCCCGTGGTCACACAAGAAAACAAATATGTCATGGAAAGGGTGCAGCCAGAGTGCTCTTTGGAGGCAAGAATGATGAGGCTTCTCCTCATATACTTTGGGCGTGTTGCTAGGAGAGGTTATTCCTTGGAGAGGGACATGATGCTGGGAAGGGTGGAGGGACAGCAAAAAAGAGGACCCTTAACCAGGTGGTTTGACGCGGTGACTGCTGCAATGGGCTCTTGTGTGTCAAGAAGTGTGAGGATGGCGCAGGATAGAACAAGGTTCAGAGGGTCACTATGAGTCATACTCGACTCAACCGCACCTACCAACAACAACAATGTGCCTTGCCAGGAGCTCTGATGGCCTAGTGGTGAGAAGCTGCACTGCAATCCACCAGCTGCTCCACGAGAGAAGGATGGGCAATGTCCCCCCATGCAACTGCCTCTGAAGACATGCCAGAGGGTCAGCTATGGGCTGGTTCCGATTAGATGGTACACAACAACAATATGCCTTGCACAATACCGTTCTAATTCATTAAGTGTAAAGTAATCAGGTAATTATTAAATCTTGGTGTCATTCTTCTTCCCTGGAGGGCTTGTTAAAGCTCAGTTTTCTGCCCCACTCCTACAGTTTCTGATTCAGTCCATTTAGGAAGGAGTCTGAAAATCTGTATTTAACATGTCCCAAGTGCTGCTGATGCTGCCAGCCCTGGTTCACACCTTGAGAGCCACTGTTTGTACTGGTTGGAGCTCCGGAGCAGACACTAAGTGTTAGAGAGTTCTAGTTATTTGGATAATACTGATTGGAGATTTTGAAAAATACTTTGCTACATAGATGGGCACTGGCTGAAAGCAGAGAATACCAAAAAAAGGTCTACCTGTGTTTTCTTGACTGTGTGGATCATAACAAACTATGGCTAACACTGTGAAGAATGGGAATCCAAGAACACTTAATTATGCTCATATGAAATCTTTATTATACTTGTATGAAATACTTGGATGAAGAAGCTATTGTCCAAAGAGAACAAGGGAATACCTTACAGTTCAAAATCGAGAAAGATGTGCCTCGGGATTGTATGTTTTCTCCATATCTATTCAATATGTGCACTGAGCACATTATTTGAGAAGCTGGACTCTGAATCTTGGGATATCAGGATTGGAGGAAGACTCATCGACAATCTGTGCTATGTAGATGACGCAAACTTGCTTGCTCAAAATAAGGAGGACTTGAAGCACTTGCTACAGAAGATCAAAGCCTTCAATATGGATTACATCTCAACATCAAGAAGACAAAATTCTTCACCGCTGATCCTATAAGCAACATGATAGATAGCGGAATGATCAAAATTGTCAATTATTTCATCCTTCTGGGACCCACAATCAATACCCTTGGTACCACTAGTCAGGGTCTAGGAGTTGCCTTGCATTGGGCACATCTGCTGTCAGGGACCTCTGCAAACTACTGAGGAGCAGTTGGTTGATGTCAGTTTGAAGACTGAGGTGTGCCTGATTCAATCCATGGTCTTTTTCCATCTCTTGCTGTATATCTGAGGGCTGGACAATGAACAAGAATGACAGAAAAAGACTTGATGATTTTTGAACTGTGGTGTTGGACTAGAGTACTGAATGGACTATAAAACAAACAAACAAACAAACAAACACAACATAAAACCCAGATACATCTTGGAGAAGGTGCAGCCAGAAGGCTTCTTGGAGGCAAAGATGGCAAAGCTTTGTCTCATATCCTTTGGGCATGCTGCCACCAGAGGCTACTCCTTGGAGTATGTCAGAGATGATGAGGATGGCACAGGATAGGACAGAGTTCAGATCTGTTGTCCAGAGGGTCACTATAAATCGTACTGAACTCGATGGCATCTAACAATGTTACATTATAATTATTATGGTCCTCATTTTGACTAGTGAGATATAAGTCTTGGTAAGTGAAAATGTACTATCTGGACTATTTTTACTACTCATTTCTGTTGAGTCTGAATCAACTCATAGCTGATCCTCCAGCTGGCTTTCAGAGGCTGTAGCTTTCATGGGAGGAAAGAGCCCCTCTTCCTCCTGCCAAGCAGTTGAACTCAACCCTTTGGATTTCTGCCTTTGGGTTTGACAGAAAACTCCTTGCCATGAGGCTACTGCAGGTCCCTAACATATTTTGAGGAACAAGTTAACCCACTACTAGGAAATACATTGTGGTGCATGGTGACCCTGTATGATGCAGTTAAACTGCTCCGTAGAGATCCCAGGCTGTAAACCTTCATAGAATAGGTTGATACATCTTTCTCCTGAGGAGGTGGGGATTTGAACCACCAGCTTTTCAGTTAGCAACCCAATACTTAATCACCTGAACCACCAGAGCCCCTTGAAGATGAGTTCTATTCAGATCATTCGTTCCTGTCCCCTCAAGGATGCTGGGGAGTTTGTTGGGAATCACCCACTCTCAAATCACCAAGGAGCCATGAGCTCTGTGGAACTCATAAATTCAGAGTCTAAGGACTGACTGGCAACCCTCCTGAGAATGGGTGCTGCCAGAGAGAGAAAGTAGCCTGAAGGCCTTGGAAGGCCAAGCTAGCCGCAGTCTATGCAATGTGAAAAAGTTCTTTTCTTGCTAAAGAAAACAGTTAGGAGAATGTTGGCTAGATTCCGGGGGCTGTTATTACCAGAGCCCTGAGCAAGTTATTAAGTGCCCAGCAAATACTCATGTAGAGGCCTCTTGGGGTGATTTAGGGTGTCCCTGACTCAGCCGAAAGGAGCTGTGGTGATGCAATGGTTGAAGAAGCAAAGGCTCCAGCCCCTGGAGTAGAAGCATCATCTCTGACAGGGGTCTGTCTCTCTCACTGGGCACCCTTCTACATACCTCACCTGGCATAAGCAGCTTGTACTTTTGGACCAGTGCATCCTCTATGGAGTGTGCCATCCTTGTTCATGTAAGGTTGACAGTGACCATCTCTTCATGTCAGCCATCTCTGAGCAACTTGGCTGTACCCATGCCCTGGACAGGTAAAGACATCAGGCAGACTAAGCTAGGTTCTTCAGAGGACACAGCAGACACTCTGCCCCAGTCTGGTGTTCCCACCTCTTGTTGTCCCTTAGATCAGAAGAGGTTCTATCCATCACCTGGCTCATATCTTGTGCCCTCAGCCATCTCTCAGATAAACAGAAACTCTGACCTGACTCGGCACCCCTTCTGCCAAAGCAACAAAACACCGATTAGGATTCGAGGCCCCTCCATCAAAGGTCCCTTCTTGGATTTTACTCTAGGTTGGGGTTTTTTTTTATTTCCCATTGATTTCCAGATTTTTGCTTGATCCTCATAAACAGCTACACACTCTATGAAAGAGCCACAATAAAAAATTCAACAGATGTGAAGAGAGAACTAGACAACTTCACAATAATAGCAGAGTTCAGGACACCACTTGCAAAGAAGGACAGAACAGCCAGAAAGAAAATGAAAGGTGTAGAATTTCATGGACATACACTGACCACTCCATCTGACAAGTCCAGAATAAGCATTCTTCTCCACTACACATAGAACATTCTCCAGAATAGAACACATATGAGGTCCCAAAGCAAGCCTCAAAAAATTAAGGAACATAGACCATTATTGTAAAAACAGAAGGGTAACTAGTAAGATGTGCATGGATATCCAAAGAGGGAAGGGGAGGGAACAAGGGCGCTGAGGATGAGTGAAAGGGGGTTATCACAGGGTGGCAGTGTTTGGGGGTGGAGGGAGGGGACAATAAACCCCCATCGTAACCCAAGGTGCATGTGTGAAGAGAGCAAGGGCCACATGGGAAGTGCCATATCTGACCTTTACCAGTCTCACAGGGGAAACTACATAACATCAGTAGCACAAAATCAACTCTCATGAGGTCAGACATGTCCCCCACGCCTTTTTCTACTCAACACCAATCTTACTGTTGGACTGAGTTCAAAATTTGATGTGATAGCCCACAGACCACACAGAACCATACTGGGGCAGTTAAAAGGTTATAATTCAGATGAAAAACAAAATACAGTCAAGACAACTCCCAGTATGTGCGTACAGGCACCTCAGCCTCTGGCTCCAAGTGTTCCCAAATTCTCAGTCCTGCCAATATCAAGTCCACCCTCTGTCCCTCTACCCCAAAGTTCTGCCTCACATCTGATTCACCAGTTCGGCCATCTCTGCTGCTGTCATCCTGAACAAAGACAAAGGCGAAGAAGAATCCTTTCTGGTGTGGGAGGTATTTCTTCTGCTGCAAAATATTTGTTGCAAGTGTTGTTGTTGTTGATTGCCATTGAGTCGAGCATGACTCATAGCGACCCCATGAACAAAAGGCCTGAAGCCTTTCTATAACATCAGCATTTACCAAAGTTCGTTGGGTTTCTGGAGGCATTGTTGTTTAAGAAATGGATGCCTCTCCTGCTTCCTAGAGCTGCTCAATTTATTGGCAAGACGAGCCAATCCTCTTGTAGATTGTTGACACCAGCCAATCCCCTTGTGGAATGGTAGATAACCAATTCCTTTGTGGATAGGCCAACATACCTCATTCAACACAGTCCCACCCCTCTACGCAGTCAGTCCTCTGCTCTAGATGAGAGACAAACTCCACAACATGAATGAAACACAATAAAAAACCAATTTAAAAAGTTTTAAGGACAGGTTTGTTTGTTCTTTCGGAGATGCTCATCCTTTCTCCATCACCCTCACAAACAATCCATTGTCCTCTGCACGCCACGTCACTCCCTGCTCCCAGCAGCCTGCGGCTGGTGACCTCTGATGAGCTCTGACATGAGGGCAGGGGGTTTTCTAACTTTTTGCCACTTCCATCCACGTCCCAGAATAGTGATTTTTCACACAATAAATGCTTGGTTTATTTGTGTATTAGTAGTTTGTTGAATAAATGAATGAGAAGGGGAAAAGCCACTGTGGCATTAAAAAAATTAATTGCTGCATGAGTGCTACCTATCATCAAACCTCCATTTCCAAGTCCTAGCAAAGATTAATCTTCTCTTCTGGCCCCTGGCCTCGGAGGTCGGAACGCTGAGCAGGTGTTGAAGACAGAGCGTGGCCCAAGATTCTGTTTCTCTTTGCAGCAACATGCAAATAATTTTGGAAACAAATGTAAGCTCTAATTATTGGTTCCTTTTTTGGCAAAAGAGAAAAGACAAACAAGCAAAAAGCATTCCTGTCCAGCCTTGAGCGTAACATGTCCGGTCCTAGTCCACTTACTAAAAGGTAAAAAACAACCTATAAAACTGGAGACTAACTTGGAATTGCACGCTCTTATTCATCCACGGTCAGGGAGAGGTCAGAAAACACACATCACTTGTGGATCCTTCCTTTCACAGCCCATGTCAGGGGTGGGTCATGTCAGCTTGGCCGCTTGCCGCCTTCTCTAACGTCCCAGACCCCACAGAGCTTCTCTCTGCTGGAACAATCTGATTGATGAATACTCATCAGAAACCCAGAGCTCTGTTGGCCTAGTGGGTAAGGAGACAACATTAAGGCATGAGGTTCTAGTCCACCAGCTTCTCCATGGAAGAAAGATGGGCAATCTCCTCCTGTGTGATTTCCTGCCTCTGAAAACCTACTGAAGAGTCAGCTATAAGTTGGTCTGACTTAAAGGCACACATAACACATGACAATAAAACTAATTCAAAATCACTTTTGAAATCTTATGGTTTCTTCAGTACATAGTTTATGTGTCTTTCCATAGTCATTCGAGTGGACAATGCCAGATCCTGTCTGTGTCCTAGACCCAGGGGCATTTGGAAAAAAGGATTCTATTGACAACTGAATGTGAGCATCTTTCAGACAACAGCACTGGTGGACATTTGGGAGACACTGCAGGCTGAAGGCTAAGGGCCAGGGAAGGGGCACATCCCCCTGTGCAGCCCCTTGATGCTGGTCCACGACACACATTCAGCAAGATAGTGTCTGCCCTTGGAGACTGTGTCTGTGCCTGGGGACTGTGTCTGTCCTCTGAAGACTGTGTCTGTCCCCTGAAGACTGTGTCTGTCCTTGGAGTCCATGTCTGTCCCTGGAGACTGTGTCTGTCCCTGGAGACTGTGTCTGTGCCTGGGGACTGTGTCTGTGCCTGGAGACTGTGGCTGTGCCTGGAGTCTGTGTCTGTCCCCTGGAGTCTGTGTCTGTCCCTGCAGTCGTCTGTGTCTGTCCCCTGGAGTCTGTGTTTGTGCCCTGAAGACTGTGTTTGTCCCTGGAGACTGTGTCTGTGCCTGGGGACTGTGTCTGTGCCTGGAGACTGTGTCTGTGCCTGGAGTCTGTCTGTCCCCTGGAGTCTGTGTCTGTCCCCTGGAGTCTGTGTCTGTCCCCTGCAGTCTGTGTCTGTCCCTGGAGTCTGTGTCTGTCCCTGCAGTCTGTGTCTGTCCCCTGGAGACTGTGTCTGTCCCTGGGGTCTGTGTCTGTGCCCTGAAGACTGTGTATGTCCCTGGAGACTGTGTCTGTCCCCTGAAGACTGTGTCTGTCCCTGGAGTCTGTGTCTGTCCTCTGAAGACTGTGTCTGTCCCCTGAAGACTGTGTCTGTCCCCTGAAGACTGTGTCTGTCCCTGGAGTCTGTGTCTGTCCTCTGAAGACTGTGTCTGTCCTCTGAAGACTGTGTCTGTTCCTGGAGTCTGTGTCTGTTCCCTGAAGTCTGTGTCTGTCCCCTGGAGACTGTGTCTGTCCCCTGGAGACTGTGTCTGTCCTCTGAAGACTGTGTCTGTCCCTGGAGTCTGTGTCTGTCCCTGGAGACTGTGTCTGTCCCTGAAGACTGTGTCTGTCCCCTGAAGACTGTGTCTGTCCCTGGAGACTGTGTCTGTCCCTGGAGACTGTGTCTGTCCCTGGAGTCTGTGTCTGTCCCTGGCTGCTCCAGCCTACCCTGAGCCTTCCCCCTCTTCCCAGCATTTGAGTTCGTGTGATGGAGACCCTATAAACATCAAGATGAGTGGAAGCAAGGGTACAGAAAGATGCTTGTCAGAACACCTGCTGTGGTTACCCAAATGGTTACCTGTGGAGGCACAGGGCTGGAGGGAGGTAGCCAAGGTCATTATGTATCTCTGTATTCACCTTTGTGCTGCCAGACTTGTTACAACGAGCATGGATGACACATGCAGTTTTTAAAACATCCAATAAAAATTAAACAGCCAGTTGCAAAAGGATGCATGCAGTATGAAGTCATGCATCTAAAATTCAAAACCCACAACAACACCAGAGTGCATTGTTTGTGGATTATACCTAGACAGTAAACTTCTAGAACCCTCTGGAAGACTCTGAGGACGCCACCCAAGTTGGAGAAGGGGGTAGAAAGGAAAAGAAGGGGGCAACTTCTATGAGTTCTGTGATGCTGTGTTTCTTTTAAACAAACAGAAAACCTCAAAGCAAATACGGGGAAAGGTTCATGTTTGTGGGAGCAGCGGAGGCATACGTGGACATCTACTACATCACTCCCCATATTTTGCCACAGATCTGCAGTATTTAATAAACTACAAAATTGATTGTAAGAAAAGGAAAAAGAATGGAGTTGCTTACATGTAACCCTGTGACTTGCACCAGGGAGCTGTGTTAGCCTGGCCAGCAGGCAGTTCCACTGCTAACGTTGAGATGACAGCTCTGCGGTAGTTCAAATCCACCAGCAGGAGAAGGAGGAACACTCTCTTCTATTTACGGTCTCAGAAACTCCCGGAGGGTCAGCTGAGTGGTTCTGACTGGAAGGCAATGTGTTGTCTTGCTGAGCTGTCAGTTTCTAGAAAGTTCTTCCGGGGCTTAGAAAGAAGGAAATGATAGAGAGGAGATACAGAAATATCCTAAAGGATTCTGGAGAGACCGTGTGCTCTTCTGATTTTCCTTGTACTTCTACAGGGTCTCACAACCCTGCAACATGCAACAGAGATAAAAGGATGAGGGATGGACTGACTGACGGACAGATGGACACCCCGATGGTCCAAGGACAGACAGTTGTCTGTGTGTGTGGGTGTCTGTCACCTCAGGAAGCAAAACAGAGGTCATCCCTCAAGGTGAGGGCACTTCTCTGTGCCCCCTCATGTCTGTGATGCCAAGGGGTCCGAAAAGCCAGCCTCTTACACGTTCCTGTCAGACAGCAAGTACCTACACGTGGAAACTCATTGTTAGAGCACAAGGAACACCTGCACCAGTTAGCCCTCTTGGGCCAGAGGGTGAATGTTCCTGGTGAATGTTCTCCAGCCCTGAGCGGAGATCTGCAGCGGCGGCCGTGAGGACTCCAGGAACGTGGCTTCTCTGCCAACGGAGTTGAGGAAGAGCGAGGATTGTGTGGTCATTTCATAGATACTGGATCGATTATTTCTCAGATAAAATTTCTTTTTTAAAAAGTGAGCAGGGCAAACGTTGGTCACAGCTAGCCCAGGTGGTCCTGCACGGGTGTCAGAGTGTTGAAGATCAGATGTGACCGTGTTCTTTCTGACCTGGGACTTAGAGTTGTGTCTGAGACATACAGAACCGGGCTGGGAAGAGCCCAGCGGCCATGCCAAGGGCGAGGCCATGCCGAGGGCCCGTCCACTGGACAGGAGAGAGAGTCATCCACAGTTTCAAAGGAAGGAGTGACAGGCCTGATTTGATTGTTGGGAAGGTCGTTCTGGCTGCAGAGTGCAAATTGGGTTGGAGCCGAATGAGAGTGGGCCTAGTGCAGAGTGAGAGGAGAGCTGGGCCTGGACAGGAGAAGGAGAGACAGCCCAGCGCTGGAGCAGGAGCCTGGAAAGGGGCGACAGATAGAGGGCGTGAAACCGCAGCTTGTTCAAGCTCCTTGGTGTCTCCAAAATGAAGAAACTGGATGCTGTGGCGACTCTGGGTCTCTCAGGCCATGGCCACCTCAGTGGCAGTGCTAAAGTGACAGGGCGTGGCAGGCACACGGGAGCCACTTGGCACAGCAAGCAGACGGCAAGCAGATGGCACAGAGCAGCGGGAAACGCCGCCAGGGCAGGAAGGCAGTGCGGGCCTCCAGCCAGGCGTGGGCAGGGCCTGGAGATGCGGGCCCTCTTTATAGAACTGCCCATGACTGTGTGCTTTCTCCGCTGGAGGCCAGGCCTCTAATCTAAAAGCTTTTGCAATCCTTCTCTTTGTCAAGTTCAAGCTCAGGTTAGGGAGCAGGAAAGGGCAAACAGTCTGCATAGAGTCCCTCAGTCCTCCAGCCTCAGTGTCCTTGTAATCAAGAGGTGGGATGAAATCACCCAAGACCTGGCCCCAGACTCCTAGAACATAGAGGGAGGGGTCCCCTACTCTGTCTCCAAGGGCCCTGGCATGCGTGGCCTCGGTTAGACAACAGGAGGGGCAGGCTGTGAAGAGCAAACACCCATGTCCATGTGCACAAGGGTACTTCTTGTTTGTACGTGTTCCGCTGCGCGGCCTTGGCAAGGGACTTAAACTCCGTGGATCTTGATTTCCTCAGATCTGGCAGAGAAAGCCTGACGCTGGAGTGAACAGGATCACGTACTTTCCACCCCAGCTACAGACTGGTCCCCACGGTGCTCACCTAGCCTATTGGGTGATCTGCTCCTGGTGGACCTGTTTCATTTGTAAGGAAG
This sequence comes from Elephantulus edwardii, assembly GCF_000299155.1. Classification (NCBI taxonomy): domain Eukaryota; kingdom Metazoa; phylum Chordata; class Mammalia; order Macroscelidea; family Macroscelididae; genus Elephantulus; species Elephantulus edwardii. The sequence continues at coordinate 25,589,816 of NW_006399761.1, read as the reverse complement.
AAAGGTACAGGTATCTTCTCTTCAAGAGTTACAAGATGGAGTTAAAGCTGGAACGGGAACCTTTTTCTAAAAGTTGTTAAGAGAACCTCCTTTGCCTTTGTACTCTTCTTGTGAGCTAGCCAAGGCCACTTCCTGGTGCCCCATCATCCTCTGAAACAAGATATTTTAAAAAATTCTTTAAGCCCCAGCCCCCTGCTTTCAAGCACGGGTCAAATTAGCAAACTGGGGAGAAACAAGGCTGTGAGGTCAAAACCCTTGACAAACAGAGTGAGACACAGCCTTAGCCTTAGTATCAAGGATAAAACCTCAAGCAGACCATGCGCTGGTGTGCTTGTTGGGAAGACTTACGTCTGCCCAGGCAACCTTTTGCAGAAGTAAAATACTTCACCAAGATCTTTTGTTCTGCCGTGTTTCTGTCATGACGCAGAGCCATGTTTCTAACAAGCCTTTGGTGGGAGGTAACTCGTGAGACATGGGGTCTTGTTGCCACACAGTGGGGAGTCTAGGGGAGTGGATACTCGGGCTCCTGGTCTACCATACTCTGCCCAAGAGACCCTGATGCTGCATTTTCAAGGAGGTTGGGGAGAGGGGAGTTGGGAGAGCCCAGCAAGGTCCCCCCCATGACCCCATCCAACTGGACAGAGTTGGGCTTTATCTGGAGAGCCGTGAGCTGCTTGGTGAATTTGTACACGTGGCTGGATTTGCATTCAGAAGGATCCCTGTGGCTGCCATGTGGAAATGGAAGGCAGAGCGTGATAGAACCTAGAGTAATGGGCTCCAGGATGTCAGAGCCTAGAAGCAGGCGCCTCTTTTCCCTCTAAGAAGCATATTCAGAGATAGATACAGGAGTCCACTCATGGACTCATCAATACTGTTAATACCCATGTAGCTGTTGGAGAAGGTGCCTTGCTTGGGGCTTCCTGGTCTTCTCTGCTCAATTGCTCCCCCAACCTTTGCTTGGAACAAGACTCCAAGACCAGTCTGGGTCTCCTTTGCCCCTCTTGGCTCCTGGATGAGGAAGAAAGAAAAATGTGAATCCCTAACACCCAATATGATCCTTTAACATGTCGTTTCACCCAATAGAGAAACATGGACAACCGTGGGGGGGGGGGGGGGGGAACAGAGAGGAGACTGTGGATGTTAATCTTAGAAGTGTGAGGGTAGGAAGTACGAATTCTCCACTGTCACAGGTGGGAGACGGCAATGGCCTGGACCAGGGTGGTGACGTAGGAGTTAAAGAAAGGACAGGGAGACAGTTGTCAAGATTGATGAGAAGGGTGGCGAGGAGATGTGATCTTGTTCACAGAATGCTTAGGAATAAGGCCTGAGATTTAGATTGTAAACTGGGAGCTTGGCAGGACCATTCTACTCAGCTTCTAGCACATGCCTAACGTGGAGGGTACCCCTGTGAGAAGTAGAAACAGGGCTTGTCTGGGGCACAGCCATTGCCAAGGTGAGAGGCTGGTGAATGGAAGGGGCTGGATGCCATCTCCTACACTCTCTCAGGGATTGGTACTTTTGTGCACTGCCTGGCCTGCTGTTACAGGCAGGACCCTGCAGCACAGGCTGAAGTGCAGAATGAAAGCGGGGTGAGTTTTAAGGATGTTGAGTTTGAGGTACCACTGAGACTGAGAGCTGATTTTTATTTAATTGAGGTGAAATACACAGAACATACAATGAATCATTTTCTACAATTTAGTGGCATTTAATACATTCACTATGACATCTAGTGATTTCCAAAATGCTTTAATCACCCATGAAAGAGGGTCCTCCATTAAACACTTTCTCCTCACTTTCTCCTTCCCCCAGCCCCTTAACAAAAACCAAGCTGGCTGCTCTCATAGGGAGCCCTGGAGGCCTACTGGTAAGAATCTACACTTCAGCTCAGGGAGAAACTGGAAGGACATAGTAGACTGGCCTGTGGGGTTTTCAAGGTCATGAAAGGACAAGAATGCCCCATGAGATTTCCAAGGCTGTCCAGCAGTCAGGAAAGTAAAAGACAAATTGCATTAGGAAGATCTGATGTCAGGGGCTTCTCCACAGTGCCAGAGAGTAAGGATATCAGTCTAAAGACTAAGATGCATCTGATCCAGGCCATGTTCTTCGCAATAACTTGCTGTTCATCAGAGAGCTGGATAATGACCAAGGATGACAGAAGAAGAATTTATTTCTTTGAGTTGTGGTGCTGGAGAAGAGTCTTAAACATACTATGGATTGCCAAGAGAATGAACAGGTCTGTCCTGGAGAGGACAAAACCAAGCTGTTCCTTGAAGGCTAGGATTTTGAAGCTCCATCTCACATAATCTGGGCATGTAACCAGAAGGGATCAGTCTTTGGAGAGAACATCATGTTTGGAAGGGTCAAGGGATAGTGCAGGAGAGGAAGACCCTGGGTGAAATGGATTGACACCATAATTAGGGTAATGAGGGTAGGTGTGTCAGAGATAGTGAGATTGGCCAAGGATAGAGCAGGGTTCAGAGCGATTGTGACCACTGTGAGTTGTGGTCAACTTGATGGCACCTAATAACAACAACAACAATCTTTACAGAAATAGATGGCTTCATGTTTCACTTGAAGAGGAGCTGGTGTGTTTGAACCACCAACCTTTAGGTTAGCAGCCAAGCATTTTAACAACTATACCACCAGAACTCCTTCCCCGTAGCTCTTGGTGACCACTGAGCCATATCTGACTTTATAGATTTACCTACTCTGGAAGTTTTACATACATGGAACCATAAAATATGTTGCCTTAAATTGGAAAA
>NW_006399761.1:25552321-25585424 GCF_000299155.1 Elephantulus edwardii | reverse complement strand
GGAAGCCCAAAATCTCTGTAAATGTTTATGAAAATTAATAAAATATAATTATAGAAAAAAAAATGTTGCCTTTAGTAACTGACCTCTTTCACGTGATTGTTTTGAAAATGGAAGAATGATGGGAAGTTTGCTTTTATTAAATGCTCATGAGTTGGGCATTAATCCCACTTCACCTCACATACTCTGGGCATGTTGCTAGGAGGGGCTATTCCTTGGGGAAGGACATGATGCTGGGAAGGGTGGAGGGCCAGCAAAGGAGAGGAAGACCCTCGACCAGGTGGATTGACAGGGTGACTGCTACAAAGGGTTCCCGTGTGTCAGGAAGTGTGAGGAGGGACAGGATAGAACAAGGTTCAGGTCTGTTGTTCAAAGGTTGCTATGAGTTGTACTCGACTCGACAGCACCTAACAACAACCACTCCATTGAGTTGGGCTCCGACTCAGAGCAACCTTATATGAACAGATGGAAACGTTGCCTTATCCTGCATCCTCCTACGCTCTGCACCATGCGCAGGCCCATTCTTGCAATCACTGTGTTAATCCAGCCTCCTGAGGGTCCTGCTTTTGCCAACCCTCTACAAAAGCATAATGTCTTTTCTAAGTACAGTAACTTCTACAATTCACTGTGTTCATCTGTCTCCTTGAAGGTCTTCCTTCTTTCTCTGACCCTCCACCTTTCGCACCATCATGCCTTTTTCCGTGAACTGCTTCTTCCTGGAGACATGCCCAAAGCATGTGAGACGAAGTTTCACCATCATTGCCTCCAAAGAGCATCCTGGTTGCACTTCCTCTGAAACAGACTTTGTTCTCTTGGCAGTCGTGGCCTGCATATTCCATATTCTTCACCAACGCCACTATTCAAGCTCTTTAGTCTTTCTTATTCATTGTCCAACTTTCAGATGCACAGAAGCAATTGAAATTACCATGACTTGGATCATGTGCACCTTAGTCTTCAGACTGACAGCCTTGCTCTTTAGCACTTAGAGAGGTTCTTCATTTTTCCTAATGTAATACATCTTTAGATTTCTTGACTGCTGTGACTAGGGTCCTGATTGTGGATCCAAGTAAAATTAAATCCTTGACAATAATCTTTTCTCCATCTACCTGATATTGCCTATTGGCCTGAATGTGAGGATTTTTATTTTCTTTAAGTGCTTTAAGTCTTCTTACACAGCAACGTTGTGTCATCTGCATGATGCAGGTTGTTGATAAATCTTCCTCTAATCCTAAAGCCACATTCTTCTTCCTATAGTCTAGCTTCTCAGATTATTTGTTGCATATATGTATGGAGTAGGTACAGAGAAAGGATACAACCCTGTTGCAAATCTTTGTTGACTTTGAACCATGTGTTATCCTATGCCTCCTTGTGTTTCAATGAATGCTTCTCAGTCCATGGACAGGTTTTATATGAGACAATTACGTGTTCCAGGATTCCTATTCTTCTCAATGTTATTTAAAAAATCTGTTAACACAGTCTAATGCCTTTGCAAATGCAACAAAACACGAGTAAACATCTTTCTGGTATTCTCTGCTTTCAGCCAAGATCCATCTGATACAAGCAATGACATTCTTTAGTCCATGTCCTCTTCTGAATCCAACTTGAATCTTCAGCGGGATTTTACTCCTTGCATATTCAATAATTTCTAAATTCTGTTGGGTCATTTTTTGGGGAGAGGATATGGACATAAATGGAATCCCTTCCAGTCAGTTGGCCAAGTTACTGTTTTTAAAACTTATTAGGCTAGATTAGTGAGCTTATCCAAGGTTACATTTCCATCTCCTTGCTCAAATATCATTATTGGTATTCTGTCAACTCTTAGCGCCTTATTTTTCCCCAATCTCTTCAATACAACTTGAACTTCTTCCTTAAACACCATTAGATTCTTAATCATATGCTGGTCCCTGAGGTGACTGCTCATCGACCGATTCTATTTGGTACAGTGACTGCGTATTCCTGCCATCTTTTTTTGACGATTATGCGTTATTCGCTGTTTGGCCCTTAGAGGAGTATTGTAACTCAAGGCTTAAGTTTGTTCTTCAGTTCTTTCAGCTTGAGACACACTGAGCATGCTCTTCCCTTTTAGATTTCTAACTCCAGGCCTTTGCACATTTCATTATAATACTTTGCTGCATCACTTCTAGCTGCCTTTTTAAATCTCCTGTTTATCTCTCTTACTTCACCATCTCTTTCCCTTGCTTTGGCTTCTTTATGTTCAAGACTTGTTGTTGTTGTTGTTATGTGCTGTCAAGTTGCCTGCATCTCATAGCATCCCTATGTACAACAGCTCTGAACCAACCTTACTGTCTCCAACACAGCTACCCGCATTACCTCAGTCACTGAGTCAATCTGTCTCATCCAGGGTCTTTCTCTCCTGCGCTGTCCCTCCACACTCCCAAGCATGACGTCCCTCTCCAAGTACTGGTCCCTCCTTGCAACCTGCCCAAAGTATGTCAGACAAAGCCTCCAAATCCTTGTCTCCAAGGAGCAACCTGGTTTCACCCTCTCTAGGATGAGCCTGTTGGTTCTCTTAGCAGTCCATGGTTCAAGACTAAGTTTCAGAATTCATTTCTAAATCTTACATCCATTTTGATCTTTTCTTCATTCAGTCTTCAGTCTTCAATGTATGAAATCTATTCTTGAATTGGTTTTTATACCTAATAGTAGAAGCTCATGGTCATATCTCAAAGCTGACTTGGACTTTTTAAATTTCCTTAAGTTGCATGCATATGAGCAATTGATGGTTTGTTCCACAGTCAGCCCTTGACTTTGTTTTTCCTTGTAATATAAATTCTCTCATTGTCTCTTTCCACGAATACAGTCAATTTGATCCCTGTGTAGTCCATCAGGTGAGGTCTATATATGCATGTTCCATTCTTTTTAAAGAAATGAATAAGTCATTTGTTGTTGTTGTTGTTGTTGTTGTTATGTGCCATCGAGTCATTTGCGACTCATAGCGACCCTATGTACAACAGCCCTAAACCGTGCTCTATCATTTACTATACAAAATTCTATCATGCAATCTGCCACCAAGGCTTTATTTCCAATTATTCTTTGTTACCAATTTTTGTATTCCAGTTACTAATTATTATTAATATATCTTGATTGCATGTTTGACCAACTCCAGATAATAGACATTGGTAGAAATCCTCAATTTCTTCATCTAGGCAAGAAGCTGCGCTGCAGTCCCAAAAGTGTATGGTTCGAGGCCACCAGCTGCTCTGTGGGAGAAGGATGGGCAGTCTCCTGTGCAACTAACTACTTCTGAAAACCCGCCCAAGGGTCAGCTATGGGTCGGTTCTGACTTGACGGTACACAACAACAACAACATGGCTTTAATAATTGGTGTGCATATTTGAATAATAGGTGTATTAACAGGTCCTCCTTGTCTGTGTATGGATAGTAGCTTAGCACTCACAGCGTCGTACTTCAGGACTGATCCTGAAAAGTTCTTTGTGACAGTGAACATGACACCATTCCTCTTCTCATCAATTCCAGCAGAGTAGATCGCATAATCGTCTGATTCAGGATGGCCACTATGCGTTCTATTTTGACCACTTCTTGTTTTCCTAGAGCCACTCTTTACACAGTCCATGCCCCGGTTACTCATGATTGCTTGCGGCTCTTTTTCCTCATTTTGTATCTTGCCACATCAGCAAATTAATATCCTTCACTGGGTGAAAAGTTTGCTCCCTCCTTGTCATTAAGGTCAGGAGCTCTGGTGGGTTCGTGCTAAGGAGCTGCACTGCCAAGCCAAGGGCTGGTGGTTTGAACCCACCAGTTGCTCTGTGGGAGAAAGATGAGCAGTCTCCTCCCATGCCATTCACTGCCTCTGAAAATCCACGGAAGGTCAGCTGGGAGTTGGTTCTAACTCCGTGGTCCACAACCACAACAGCAGCTACTCCTACCTTGAGGAGGCCGCTTCCAACCTGAGGGGCACTGCCCGGGTGCCTGTCTCCCACCACTCACCTCACACTATCCCCGAGCCTGCTTTATCGTTCCTCAGAGCACCTATCAGCACCTCTCACTTCGGGCCTTACTTCTTCACCTGCTAATGCTCTCTCCGCACGTTAGAATTATGCTTCATGAGAGCAGAGCCCTGGTCTATTCCTCAGCAGCTAGATCTATGCCTACCAAAGACTTGTTGCTGCTGTTGTTGTTGTTGTTGATGTTGTGTGCCACGGAGTCAGAACAAACCCCCAGATGATGATGCAGCAGGTTTGAAGAGGCAGAAAAACGCACGAGAGGAGATTAGCCATCCTTCTTCCATGGAGCGGCTGGTGGATTCCAAGCACATACCTTTGGACTGCCACTAGGCCACCAGAGCTCCCTAAGTGCAAGGAATCTTTGTTGAATGCATGAATGAATTAAAAGAAAGAGCAAGTGTCTTTGACAATATTATTGAATTCCTTCAGGAAGGCCACAGCCTTCTTTTCTGTGAGATGATAAACCCAAAGGACTCAGAAGCTCCTCACTGGCCTGGTCAGCTCACAGCCCAGTGACAGACAGAAGTGTTTCTCTTCACTTTACCACAGGTTCTCCAGTTTTTCTTACAATCTCATTGTTTCTTAATCTCAACACTTTTTCATATCCCTTTTCATCCTTGTTCTGGCTTCCCCTTCCATCAAGTATTTTGAGGAAATCTGCCTTGAGCAGTGGACAAGGGCCTCAGGCCTTTTCTGACCATCTGTGCTCCCCCCAAGGCACAGCCAGAGAGGGGCAGGTCTCCTCAGGTTTAGGGCAGAGGAATCAGGGTGCTCACTGGTCCAGCACCTCTCCTGTGGTTACCAGGTCACAGGCTTCACAGGCCAGGGGTGCAGATGTCAGACACGCAGACAGCCTCCAGGTGCCCTTGGCCCAGGTTGCTGGCTTCCCATCCTGGTGTGTGGCTTTGCTGACCACTGCATCCCTGTGTCAGGCTGTGCTCACCTGCTATGCATTTGTCACAGAAGCTCTATAAAAAGGGAGAGTGGGGCCCTGCCCAGCCACATTCCTCTGTGGGACAGCAAGACACCAGGAGGTCACAGGACCTCCCAGACAGTTCACGCCTGTGAGTTCACGCCTGCTCTTTGAGGTCTGTGGGTGTCTGTCTGCGTCCTTTGCTCAGTGTGGACCTGAGCAGGACGTCATGTGACTGAGGGACCTGGTCTGAACCTTCTAAGGTGAAGCAAGTCACAGAAAGCAAGAGAGTTGCCAGCTTGCAGGTGCAGGGGAAGGTGGCCAAGGGCAGCGCGGACCACCTGGGCAGAGCTCACCCACCCACCGTGGCCTGGCCAGACCTGCCCCACAGAGAAAGCGAAAGGGGAATCTTGGTCTACGAGCTCGGCTTCTACCAGCGCAAGGTGTCTTCTGTAACAGGACAAATTGGTTGTTTTAACAACTCCTTGTGCACGTGCGTGTGAGTGTCTCAGAGCCCCTGTACCACATCACCACCAACTGGGTGACTTGAAACAGCAGAAATTTACAAATGACCACTGGGGAGGCCAAAGTCTCAATGCAACATCAATCCTTCTTTCCCTCAGAATGCCAGGAAAGGGTCTTGTCTCTTCAACTGCTGGTAGCCCCAGGTGCTCCTGACCTGTGGCTCAATAGCTGTAATCTCTGCCTCTGTTTGTATACAACCATCTGTGTGTTTCTTCCTTCTTTTCATAAGGACACTGGTTGTATTGGCATAAAGCCCATCCACCGACCTCCAGTATGAACTCATGTCAACTAATTAACTATATCCTCAGAGCAACTATTTCCAAATAAGGTCACATTGGCAATTATGGGGTGGGGGGGTGTCAGGGGTTTAAGATGAACCATTTTGGGGTGTGGTGGTGCCATAAACTGACTCCTAACCCCAAGAATTCCAGTTAGAGATTGAATACAGTGGAAAACAAGAACCCAGAAAATAATGACTTAAACATATTAGAGGGAGCTTCGCTGCAATCCCGAAGGCACGTGGTTCAAATCCACCAGTGGCTCCTTGGGAGAAGGCTGGGCAATCTCCTCCCGTGTGATTAACTGCCTCTGAAAACCTGCCGGAGGGTCGGCTATGGGGTCGGTTCCCACTCGACAGTACACAACAACAACAACAAACAAATTAGGAGTTCACTTTTCCAACAAATAGACTGGAGAGATGCAGAGCCAGCAGGCTCAGAGGGTCACCTGTATTCTCAGAGGGCCTGGCTTTTCTCTTTGTTCAACTTCTCAAGTGCACAGTCTCGTTCTGACACTCCCAAGCTGGCTGCACCCCCTCCAGCATTTTGTCCCCCATCCAGGAGGGAAGAGAGGGAGTGCAAAGGATAAGCGCCTTGGGCCAGTTGAGATTTCTCAGGAACTTTACTCCATGACTTCAGTTTATAACCCATCGGGCAGAACTGAGAGCTGAACAATGAATAAGGATGACAGAAGAAGAATTGATGCCTTTGAACTGTGGTGTTGTAGAAGAGCACTGAAAAGCCCATGAACTGCCAAAGAATGACCAAATATGTTTTAGAAAAGGTGCAGCCTCCAATATGGATTGAGGCTCGATGTCAAGAAGACAAAGATTCTCACCACTGGGCCAATTGGCAGCATCAGGATGGATGGTAAAGAGATTGAGATTATTCACAACTTTAGTTTGCTTGGCTCCACAATTCAACACTCTTGGCACCAGCAGCCAGGAAATTAAAAGACATATTGCCATGGGAAAGTCTGCAGTTAGAGACCTCTAAAGTACTGAAGAGCAAAGATGTCAGTCTGGAGACTAAAGCGTGCCTGATACAGGCCAAGGTCTTTGCAATCACTTGCTATGCATCAGAGAGCTAGACAATGACTAGGGATGATAGAAGGAGAATTGATGCCTTTGAGCTGTGGTGCTGGAGAAGAGTATTAAATAGACCATGGACTGCTAAGAGAACAAATAGGATTGTCTTGGATAGCGTGAAGTCAGGCTGTTCCTTGGAGACAAGGATTCTGAAGCTTCATCTGACATACTTTGAACATCTTATAAGGAGGGATCAGTCCTTGGAGAGGGACATCATGCTTGAGAGGGTGGAGGACAGCACAGGGAAGCGAGACCCTCGATGAGATCGATTGATTCAGTGACTGGGGTAAAGGGCAAAGGTATGTCAGAGACAGTGAGATTGGCACTGGATAGAGCACGGTTTAGGGCTATCGTACATAGAGTCACTATGAGTCGCAGGCAACTCAACGGCATATAACAAAAACATTCCTTGAAGAGGAATACAGGCTTGGGAAGGTGGAAAGTCAGTGTAAGAGAGGAAGACCCTCAACCAGATAGACTGACATGGTGATTGCTGCAATGGGTTTTAGTGTCTCCGGGAGTGTGAGGACGGCACAGTATAGAACAGGGTTCAGATCTGCTGTTCATAGGGTCACTGCAAGTCCTACTTGACTCATGCACCTACCAACCACAGGCAGAACTATGTTATGTGGTCACCCTTAACCACAGAGCAGGTTGTTCTGCTGGTGAAGAGGAAGGTGAAAGGGGGTGTCCATAGACCAGTGACTGACAAATGTTCTGAATTCCTTACTGAAATACGATTAAACCATATAACAAAATACTATTTCAACTGAGAGAGCCTTAGAATGATAAGCCATTCAAATCATGAACTATATGGAATGGCCCTCTGGGAAGCCACGCTCTTAGCTCGGTGATGAAAGAATCAAGACTCAGAAGTTTGCCGTCACTTCCTTGGCCATCAGATGTGAATGGCACCCCCTGTGCAACCACAAGACTCTACCTAGAGGTAAGAGAGGGGGGAGGCGGTAAAGGACCTGGATGGATTGGTTATATTTTTACAGGCCGACCATTCCTAAGAGCAGATCTACCCATAGACTGCTTTTTTTAAATTTTATTTTATTATTTTTGTGTGTGTACCGTCAAATCGAATTTGACTGGTACAGGAGGGAATTGTCCCTCCTTCTCCAGCAGAGCATCAGGTGGATTGGAACCGCTGACTTCTTGGATTGCAGTGCAGCTTCCTGGCACCAGGCCACCAGCGCTCCATAGACTGTTTTTTGTTTAACTGTTTGCTTGAGTCGGTTGGCTTCAGACAATCTTCCATTTTGCTGTCTTTTCTAATTCGTTGCCTCAAACCTATTCTTTTTTTTTTTAAACCTATTCTTAAGATGATTATGAAATTCAGATCTAATTTATTTAAAATTGTATCTTGGTTCCTGTCGACTTATTTTTTCTTCAGCCTCGATTTGAACGTGCGTATGAGTAATTGATGATCTGAACTACAGTCTGCCCCTGGCCTAGTTTTGACTTCTGGTATTGAGCTTCTCCAATGATTTCTTCCACAAATATAGTCAGTCTGATTCCTATGCAGCCCATTGGGTGAAATACACATGTAAAGTCGTCTTTTGTTTCTTTTTAAAAAAATTTTATTTTATTAATTTTCATGAACATTTACAGATATTTTGGATCTCCGCTATTCCTTCTTCATTATTTCCTACTTTTGCATTCCAATCACCAATATCATTAGCATATCCTGATTGCATGTTTGGTTAATTTCAGGCTGCAAAATTTGGTTAAAATTCTCAATTTCCTCCTCTTTGGCACTAGAGGTAGAAGCATATACTTGAACAATAGTCATGTTAATAGGTCTTCCCTGTACGCATATGATATTATCCTATCACTCACAACATTGTATTTCAGGACAGAACTTTTTAACTATGAATACAACCATTCTTCTTCTGTTTTTTATTCCCAGCATAGTATATCATATGATTATCTTATTCAAAGGGGCCATATCTGGTCCATCATATCTCACTAATTCCTGGTATGTCAATATTCATGTGTTCCATATCATTTTTAACAATATCCAGTTTTCTAACATTCAAGCTACGAACATTTCATGTACCAATTGTTAAAGATTTTATTGATTTTCCTCCTTTCAACTAACTTCCAGCTTGGGCTCTACCACGACACTACTATAAATGTTCTCTTTGTTTAGAGTTCATAGGGTTCGATGGGATAACAATTGACTTGTTTAATTAACAGATGCTGCCTTGGATGCACTTACCAGTCTATGCCAGGAAATTTGGAGGATGGCTTTCTGGCCAATGGATTGGAAGAGATCTATATTTGTCCCTATTCCCAAGAAGGGTGATCCAACTGAATGTGGAAATTCTCAAACAATATCATTGCTTTCACATGCTAGCAAAATACTACTAAAGATTATTCAAAACTGGCTGGAACAGTACATAGATAAGGAATTGCCAGAAGTTCAAGCAGGATTTAGAAGAGGCTGAGGCACCGGGGATATCACTGCTGATCTCAGATGGATCCAAGCTGAAAGTAAGAAATACTAGAAGAATGTCTATTTGTGTTGTATTGACTATGCGAAGGCATTTGACTGTGTGGATCATGACAAGTTGTGACTGACACTATGGGAATCCCAGAGCACATGATTATGCTCATGAGGAACCTATATCTGGACCAAGAGGCTGTTGTGTGAATGGAGCAGGGGAGCACTGCATGGTTTGGAATTGGGAGGGGAGTGTGTCAGGGATATATGTCCATACATGTTTAATTTATATGCTGAGCAAATTATCTGAAAGCTGGACTCTATGAAGAAGAGTGTGGCATCAGGATTGGAGGGAGACTCATCGATAACCTGCATTATGCAGATGATACAACCTTGCTTGCTGAGAGTGAGGAGGATTACAAGCACTTGTTGCAGAAGATCAAGGAATGTACCTTTTAGTATGAACTGCATCTCAATATTAAGAAAACAAAGATTCTTACTACTGGACCAATAGGCCATGTCGAGGGGAGACTGAAATTGTCAACAGCTTCATCTTGCTTGGATTCACAAATAACACCCTTGGTATGAACAGTCAGGAAATAAGGAGATGCATTGCACTGGGAAAATCTGCAGTTAGGGACCTTTCCAAATTATTGAGGAGCAATGAGGTCAGTTTGAGGAATAAGTTGTGTCTGATTCAGGCCACGCTCTTTCTGATTACTAGCTATGCATTCGAAACCTGGACAATGAATAAGGATGACGGAAAAAGAACTGATGCCTTTGAGCTGTGGTGTTGGAGAAGAGCACTGAACAATCCATGAACAGCAAAGAAAACTAATGGATATGTCTTGGAGAGGGTGCAGCCAAAGTGCTCTTTGGAAGCAAGAATGATGAGGCTTCGACTAACATACTTTGGACATATTGCTAGGAGGTTCGATTCCTTGGAGAAGGACAAGGTGTTGGGAAGAGTGGAGGGTCGGTGAAGGAGAGGAAGACCCTCAACCAGGTGGATTGACAAGGTGACTGCTGCAGTGGGCTCTTGTGTGTCAGGAAGTGTGAGGATGGCACAGGACAGGACTGGTTTCAGATCTTTTGTTCATAGGGTCACTATGAGTTGTATCTGACTCGATGGCACCTAACAACAAAAACAACAACATAACTCATTGAGGAATGCAAAATCCTATGTTGTTGTTGTTATGTGCCATCGAGTCGTTTGCGACTCATAGTGACCTTATGTACAAGAGCCCTAAACTCCGTTCTATCTTGTGTCAACTTCGCTGTCTCAAACACACTCATTCCCACCACTCCACTCACAGAATAGATCCATCTCATCGAGGGTCTTCCTCTCCTGTGCTGTCCCTCCACTCTCCCAAACATGATGTCCCTCTCCAAGTCCCTACTTGCAACATGCCCAAAGTATGTCAGACGAAGCTTCAGAATCCTTGACTCCAGGGAACATTCTGGCTTCACCCTCTCCAGGACAAACCTGTTTGTTCTCTTAGCAGTCCATGGTATATTCCATAATCTTCTCCAGCACCATAGCTCAAAGGCATCAATTCTCTTTCTATCATCCCTATTCACTGTCCAACTCTCCGATGCACAGGACGTAATTGCAAAGACTATAGCCTGGATTAGGAGCACCTTAGTCTCCAGCCTGATGTCATTGCTCTTCAGTACTCTTGAGAGGTCCCTCACAGCTGACTTTCCCAATGCAGTTCATCTCCTAATTTTCTGGCTGCTGTTACCAAGAGTGTTGACTATGGAACCAAGTAAACGAAAACTGTTAACTATCTCAATCTCCAAAAATCCTATGAGGAATTCTAAAATTCTAAAAGGAAGCTTTCCTGGGAGAGGTTACAACAAATAAATGTGTGAAAGGAAGAAAAGTGGGATGGTGGGGAGCAGGAAAGAGATTATTCAGGAAGAAGGATCTAATATCAACCCAAGAGAGGAAAACCTAGGTTAAAGAGTGTTTAGAGAATTCTAGACAAATTGTCATTATTGGTGCCTTCGAGTTAGAACTGACTAATAGCTGACCCCAGCAGGTTTTCAGAGGTGGTGAATCTCATAGGAGAGAATTACCCATCTTTCTCCCATGCTATTATATCTACTTTGGCTAAAATGTTCAATACTTGAAGAAGATAATGGGAGTTGTTGTTGTTGGACGACTTCCAGTCAACTTCAGTTCATAGTGACCCTATGAACCATTGTTCATTCTTTTGTTGCAAAAAATTTCTTTTGTTGAAAAAAGATCTGTTCGTTCTTTTGACAGTCCCTGAGATATTTGGTACTCTTTGCCAATGCTACAACTCAAAGACACAGTTCTTCTACATTCCTTCTTTCACATACATACAAATCAATTGAAAAGACCATAGCTTGGACCAGGCACATATTAGCTGTAAGCTGACATTTTTGCTCTTTAGTGCTTTAAAGAGGTTGTTAACAGTCAAATTTCCCAATGCAACATGCCTTTTGATTTCCCATAGTGGGCACTGATTGTAGATATTAACAAAACAATATTATTGGCAACTTAAATCACTGACAAGTTCTTTTTTTTTCTCCATCTATCACAATATTGTCTATTGGCCCAGTGTGATAAATCTTGTTTGTTATTGAGATATAATACACACTGAAGGCTGATTTTCTTCAGTAAGTACTTCACCTGCAAGCAAAGTTGTATCATCTGCATAATGCAGGTTGTTCATGAGAATTCCTCCAATTCTGATGCCATGTTCTTCTTCCTATAATTCACTTTCTTGAATTATTTTCTCGGAAAGTAATTGGATAGATACAGTGAGAGAAAAATAAAATCCACTTTTCCTGATTTTAAGCCGCACAGTGTCTCCTTGTTCTGTTTAAATGGCTTTCTTGATTCGCCTACACGTTTTGCTTTGGGAAACAAAGAAGGACTGGAATTTGGAAAATATGGCTTTGGTGATAGAAATGAAGCCAGAGATCACATGATAGAGTTTTGTACAATCAATGATTTACTCATTGCAAATACCTTTTTAAAAAACATGAAATGGTAACTATTCACATGGACTTTGCCTAATGGAATACACAGGACTCAAACTGGCTACATTTGTGGAAAGAGATGGGTAAGAAGCTCAAAATCAGCAGTGAAAACAATGCCAAGGGCCAGGGGTTGACTGTGGGACAGACATCAATTACTCATTTGCAAGTGCAAACTGGAGCTGATGGAAATGAAAACAAGTCCAGGAGAGTAAACACATACAGTCCTTTTTATCCCATATGAATTGAAAAACTGTTTCCAGAATAAATTCCATCTACTGAACACTGAGAGCCTAATAGCAGAACAGCGGCCTAAAATCATCCATGAAGAAAGCAACAGGTCATTGAAAAGACAGGAAAGGAATTTCAAGTAGGATGGATATCAGAAGAGACACGTTCTATTTTCAATGTAGAGAAGTTATCACAAAAGGCAGAAATAAAAGGAACGGAACAGAAAACGTCAAAAAGGCGGTTACAGAAGATAAATAATGTACTGTAATGATATATGTATAGACCTGAATTTAGAAAACCATATGGAAAGAAAATGCATATTTTAAAGTAGAAAGAGAAGAAGGAGGAGGAGGAAGAAGAGGAAGAAGAATAGGAGGAGGAGAAAGAGGAGGAAGAGGAGGAGGAGAAGAAGAAAGACCCAAACCCAAGCCTTGAAGAGCAATACTGGAAGATTCTATGGAAAAATAGAAAATTATTCAGGAAGGATCAAAAGGAAATGGAGGGAATAGGTACAATCACTGGACCAGAAAGAACTGATCGATGCTGAACCGTATCAGGAGTGGCAGATGCTCAAGAACCAATGGAACTGTGCAAAACCAACTGAAAAGGTGTTTTCTAGATGAAATTTCTATTTTTATCACTGTTAAGCAATATTTGGGAGCAAGAAAAGAGTACAAAAAATTAAAAAAAGGAATCAATAAGACTGAAGGAAGATGTACAAGCAGCAATGAAGGCACTAGCACAAAATAGGGCCCCAGGATTTGAGAGAATATCAATTGAAGTGTTTTAGCAAACAGATGCAGCCATGGAAATGCTCACGAGCCTATGCCAAGGAATTTGGAAGACAGCTTACATTGGTCACCTGACTGGAATAAATCCATATTTGTTCTCATTTCACAGAAAAATGATCCAATAGCATGTGGAAATTACTGAACAGTAGTATCATTAATACCACATACAAGTAAAATCTTGCTGAAGATTATTTTTAAATGACTGGAGCAGTAAATTGACAGAGAACTTCCAGAAATTAAAAACTGATTTAGAAGAGAATGTAGAACAAAGGACATAATTGCTGATGTCTGGTGGATTCTAGCTGAAAGCTGAATGCCAAAAAAGGAGTTCACTTTCATTTTATTGACTACGCAAAGACATCAGATTGTGTGGATCAATGAAATGCTGGCTAACATTGTAATGAACTGGAATCCCAGAATACTTAATTGTGCTCATGTGAAGAAAAGGAGAGTTAAAAATGCATGGTCTTATTCCGTGAAGTTTGCTTTTTCATGTTGCAGGTCACAAGGAGTGGGGTAATCCAGAGCTGGGTTTTAGGATAAGTTGATTTAAAGAAAAGGGAGATAATGAAATAGAAAAACTAGTTGGGATGTTATAAGAATGTCCTAGCAGGAGAGACCATGGTTTCTAAATTATCCAGCTCCCAGTGTCTGTGGCTAGGTCACTTATCATGATGCGGGCCTTCCGTTTCCTGTACTATTGCACAAAAACATAAAGGAAATGAATAATAAATCTCAGTGAGGAAAAGTAGCACATGGATCAAGTGAAAATAAATGCAAACTTCTGAAAGAGCCGGAATAGGGCTAAAATTCTGTGGGTTTTCTCTAGGAAAAAGAAAATATAATGAACACCCTTGGATTCTCAGGTACCCAGTAGTGCTGTCCTCTGTCGCTTGCTCCTCATTGACAGCGTCCTTGCCACCTCCTGTTCACTTGAGGTCATCCTGTGCAACTCAAGGGCTGCCTCTCTCCTCACCGTTTTCTTTTTATTGAGGTGACATTTACACAGCCTAGAATTCACCACTTCAAAATGTGCACTTCAATGGCATTTAGCACCGTCACAATGGCGTGCTGCCACCACCCAATCTAATTTCCACTAACTTTTGTTCTCCTTCCTTTTCTAAATTGTGATTTGAGTGCAAGTTTACAAAGCAAGTTGTTTCTTATTCAACCATTCATGCATGTTTTGTTTCATGGCATTAATTACAATACCCTCAACGTGACCACACTCTGCCTGCTTCCTCCATGTGACTTTCTTCATCCTTATCCCTTCCTGCCTTCTCAGCTCTATCCCTGAGCAGATGCTGCCCTTTGGAGCTTCGGGGGCTGATAGTTCTAGGGAGTGAGTGCCTCCCCGGTGCTGTGGTTCATCTCGTACTCTGGAGTCTTCTGCCTTTCTTGTGGTTGTTGTTTGTTGCTGTTGCTCTGGCTCTGGTGCATGACAATCTCATGGGTGCAAATAAAACTGCTCTGATTTTCAAGGCTGGTTATTTATCTTTGGGAAGCTGCCTTCAAAGACGGCTGTGCATCCGCTCTGTCAACTTTTCAACTGGAATGGGAGTGCTTAGCCATTTCCATAACCCTGGGACTGCCCACCTTTGTTAAAGAATAATACAAGCCTTGAGTGACTTGAAGCCTTGAGGTGGTGGGGCTCAGCCATCTCTGCAGCCTCGCATCCTGAGGCCTCCTGTTCAGCATCTGCTCATGAAGCCACAGCACTGAGGGGCCTGACAAGTCCATCTCACAGGTCAGGAAGTTGTTGTGCAGTTTTCACTCCTAAAAAGATTTAAACAAAGACCCACCAAGGAAGCTAGACAGCAAGTAAGTGCATAAAAGCCTGCTTGCTATGAGCAGTTTAAATATAAGAAAAATATATTCATTTTGCTGTAACACACATTCTGAGATATCTTTTTCAATTTTATTTTATTAATTTTAATGAACATTTACAGAGATTTTGGATTTTCATTCATTCATTGTTGCACTTTTTTCTTTACCCCTCTCCCCCCAGTTCGCTCCTCTCTTTGAAAAGCAAAAGATAAATTTCTTCGTTGTTATACAATTAAGTTGCTGTTAATTTGCTGTAAAACATTATGAAATACGTTTGCTGTAGAAAAATATTATAATGAATTTGGGGCTTAAGTATAGAAATAAGAATAATTGTGAAAAAAATATACTTGTAGTTTAGCATGCCTAAATAGGTCTCTGAGGCCTAGAGCCCCACTGACCACAGTAGGTGCAAACCCTTGATAAGGGAATGTAACTGATAATAACTAGCCTGTAAAGCTACTGGCCTCAGTATTATGTGTGAATCCTGATAAGGGAATGTAACTTGTTACTGCCCATGTAACTAAGAGAGCGTAACTCATAAATTTAAGAATAAGAAATACAATGGGAATCTGCTCTATGTTAGAAATAAGAAATGTCTTAAGAACTTGATTTATTATTATGTTGTTGTTGTTGTTGTTGTTGTTATATAGCAACCCTATGTATAACAGCCCTAAACCCTGCTCTATCCTTTGCCAATCGCATTACCTCTGACACACCCATCCCGATTACCCCAGTCACTGAATCAATCTACCTCATAGAGGGTCTTCCCCTCCTGCGCTGTCCCTCTACTCTACCCAGCATGATGTCCCTCTCCAAAGACCTGTCTCTCCTTGCAACATGTCCAAAATATGTCAGACGAAGCCCCAGAATCCTTGCCTCCAAGGAGTAACCTGGTTTAACCCTCTCTAGGATGAATCTGTTTGTTTTCTTGGCAGTCCATGGTACGTTCAATACTCTTCTCCAGCACCACAGCTCAAAGGCGTCAATTCTCCTTCTGTCCTCCCTAGTCATTGTCCAGCTCTCTGATGCATAACAAGTGATTGCAAATACCATGGCCTGTATCTGGTGCACCTTTGTCTCCAAAGAGACACCGATGCTCTTGAGTACTTTAGAGAGGTCCCTAACAGCCGACATTTCCATCACAATACGTTTTTTTATTTCCTGGCTACTGGTGCCAAGAGTGTTGACTGTGGAGCCGAGCAAACTGAAGCTGTGAACAATCTCAATCTCTTTGCCATCCATCCTGATGCTACCAATTGGTCCAATGGTGAGAATCTTTGTCTTCTTGACACTGAGCCTCAGTCCATATTGAAGGCTGCATTCCTTGACCCTCTCCAGTAAGTGCATGAGGTCCTCCTCAGTTTCAGCGAGCAAGGTTGTGTCATCTGCATAACACAGATTGTTGATAGATCTTCACCAATCTTAACGCCACGCGTCTCCTCATAGAGCCCAGCCTCTCGGATAATCTGCTCTGCATACAGTTTGAAAAGGTATGGAGATAGGACACATCCCTGGCGCACACCCTTCCCAATTTTGAACCATTCAGTGTTTCCCTGCTCTGTTCTGACGACTGCCTCTTGGTCCAAGTATAGGTTTTGCATTAGCACGATTAAATGTTCTGGGATTCCCATTCTTCTCAGAGTCAGGCACAGTTTGTTAGAAATAAGATAAGCAATATGTTAGGAATTTGCTGTTAGAAATTATGTTAAGGCCCACCAGCCGCCCCCACTGAGAGATGGGACGCACACCAGCCGGCTGCCCTTGCGGGAGATGGTGCGACCAGCCAGCCACCTGTGAGGGAGATGGGACTCGAGCCCCCGCTGCCTGCAGATTTGGGTTTCCTTGGACAGGCCAGAGAAGATGATCACCAATACAATGGATTGTTGAAGGTCACCGTGAGTTGTCTACTTGATGACGCTTAACAGTGGCAGCATGTCCAAGAGGAACAACATCTTAAATGCACCACATATTTTGATCTGTTGAATGCTTCTGCCAAAAGCTGTTTAGACCTGGGGGGAGTCTGTTCACAACTCTCAGGTTCCCTTTGCCATTTATAAAGGGGGAGGGCAGTGACACCTACTTCAAATTATAGTATGACCACTTATGGGGAGGGGTAAAAGTGGCGCTGCTGGAATTGGAGACGCTATCCTTGGCCACATAGTCCTTGGTCAGGGGAGGGGACCACACTGGGGTGGGGGTAATTGGAGGGGGAGTGTACCAGCCAGCCCCTGGGGGGTGATGCCCTGCTTGGGATGGGCTGTCTTCAGCCCTCGGCTCAGGGTGAGCCGTCACGGCCCTCAGGGTGAGCTCCTCAGTCCCCACACTGTGCCATCTGACCCTTGGATGGGGGGAAAATGCCTAGGGTATCCAGAGAATTTTATCTAGGCTAGTTTCTGCCACCCTCTCCCCTAGTAAATCTGAAAGCAACACCCCCAAAGCCCTTCTATTTGTAACTCACAAGTTTGTTCTCTCTAGGTTTGTTCCCTTTCCTATAGCTAACCTCAACACTGAGTTTTACTCCAGACGACCCTGAACCCAGTGCCAGTGACAAAAAGGAAATACAACTGACAGCTAAGGAAGCAAAGGAGGATGGAGCCTCTGGGTTCAACCAGCCATCCCCACTGAACCCACCTGGGAAAACACTTTGCAGTCCAGAGGGGAGTAAATGACAGGAAAATCTCTTCTAACAGAACAAGAAGGCAAGTAGCTTTAACCGAAGACCACCAGTAAGGTGATAAAGTGTCCTCCCTTTCCCCCTTCACATCAACGCCCCTGTTCAGCATGAAGAAGCCAGAGAGTCTGCATCCAGTTCCCAAATCAATAATACAGTTGGTTTAATTGCCATTTGAAAATGCTTACCATTCCCCTGTAGCATCTGGTCCCCACTGGATCCTTTTCATTTCCTTTACCTGCTCCCCCCACCAACCAAATTGTGCGACTCTGCAACTACATCCCTGCCCGTCCTCACCCTTCTGCCCCCAACCCTCACCTCCTTGTACACCCATTATGTTTTTCCCAATAAAATAATAATAAATTAAAAAATAAAAAAGAACTGATACTTTAAAAAAAAAGAAATTATGTTAAGAATATTTGTGAAAACATACTTTTAATGGCTCTAGGGTGCCACTGACCACAACAGGTGCGGATCCTTGATAAGGAAAAATGACTGGTTACTGCCACGTTGCCAAGAAAACACAGCTAGTATTGAACATGATTGGTCAAACCCGTATTGTTATTCAACATGTCCCAGCATGCCCTAGTTGCCTCACCATAATGTAAAGTGGGGAAGCCAGAGTAGATAAACTCTGGCTGTGCCCAGCAAATCTCCCTCTGCACTTCACAATGAGCTGAACACTGAAGACTCAAAGGCTCTTTTTAGAGCCAAAGACCTAAAGGCTTTTTTCAGAGCCAAGAACTCTGGGCTACACTGATGGACATGAGCTACTGAGACAGTGGAGGATTCTACACACACTGATGGAGCCTGACTACATTGAACAGCTAAACTGGCTGAGAACCCCCTGGCTACATCGAACTGCTGATCTAGTGGAGAATCCCCTGACTGCACCAATGACCATGAGAGGCAAAAGAAGGAGATGAGTTGGGGTCCCAGGATGAGTGAGGGTTCTCCACTGTTGATGAATCAATATGTTGTGATGAATTTATGAATTGCAATGTAGATAAATTGCAAGTAACTGTTTTATGCTTACTATGAATTGATGAATCAATATGTTGTGGTGAATTTGTGAATTGCAATGTAGATAAATTGCAATTGTTGCAATCAATTAGTTAATTAATTAATTAATTAATTACTTGTAATTGGCTTTTGTAATATGTCTATGAGTACTTAATTAAGGCTCAAGGCTCATGGCACTACTCATTAGGGAAAGGTAAATTAAAACAATAATACATGTATTAGCCAGGAAATCCAAAAACGTATTGCGATGGGAAAGTCTGCTGTTAGAGACCTCTCTAAAGTACTCAAGCAACGGTGTCTCTTTGGAGACGAAGGTGCACCTGATACAGGCCATGGTCTTTGCAATCACTTGTTATGCATCAGAGAGCTGGACAATAACTAGGGAGGACAGAAGGAGAATTGATGCCTTTGAGCTGTGGTGCTGGAGAAGAGTATTGAATGTACCATGGACTGCCAAGAAAACAAACAGATTCATCCTAGAGAGGGTTAAACCAGGCTACTCCTTGGAGGCAAGGATTCTGGGGCTTCATCTGACATATTTTGGACATGTTGCAAGGAGAGACAGGTCTTTGGAGAGGGACATTATGCTGGGAAGAGTAGAGGGACAGCGCAGGAGGGGAAGACCCTCTATGAGGTGGATTGATTCAGTGACTGGGGTAATCGGGATGGGTGTGTCAGAGGCAATGCGATTGGCACAGGATAGAGCAGGGTTTAGAGTTGTTGTACATCGGGTTGCTTTGAGTCGCAAATGACTCAACGGCACATAACAACAAACAACAACATGTATTAGGGGTCACTGCATTAGGTCACGTATTAGGTGGCCTAGTGGTAGGAAGCTGCGCTACAATCCCAAAGGCATGCAGTTCAAATCCACCAGCTGCTCCACAGAAGAAGGATGGGCAATCTCCTCCCGTGCAATTAACTGCTTCTGAAAACCTGCTGAAGGGTCCAGCTATGGATCGGTTCTGGCACAACATACTCATATGTTGTGTATGTACACGATAACAACATACACATATCAAGGAAACTCTGGGTGGTGCAAGTGACTAAAGGCTATTGTTAAACAGAGAGTTGGGAATTCAAATCTACCTGGAGGCTGAAATTTTTCAAAAGGTCATGCCTTTGAAAACCCTGCTGAACAAAACATTCCAATGTTGATAGATTTGCCTCTTAACTAGTTTTGAATGGATCATTAGTCATTTCAAACAGAAATCTTATATTAGTTTAACAATGAGTCCAGATGAAAATAAACTTATCTTGAAGGTGAGGGGCAGCGGAGGGGGAACTTAAAGATCAATTAGCAATTAGCACAGGGGTAGTAACATAAAGGTTGAGACTGTATTCAACTCCTTGAGAAGACCCTTCTCAGATTCTTTCTTCCCGCTCTGTTGAAGAGGCTTCTTGTCGAAGGCACACTCCTCCTCCAGTTGTGTCTGGATTTCACAAAGAGTCCCAGGTGCTGAGGAGCTCCTGGCCACAGGAGAGAAATTCTAAGTAGATGCTGCTAAGAGTTTTATTTCCCAAAGGGAGAGTGTGTCAAACTTAAGAGGCTCCCGGGAGAAAGAGCGCACACAGTGCACACACAGTCACAGGCACCAAAAACCAAGAGGGCAAGAGAAGGGGAGGCACTGGTCCTGTTGCCCGAGGGTTCTGAAAGCCTGTTGATACAGGTGAATCTTCCCTCGTGGAGGAAGCACAGCTCCTCCCTGACACCCTGAGCAGCCATAACGTGGATTGGTCCATGGCAACCTGATGGATGGATCAAAGCAGCATACAGTTGGTTAGAAGGAAGGCAAAGGGGCACTCATGTCAGAACAATGTCACCATCCAGCCCTAGGGCTCGGCTTTCCAGGGTTTCTGAACGGCCATGCCAATGTCTACTTCATAGAGTTAATTAGATGCTTAAAATTGCAAAGAACCCTAAAGTAAAAAAAGTAAAAGCATTTTATAAATGCACACCACGAAAATCCACACCATCTAAGTATCTATCAGAAATCCATGAATTTAGGGGAATTAAGATTCTTGAGTGTTTTAACTATTATCCCACCAAACAAAATTACTACAACAAAATCATTTATAAGCTTTACTTCTTGCCTGCTGTGTCATGAGAATAAATAGTTAATTGTCCTGTTTTCCAACTAAAAACCCTTGGCCCCCTGGAAATCCTGATTCACTCTCAGGTCACCCCTTTCCTTCTCTCTTTGTATGTTTAAGATTAAAATATAACAGAGGAGATAAGGATAAAATTATGATTGGTCTAAAAATTTGACTGGAAACAGTTCTGCATGGGTCCCGGCCTTTCCCCTCTCCACCTCCACTGACCCCAGAGAGATAAGATGCCCCCCAGCTTTGGGACTATGACCAGATTATACATTGCATCTGTCTGTAATCTCTGGCCACTTCCAATATCCTGTATGTCAGAGTTCGTGAGTGAATCTGGTCATCCTGGTTCCTTGGTCTCAGCCATCACAGTCTATTCAGAATCTCCTGAAACAAAGCCGGGGGTGGATGGGAGACTGTCTTGTCTCTTCCAAGCACTCCCATGGATCTTCTCCTCCCAAGGAAGTGGAGTCTAGACCCTGAATTCCAGCTTAATGTCTCAGCTACAGTCCTCTGGAAGCAAGCATGCTGGTGAAGACCCCTGAAAAGGCATTGTTTTTGAGCCTCAGCACTGTTGACATCATGCGTTGGCTAATTCTTTGTGGTGAAAACTGTCCTGTGGATGTTTAGCAGCATATCCTCTACTCATTTGATGAATCATTGTGCCTGATTCAGGCCATGCTCTTTTCAATTATTTGTAACGCATCTGAGAGATGGGAAATGAATAAAGATGATAGAAAAGAATTAATGCCTTTGAGTTGTGGTAACGGAGAAGAGTACTGACTATTCTAGGCACTGCCAACAAATATGGCTTAGAGAAAGGGCAATCAGCAACCAGGGTGCTCCTTAGAAGCAAGGATGGCAAAACATCCTTTCACATCCTTTGGACGCATTAGGAGTGGCCAGTCCTTGGGAAAGAATACTATACCTGGAAAGGTGGAGGATCAACGAAAGACCTCAAGATCCCCAACTAGATGGACTGTAGCAATGTGCTCAAGTACGTCTGAGATGGGGAGGATGGCACAGGATACGACAGAGTTCAGACTCATAGGGTCACTACGAGTTGTACTCTGACTCAATGGCACCAACTGAGGCACCCTGAGACTGCGAGCTTGACATGATACTGCCATATTAAGCCTTGCTGACCTCCTGCCTAAAAGTTTTGAATTTGGGTTTTCTCCTAACTGTGCTTGTTTTGCCTTCTGTAAAACCGCTTGCATGTGCCAATAAACAGGTGTGGCAGGTTAGCTCAGAGAGCTGCCACCGCTGATAGCATTTGCTTTGAAAGCATATAAAATAAAATGGCTAATTGATAAGGGCCGCTATGAGTCATCTACAACTCAATGGCACTTAATAATGATAACAATGACAATATAGAGACAGCCATGTTGGCCTAGTGAACAGAAAGTTATGCTACCAAGTCCAAGGTGGGTGATTTTAATCTGCGGCCTGGTTTACACTGTTTCCTGTCAAACATTCTTCCAGGTGGGATAGCACTCGTCTGTGTATTGCTGTACAGAGGTAACTCGTGGTTGCTGTGATGCAAAACACTGTGACATTCATGTGCCAAATGTGATAATGGTTACCCACGGTGGACAGTGTTTGGTGGAGCTTCCCGATTAAAACAAGCTTAGAAGCAGGAGTGTCATCCACTTGGCTTGCTTCAGAAAACTCTATGAACAATGCTCAAGTCTTTCATTCATAGGGTTGCTATGAGTCGTCTACAACTCAACGTCACCTAACAACAACAACAACTAAACATGTATATATTTATACTATAACTATATATATACATATATACATACATATACATATACATACACATATATATACAGATAGAGAGATAGAGATAGAGATAGAAATAGAGATAGAGATGGAGATAGAGATTATATATATATATATAGTTATTGTGGTTGTTAGGTGCTGTCGAGTCTCCTGTGACTCATAGCAAACCTATGTACAACAGCCTTGAACCCTACTCTATTCTGTGCCAGTCTTATTGTCTCTGACACACCTACCCCCATTACCACAGTCACTGAACCAATCCACCTGCATAACGTCCTTCTGCAAGGACTGATCCCTCCTTGCAACATGTCCAAAGTATGTCAGACAAAGCTTCAGAATCTTTGCCTCCAAGGAGCAGCCTGCCTTCACCCTCTCCAGGATGAACCTGTTTGGTTTCTTAGCAGTCCATGGTACATTCAATACTCTTCTCCAACACCACAGCTCAAAGACATCAATTCTCCTTCTATCCTCCCTAGTCATTGTCCAACTCTCTGATGCATAGCAAGTGATTGCAAAGACTATGGCCTGTATCAGGTGCACCTTGGTCTCCAGAATGACACCACTGCTCTTCAGTACTTTGGAGAGGTCCCTAACAGCAGACTTTCTCATAGCAATACGTCTTCAAATTTCCTGTCTGCTGGTGCCAAGAGTGTTGACTGTGGATCCAAGCAAACCAAAACCGTGAACAATCTCAATCTCTTCACCATCCATCTTAATGCTGTCAATTGACCTGGTGGTGAGAATCTCTGTCTTCTTGATATTGAGCCTCAATCCATATTGAAGGCTGCAGTCCTTGACCTTCTCCACCAAGTATGTGTGTGTGTGTGTGTGTGTGTGTGTGTGTGTGTGTTCATGTATGTGTCCATATATGTGTACATGTATATGTATATATACATATATATTTGTTGCTGATTGCCTTCAAGTCAAGCACAACTCATAGCGATCCTATGAACAAAAGGCTTGAAGCCTCTCTACAACTATCGACATTTATCAAAACTCATAGAGTTTCTGGAGGCATGTTATTTAGGAAGTGGATGCTACTCCTACTTCCAATTGAATTAAAAAACAGAGGTGACTTACAAATGTTCACTCCAATAAAAATATAAAGCCTGGCTCTGCCCCCTCCCCTGCCAGGCCTTGTTGTCCCCGCCTGTCCACATGGAAACAGTCAAACCTCTAGGGCTGTCGTCTGATAAGTCACTGAATGAGAGAGTATCCAAGTCTGTGGTGCTCACAACAGGACTTGGCACACAATGAGCGTTCAGCAAGTGTCAGCTATAAATACAGCATTATCTATAATAGCAGCACACACATGAGACAGCCCATCTATAAATAAGAAAATAAATCATGGTGGCCTAGGGGTGAAGAGTTGTGCTGTCAACCCAAAGGTGGTTGTTGTTGGTCGTTATTGTTGTTGTTGTTAGGTGTTGTCGAGCCAAGCATGATTCATAGGGACTTTATGAACAAAAGCTCTGAACCCAGTCCTGTCCTGTGCCGTCCTCACATTCTCTGACACACAAGAGCCCATTGCAGCAGTCATTTTGTCAACCCTCCTAGTTGAGGGTCTTCCTCTCTTTTGTCAACCCTTCACCCTTCCCAGCATCATGTCTCTCTCCAAGGAACAGCCCCTCCTAGCAACATGTCCAAAGTAAGTGAGGTGAAGCCTCATCATTCTTGCCTCCAAAGAGCCCTCCAGCTGCACCCTCTCCAAGACATATCTATTTGTTCTCTTGGCCGTCCATGGGATGTTCACTGCTCTTCTCCAACAACACAGCTCAAAGGCATCAATTCTTTTTCTGTCATCCTTATTCATTGTCCAGCTCCCAGATGCACAGCTAGTAATCGGAAAGACTATGGCAGCAACCCAAAGGTACACAGCTCAAGTCCAACAGCTGCTCCACGGGAGAATGCTGAGCAGTCTCCTCCTGTGCAATTTATACTCTCGGAAAACCCACTAAAGGTCAGCTCCGAGGAGCTTCTGAGTCAAAGACAATGAACAATAACAACATTGGATACAGGTGTTGTAAATGGTGTTTTGAACGAGTGTTCTGTGATGTGTTGATATGGGGACTGTGCCCTCCTATCACCACCGCCATCATTTGAAGAGTTTACTGTCAGCTGGCGAAGAGCCTGGGTACCACAGAGAGTGAAGTGTTCAACAACTAACAGAAAGATTGTCTGTTTACATCCATCCAGGGGTGCAGGTGAGCTGTTTCAAAAAAGTCAAAGTTCAAAAGACCGATGAGCTGTTTCCAAAAAGTCACAGTTTTTTAAAAGGTAACCCCTTTTAAAAAGGAGCTCAACAAAAGCAACTCGGTGCCAATGGGTTTGAACTTTTTTTTAATATATCAGATATTCCAAAATTTCATATCAGAGTGAATACCTTACCCTTTTATTTATTAAATGTGCAAAGAACAGCTGAATGCTTACTGAGAATCCTCTTGTCTTATGGTGCATCTCTTTTCAAAGGTGTACTCTTCTTAATTTACTTATTACTCTACCTGCTTTCAAAACATGTATTTAAATTGCTTTTCAGATGTTGACTAAACGTTTGTTTGCCACTAAGTGCAAACACCTTCCTCTCCCGTAGAGCTCAACACCACTTCCGGAAAGGTGAGTACGTGTGGGATCTGGGGAATTTCATACTAAATGGAAATGTAGGAAATGTTGGGTTGACAACCGAGTCCCAGTAGCTACCAACTTTGTGTTGGAGGATACACCCCTCACTCCTTCCTGCAGATGCCGCACAAGACTGTGGTGTTATTTCCAAACTGATAGAAATTGACAAGTGAAAACAGCACAGAGGAGACTGGACAGAAGCCCATGTGCTTGGTCAGCGTGGAGAAGGAGCAGGAAGCCTGCAGGCTGTGCGCTGGGCCTCCGGCCTGCCCAGAACCCTTGCTGGCCAGCGCTCAGTTCAGCGATTAGCGGAAGTCGTAGGGAGAAATGATTGAGCTGGTTTAAATATTGGCAAGGATGACAACGGCTGCGAGAGTGGTAATGTGCGCGTCTCTGTGCCCTACGTGTGCATTGCAGAGCAGGGTAAATATTTGTCAACCGGTTCAAGTGAAGGTCAGCAAAGAGTGCCAGGCACAGTCCCTCTGTCGGCCGCCCTCTGTGGAGCACTGATGGCCAGGGGAGAGGCTGGTCGCCAGACCATGGGGTCTAGGATCTTACACAGAGCTGAGCCCAGTGGCTCAGGGACCTGGGGCCTTTCTAGAAGCAGAGTCTCCATCCAGCAGCCTTTCTGAGACCTCAAAACCTCGGGCTTTTGTAACTGGGTCTTGCAGCTCAGAGGAGCGGCCACTTGAAAGGCTTCGAGAACAGAGTCAATACAGGCTGTGCCTGCCAGCCGTGCTTTGGCCCGGTTCAGCGGTTCGTTGCTGCTGACCTGGGAGAGTTCAGAGGGGACCCTGCTGCTTGGGGAAAGAGGCTGTGGGTAAGACTCCTCACTACACCCTCAGGGGAGCCGGGCTAGGACACAGCTAATGGAGCTTGGGCCTGAGGTTGGTGGGTGCAAAGGACGTGGTCAGAGGATTAGAAAAGGATAATAGAAAAACGAGCTTCCACTTTCTGTAGAGAGTTTTTGGGGACCAGCCCTGTGAATGAATTTATGACATTTCCAAGCCTGTGGGTTCCATAGAGGAAGGTCAGGTGACCTACCCAAGGCCACCCACTGGGGAAATTGGGAAATGGGATTCCAAGCCAGTCTGCCTCACATCAGAGCCCTATCTCATACGCAGGTCCACACCGCCAATTCCCAACCACATTGGGCTCTGGTGTGTGGTCCACAGTCAGCTGTGCTGCTAACCCAGGCATGACACCTCTCCAGAGGTTCAAATCCATCTGCAGCTTTGAAGGAGAAAGAGGAGAAATCTCCTTCCATGTGATTTACAGTCTTAGAAACACACTGGAGGGTCACTTGTGAGTGGGTCCCACTCCATAGCAATGATTTTGAACTTGACTCTGATCAAGGCGACGTGAGACCAGAACGTCCTGAAGAGAAGCTCAAAGTCGCATGGTGCTTTAATAAATGTTTTCTTTCTCATCTTGGCAAACTGGATGGGCTCTTTCTGGCCTGACTACATCTGGCCCTTCGGGCTCCCCCAGAGACACCCCACAGCTCCAAACCTGGAGGAGCCTTGTCCCCCCTGCAAGCAAATTGACTAACATCCCAAGAGCGCATCTAATAAAATAGAGAGGCAGGCATTTAATTCAATATTTCTTAAAAGTTGCTATCTGACGTGGCTTACAGGCAGCTGGATTTCTCCCAAGGCCTGTGCCATGGGGACCACATAGCCAGTTAGCATCATTTGGAAAATAATGGTCAAGGTGTCCTTGAGTCATAGGCACTCTGTGAACAACAGGCCTGAGCCCTGTCCTCCCTGTGCCGCCCTCACCATCTCTGGCACACGCGAGCCCTTTGATGCAGTCACTGTGCCAGGCCGACTCATTGACGCCCTTCCTCTCCCCTGCTGACCCTCTAACTTCACACACATGATGTCCTTCTCCACAGTCCGACTTCTCCTAACAACACGGCCAAAGCATATGAGATGCAACTTCACCATCCTTGCTTCTAAGGAACACTCTTGTTTCACTTTCTTCAAGACGTATGTGTTCTCTTGGCAGTCTACGGGATATTCAGTACTCTTTTCCAACGCCACAACTCAAAGGCATCGATTCCTGTGTCATCCTTATTCATTGTCCAGCTCTCAGATGCATAACAAGTAAGTGAAAAGACCGAGGCCTGAGCAGGCTCACTTTGATCTTAGTACTTTAGAGAGGTTCTTGACGGCAGATTTTGCCAATACAACACGTCTTTGGATTTCTTCATCACCGTGGATGCTGAGTGGGGATCCAAATAAAATGAAATGATTGACAACTTCAACCTTTTCTCTATCCATCTCCCCACTGAGGTGGGCAGTACTAATAAATGCCATTTTATCTTTTATGTAACAAATCCTGTGTTAATGATTTACCGTAAACTTGACTTTTTAACTAGTGTAGGAATGCATGGCATCTTCAGAAAAGGTTCAAAAAAGAAGATCACTTCCAGGGAGATATTCCAAGTCATCCCAGTAGGGCCTTCAGGGAGGCAATTGGAAGTCAAAACTGCCAGGAAGACTAGACTTCTAAACCGGTGACATGAAACAGCACTGGACAAGACAGTCAACAAAATGTTTCGTTACAGGAAATCTACAAGCCGACTGAGTACTGCCCCTGACCTTTGCTTCTCTTTCACACATAGTGAGCACTTGGTGGAAAGAGGTTTGGGAAACCCCAGAATGAAGCTTGCTTGGTGCTGGTCCCCCCCATTGCCTAGACTCCTAATAAAGGCATTCTTTTTTACTCCCTTGACATTTTAGCTCTCTTTTTTGAAATCAGAGGCTCTGGGGCATTGAACCCAAATTTTTTGGTAACTGTGGTGCAATGTTTTAAACTGCATCAAGTAGTAAAGTTGAATTAGGCTTTATTTCTCTTAAACCCTCATAATGTTACACAAGAAGAACAGTTGCAATCAGATAGGGGTGATAATTGGCCAAAACAGTTAATGTCTCTGAGCTGGACATATGAAGTACATATAAATGACAATTTCTATGGCGGATATTGCCCATCAACAAATTAATGGAGAAGCTGTGGTATATTCACACAATGTAATACTATGCTGCATTGAAAAACAAGGAATTCAAGAGAGCTCTGGTGGCCTAGTGGCAAGACGCAGCACTGCAATCCCAGAGGTACGGGGTTCAAATCCACCAGATGCTCTGCTGGAGAAGGAGGGGGCAATCTCCTCCTGTACCAGTCAGATCTGATTTGACGGTACACGTAAAAAATAATACAATAAAAAAAACCACAAGGAACTCATGCACTATTACTCAAAATGGGTGACCTGGAGGACATTATGCTGAGTGAAGTATCTCCGTCAAAAAGGACAAATACTGCATGGTGCCACTGTTGTAAAACAGGACTGACATCGGGGTTGCGGGGAAACTGAGAAAGATGGGTTTAATAATGTATATTGCACTGAAACAGATGAGGGAGAAAACTGTTTAAAAGGGATATGTGATTAGGTATTTTTGTCATGACGGGAGTCCAGAATGAAGGCTGCACAGTGAAGTGGACATGGGGGGAGGGATTGTATAACAATGAAAGAATTTTTCTTTTACTTTTCCAAGAGGGTAGTGTACGAAGGGGGGGAAGGGTTGGGAGGAGAGAAAAGTGCAACAATGAATGGAAATCCAAAATCTCTGTAAATTTTCGTTGAAAAAAAAAGAAATGGCAAATATTTTGTTTCATATATATTTACCAGAAGGATATATATCTGTGTATCATTGGCTATGCAAAAATATTTGGCAGTGGGGATCACAACAAATTGTGGTTACCTTCCAGAATGGGAATCTCAGAACACTTGATTGTGCTCATGTGAAACCTATACTTGGGCCAGAAAACAATCATTAGAACAAAGCAAGGAAACTCTGCCTGGTTCAAAATCAGGAAAGGAGTGTGTCAAAGATGCATCCTGTCTCCATACCTTTTCAATCTGTATGCGGAACGAATCATTTTAGAGGCTGGACTTCATTAGGAGCAATACAGTATCATGATTTAAGGAAGACTCATCCACAGCCTGCGTTATGCAGATGACCCAGTCTTGCTCTTGCTGAAACTGAGGACCTGAAGCATGTGCTGCAGCAGGTCAAGGACTGTAGTCTTCAATATGAATTGAAGCTCAACATCAAGAAAATGAAGATTCTTACAACTGGGCCAATTGGCAGTACCAAGAGAGATGGACAGGAGATTGAGGTTGTTAACAGTTTCGTCCACAATCAACATTTTTGGCACCAGCAGTTAGGAAATCAAAAGACAAACTTCACTGAAAAAAATTCTACTGTCAGGGACCTCTCCAAAGTGCTAAAGAGAAAATATATCAGTCTAGAAACTAAGGTGAGCCTGATTCAGGCCATGGTCTTTGCAATTACTTGCTATGTGTCAGAGAGCTGGACAATGACTAAGGATGACAGAAGAACAATTGATGCCTTTGAGTTGTAGTGCTGGAGAAGAATGTTGAACATACCATAGACCGCCAAGAAAACAAATAGGTCTGTCTTGGAGAGGGTGAACCATGTTGCTCCTTTGGAGGCTAGGATTTTTAAGCTCTGTCTCACATACTTTGGGCACGTGGCCAGGAGGAACCAGTCCTTGGAAAAGGACATCATGCTTGGAAGGATGGAAGGACAGTGCAGGAGAGGAAGACCCTGGATTAGACACAGTAACTAGGGCAATGGGGTTAAGTGTGTCAGGAACAGTGAGACTGCCTCAGGAAAGGGCATGGTTCAGAGCTTTTGTACATAGGGTCATTATGAGTTGCAGGCATCTCAATGGCACATAACAACATCTATTACATTAAAAATACTAAAAATATAATCATACTTCTCTAAAAATAGAAACTACTTCTAAATGTAGGAAATGGTTTGAGGAATGAGTGTCTGTCCTCTGCTGTGAATAGTAGTGAGGTCTGGGGAGGAGGTGCAAGGCTCTGTCTGTGAATAAAAGCTCTTATTTCTTTCCTTTATGCATTTTGCATCGTCTGATAATTTTGAACAATGTTGACCTATTTCAAGGTGGTCTGGTGGGTAAGGAGCCATGCTGCCAGCCAAAAGACTAAGGGTTTGAATCCACTATTGGCTCCCTGAGAAAAAGACGGACAATCTCCTCCTCTGTGATTTACAGTCTCTAAAACCAGCTGGGGAATCTGCTATGAGTTAGTTTCGACAACATAGCAATGGGTTTGAGTTTATTATTATTATTTACAACATTTATTTTTAAATTTACATACAGTAACATTCACTCCTTATGTTACACAATTCAATAAGTTTTGAAAAATGCGTAAAAGTGTGTTTCCACCAGCACAACCAGGTTAGAGGAGGTTCTGTTTACCCCCTTCCCCACCTCGAGCCACAGAAACCACCAATCTGTTCTGTCCCTATCGTTTTGCCTTTTTAAAGAATATCATATATACAGAATGACACAGAATTGGGCCAGTCTTGGAGGAAGTACAACCGTGGTGCTCCTCAGAGGCAAGGCGGTGAAACTTGGCCTCACATTCTTTGGGCATGATGTCAGGAGGGACCAGTGCCTGTAAAAGGATATTATGATAGGAACGGTGGAGGGTCAGAGGAGGAGAGAAAAGCCATCAACAAGATGGATTGACATAGTGGCTGTACCAAGTTCAAGTGTACCTGAGGGAAGGAGGACGGCCCAGGACAAGGCAAGGCTCCGATTGCTTGTTCATAGAGTCAGTCTGAGCTGTAGTTGACTTCATGGCACTTAACAGCAACAAGCCTGTTGAAAAAAATTCCATGGCTAAATTCCATAGACTAAAGGAGTCTATGGATGAAATATCAGATGATGCAGGAACTATCTAAAGAAGACAGAAAGCATATATAGTCATGGCACCTGAAACAATGGATAAACAGAGAAACATTTCAGGAAGCAGCGTATGACCAAGAATCAGTGGTTCTGGAGGAAGAAGTTCAAGCTCAATGGAGACAGTGGCAAAGCAAAAGGCTTCAGAAATCTATAAACTATCAAGAGAGGTGTTTCAACAAACACATGCAGCTCCAGATATGTTGCACATCTACACCAAGAAATGTGGTAGGCAGCTACCTTGCTAACAACGGGCTGAAAGAACTCCTCATTTGTTCCCACCTCAAAAAGCTGATCGAACAGAATGTGGAAATTGCTGAATAGTATCATTGATATTAGACACATCTAAAATCTTGCTGAAAATTATTTTTAAATGGATGGAGTGATACACGGACAGGGAATTGCCATTGTTGATGCCAGATAGATCTTGGCGGAAGGCGGAGAATGTCAGAAAGATGTTTACTTGTAATTTGTTGACTATGGAAAAGCAATTTACTGCCTAGATCATACTAAATTATGGAATGAGAATTCCAGAACACTTGACCATGCTCATGTAAAGTCTGTATATACACGAACCAAAACACAGTCATTGAAACAGAAAAAGGGAATATCACATTGTTTAAAATCAGTAAAGGTACCTTTAGGATTATGTCCTTTTTCCATACCTAATCCATTTGCTGTACAGAGGTAACTCGTGGTTGCTGTGAAGCTGAACACTTCGATGCATCAAATGCGAGAATGGTTGCCCATGGTGGACAGTGGTGGAGCTCCCCGAATAAAACAAGCTTGGAAGCAGGAGTGGCATCCACTTCAAAAATGGCTTGCCCCTAGAAACTCTATGAACTTGGAGAGACGATGAAAGTTACACAAGTGTTAAGGTCTTTCATGCTTAGGGTTGCTATGAGTTGTCTACGACTCGATGGCACTTAACAACAACGTAACAGTCCATCCGAATGCTGTCCAAATAATTAAAAAAGTTAATTTATATCCTAATGAGAGGAGATTGCTCAGCCTTGTCCAAGAGTGGCCAGTAGATTTGAACCTTTATTGGAAGAATTGACATACAATAAACTACACATATTTAAGGTGGCATTATTGTTAGAAGGGGAGCCCTGGTGGCCTGTTCTGGAAGGAGGGTTGCTGCTGCGCCAGTGGTGGCCCCTCTCTGGCGATGAGTGGCTCCCCAGGAGGAAGACGAGCCATCACTTCCGTGTGATTTACAGCCTCGGAGCCTCCTGGATGGTCTGACAGCCATGAGTGAGGGAGTTACTGTGAGCTGTAGTGGGGTTGATTTTGCTTCTGAATCCTGGTGACCCTGTGGGTCAGAGCAGACCCTTGCTGTAGGGTCTTCAAAGATGTGATTCTTTGAAAACAGCTTGCCAGGTCTTTACTTTCCAGCAACTTCTGGGTGGGTTCAAATAACCAGTCCAGCGGTTAGCTATTTGCCTCCCCCAACAAGTAAGCCTCTGTGAAACCTTTGCTGCAATCAAGATGAACGTATTCGTCATCCTCGAAAGTCCCCTCAAAATCCTCCTCCCCAGAGCCCCTTCTCTTTTTTTTAAATAAAATTTTAATTGTGATTTTAACAAGCATTTACAGAGAGGTTATATTTTCATTCATTTGCAGTTATGCATTTTCCCCCCCTCCCTGCCTTCCCCTTCTCCCATTTCACTTAAAAAAATCATTATTGCACAATTACCTACCTCCCCCTGTTCCTGACCCCCAGTCCTCTTTGTGACACCCAAGATGTCACCAGAAACTCCAGGGCGGGGGTTGTGGGGGGAAGGGTAGGGGAGCGAGCGAGAGAATGAGAATATTTCTATGCCGACTCTGGTGGCCTGTGGCAAGGGAGTCATACAAAGGCTGGTGGTTTGAATCCACCAGAGGTTCCGTGGGGAGAAAGCTGGCAATCTCCTCCCATGTGGTTTACAGCTTCTGAAAACACACTGGAGGGTCAGCGCTGAGTCAGTACCAACGTGTGTGTGTGTGTGTGTGTGTGT
>NW_006399761.1:25551527-25552221 GCF_000299155.1 Elephantulus edwardii | reverse complement strand
ACTGATCCACACCACGTGGCCAGCAAAGGTTAATGGCTTCACTTAATGAGATGGGCGCTCCCCAAGTCCATGTCACAAAGACCTAAGGCTCTTTTCTCCCCAGGGCTTTCCAAAGGGCGCTTCCATGACAACCTTCACCCAGTTAGTCAACCTTTTATGCGGACCTTTCTTGGCATTCCATCTGGGTACAAAGCTGGGGCCTGTTTTCCCATTATCCCTCAGATGAATGCTTGGATTGGTGTCGGGGCTGCCGGGCAGGGTTTGGTAATCTGAAACCCAGATGCAGGAGGTTTGGGGCAAATTCTGGCTCCTGCGGGCCGCAGCTGCAGACCTGGGGGCGAGGCGCGGGCGGCGGCTCCACAGCGCCACGCGGTGGCGGCGAGAGGCAGAGCGCGGCGCGGGACTCCAGGGTCCGCGTGGACCGTGAGCGAAGGAGCGATGGCTTTCCTTACTTACAGTCCTTAGAAACTCCGTGTTCCCTCCCCGGCACTTTGTGGACCAGGAAACTGTGGAGCCGCTATCTATCTGCAGAGGTGGGAAGGCTTCGGGCTCCAGGGAGCATGTTTCATACTAGATCCTCTGGCCTTCGAAAGAAAATGTCTATTTCTGACTTGGAAAAAAACTTCTTTGTGGAAGCAACAACATAGTATTAGAGGACTCAATCCTATTTACTGTTCACTTACGTTCCTATAGT
>NW_006399761.1:25543383-25550180 GCF_000299155.1 Elephantulus edwardii | reverse complement strand
TTGCGATTGGCACAGGACAGAGCGGAGTTTAGGGTTGTTGTTCATAGGGTCTCTATGAGTCGCAGGCGACTCGACGGCACATAACAACAACAACAACATGAGTCGCAGACGAGTTGAAGGCACATAACAACAACAGTTAATAAAATACAAATAGACATTCTGCTAATACTCTCTGCTTTCAGCAAAGATCCATCTGACATTAGCAAGGCTATCGCTAGTGCCATGGCCTCTTCTAACTTCAGCTTTAAATCTGCCAGATCCCTGTCGATGTATTGTTGTAGTCATTTTTTTATAATCTTCCGCAATATTTTGCTTGTATGCATATCACATATAATATATAACAATTCCCACAATTTGTTGGATCCTTTTTCAGAGGAATGGTAACAAATATGATCTCTTCCAGTCAGCTGGCCAGAAACTTGTTTCCAAATTTCCTGGCACAAACTGGTGAGACTTAA
Source organism: Elephantulus edwardii (assembly GCF_000299155.1). NCBI lineage: Eukaryota > Metazoa > Chordata > Mammalia > Macroscelidea > Macroscelididae > Elephantulus > Elephantulus edwardii. The sequence goes on along the minus strand of NW_006399761.1, from coordinate 25,549,722 downwards.
GAATAACTAAGGGTGCATTTCTTACTAGTGAGAGTTGGGGTTCAGAAAGCAAAACCTACAGCCACTGCCATTAAGGGGATTTCAGCTCTTAGCACCCCTGCATGACGGAGCAGAATTGTCTCCCTAGGTGGCCTAGTGGCAAGAAACTGCTGCAATCCCAAAGGCACATGGTTCAAATCCAGCAGCTGATCCACGCAAGAAGGACGAGCAGTCTCCTCCTGTGCAATTAACTGCCTCTGAAAACCTGCTGGAGCATCAGCTATGGGTCGATTCCAACTCGATGATACACAATAACAACAACAACAATCTTTACAGAACCTCTTGCCACGTCCTACTCCTGGGAAGCAGCTGGGGGTGGATTTGAACTGATGACCTTTCAGTTCGCAGGCTGGAAGAATTAAACTGATTAAAAGGAAAGAAAGGAATTAAATGCTACTTGTCCATCTTGTTAGGGATCCATGCTTGCTTCCTTCATTCTCAAAAATATAAGGTGGGGGGAATTGCCTAGTTTGTATCTTGAGGAGCCTCGTGGGGCAGAGAGTAAGTGCCTGGCTACTAACTGCAGGCTGTTTGAATGCACTCAACTTGCTGCTATTGAGAATCTTGGCTCACCCTCCAGGTGACTTTCAGAGGCGGGAGAAGGCGTAAGAGGAGATCTTTGTCCTGCAGCAAGGTTTTGCATCTTGGGCTATTTCCACTTAACTGTTTGGACACGTTGCAGTGTTGCAGCCTGGACGTGTCCATGGAGTGTGGCGTCTTGTAGACTTCCATGTGCCGTGATATGTCCCGCCCGCAGTGTAAAGCGGGGTCACACTGCTCTTATTATTCAAAGACCCCCATGGAACCTGGCTCAGGAACACCCACTCCTCTCCCAGCGAAGCTAGTCAGTCCTCAGTCCCATTATAATCCTGTCTCCAAGCCCCCCACCCCGCTGCCTGCTCAGCCCACAAGTCAGGCAGATTCTGGGGGCGCCCACCTGCAGGTGAGGAAGTGGGGGGCACCTGTGCCCTCTCCAGACGGCTGAACTTCTTGGCTGCTGCAAGGTGTGACCAGGGGTCCAGGCGTTTGGTTGTGTCCCCTGTGATGACAGCAACCAGTGTCCCCTTTCCTTCACCCTAAAATGTAGCTATTATGCACCATGTGCAGGTCTTATGAGAATCAGATAATAAAAACCAAAATAAATGGATTCAAATGTGTTGCAGCTGTGGCTGAGGCACCCATGTTTGCATGCTCCCCCTTCTGGGGACGTGGGAGAATTGCACTCTCCTGTGCATACGGTTTTTTTATTTATGATGGTGAACATATATACATCATAAAATATGCCCCATTTCAACCTTTTCTACTTGTACAATTCAGTAAGGTTGATCACATCCTTCAAGTTGTGCAACTATTCTTCGTGTTCTTTCCCCAAAACCTTCTGTCACTGTTGTCAACCAGGGACAAAGAAAAGACAGGGACACCAAGGACGGAGAAAAAGAGACAAGGTAAGGTAGACTAAGGCAGACGGAAGGCAGGGGGCAAGGCAGAGGGCGGACAGCTCGGAGACTGAAGCAGCGTCCCAAGCCTGGTGTCTCTGACTTTATTGAGAATCACCAGGAAGTAAATCACAAAGAGAATTCTTTGCAAATGAAGCTAAGCTCTTCTCTGCTGACAACCTTATGCATGTCTCGGGAAGGAGGGGTTTGTAAGTACAATCTAAGAACTGGTAAGGTGTCCCTAGGTCTGCCTTGGCACTTGATTCCTGTGATCTGACTCAGGAGGAATTCCGGCTTGTATTTGCACCTCCCTCAATTCCTGGTCAAGCATTTGGTTTAACAGTTGGTTTAACATTTATTTTAACATTTGGCTTCCCACATGTGACCATTAACATAACCCCAGTGTCTCCTAGGTAAAACCTTCCCCCTTTTCCTTCCCATTCAACCTTGGGAACCACAGATAATATTTGGTGTCTGTGTATTTCCTTATTTCACACCAATCAGTCCCTACAGTGTTTGTCCTAATGCTGTTGTCATTGTTAGGTGCCACTGAGTTGATTTCCTATTGATTCCGTGTACAGCAAAGCGAAACATGGCCAGACTTCTGTCATTATCACATTTGTTGCTGTTTTAGTCCCTTGTCACAGCCTCTGTGTCAGCCCACCTCACCAAGCATCCCCCTCCTTGCACAACCAGGAATGACAAAAGGGATCTTCTGAAAGCTAAGACCCTCTGTACATCAAAAACAATCCTATGAAAAAACATTAAACAGTGTTCAAATAAGATGAAAAGAAAACCTACAGACTAGGAAAAAAAGCATTTGGCAAGGACCTTTCCAGACAAGGATACTACAGGGACTCCATGAGGAAAAGACTGGCAACCCAGTCACATAATGATCAAGAGACATGGACAATCACAATAAAAACAAAACAAGACACAGACTCTTCACAGAGGAAGACACATGGATGGCCACCAACACATGAAAAAATGCTCCAAATCACTGACAATCAGAAAGACGCAAATTAAAACCACAATGAGATTACTAGTAGCAGTGGCAAAGTTTAATGGGACAGCAAATAATAAATGTTGGAGAGGATGTGGAGAGATTGGAACTCTTTTTTTGTTTTGTTTGGTTTTCTTGTTTTTTTAAATGATTTTCATGAACATTTACAGAGATTTTGGATTTCCATTCATTCATTGCTGCACTTCTCTCCCCACCCAGCCCTTCTCCCAGATTGGAACTCTTATATGTTACTACTGGTAGGATCTTAAAATGGCTCAACCACTCTGGAAGGCAGTTTGATGACGTTTCATAAAGCTGAACACAGAAATCTCACATGACTCAGCTATTCCACTGCTAGGAATATATCACAAGAAAAATGGAACTGAAACAACAATGACTATATATATACATCAATGTTTATGGTACCTTATTCACAATAGCAAGAAAATGGACACAAATGCTATCAACCAATGAACAGACTGAGAAATTGTGGTATATTCACGTAATGGAATACTATGTAGCACTAAGAAATAATTATTTAAAAAAATATTATGTAACATAGGATAAGCTAGAGAGCATTATGATGAGTGAACTAACTCAGACTCATGTTAGACCATTATTATACAAATAGAAGGATAACAAGTTATTGTTATTGTTATTGTGTGCTGTTGACTCAGAACTGACCTATAGCTGACCCTCCAGCAGGTTTTCAGGGGCAGTTAATTGCACAGGAGGAGACTGCCCATCCTCCCGCAGAGCAGCTGGTGGCTTCGAATTGCATGCCTTCATGATTGCAGTGTAGCTTCTTACCACCAAGCCACTTGGATGACTAGCAAGATGTGTATAAATGTCCAAAAGGGGAAAGGAAAATGGGGAAGGGGCATGGGAGGGGCAAGGCTGGAAATCACCTGGAAGCAGAGTTTAATGGGTAGATTGGGGGGGGTGTGAAGGAATAGGAAAGACTCAGTGGGGATTCAGAAAGGTGGGGTGGTTTTAGGCATCAATCAATGGTAATTGATTATAGAAAATAAAATACATATGAATTACTGTGTGAAACCTCAATTTCAATGAAAGTTTGTATAAGACACAATGCAGATGAATGAAACATAATGTAAATGAATTATTATGTAGAAACCAACAAAAATATGTTTTTAAAAAATCTTCTTCTTTTTTGGTGTTTTTCTACCAAACATGATATCTTTCTCCAGAGGCCTGATTCCTCCTGACAACATGTCTGAAGTGTGTGAGGTGAAGTCTTAACATCACTACTTCTTTTTAATATTTTTAATTGATTTTCATATAATAATTCCTTTATGACATTCTCACTTGGGTTTTTTTTCCCTATTTTAATGAAAGTTTATAAAGAACTTGGATTTCCATTCATTCATTGTTGTATATTTTCCACCCTGTCTCCCCTCCCCCCCAATTCGCTTTTATCTCTGGGAAAAAAGTTATTTCATTGTTATACTTTCCCCCCCCACCACCACCACTTTACCATGCAACTCTTATTCTGGACTCTTGTCATGCCGATAATATTCCCTGGGCTAATTAATTCTTAGGGAACCAGCTCCGTGAATCATTGTGGAAGGGCCTGGGCAATGAAACGCATCCCCAGCTGTGCAGACTAACTGAAGGAGAGGATGGGAGTTCAAGTCCACCAGAGGTACCTCAGAAAAAAGACGTGACAATCTAACACCAAACTCTTGAACTCCCTGGGAGCACAGAGGGTCTGACACATGCAGAGCAGCCCTGAGATGGGGACGGCAGCTAGTGTTCGTGGTCTGGGGGGGTGGGGGGGGCGGGCAACAGAGCCAACAGTAGCACAGGGGTCCCCAGCGTTGACCTGAGACTAACTGGCCCTCTCAGTGGGGTCTCCTCAAGGTGTTCCACATAAAACCTCGGCCTCTGGCTCGTTTTGAGACAGAGGTCAATCTGGCAGGAGGAGGTTCCCATGTTCACGTGGCAACCTGGAGCTGCTGCCAAGGGCAATGGTGGCATCTTGTCCAGCCCAAGTTGCCACCAGCCCATTGTGTCACATTCACTGCCTTCACTTGCTGATGCTGTCTGCCCTCCTGACCTCCACGAGGGTCTGAATCTGCCCCCCACACAGTGCGAGTCTCCCCCACAGACAGAAGATCCTGCACCCTAGGGCGGTCCTCACCTCAAGCCGTGCTCTGTCCTTAAGGTCAAATAACTAATTGCACAAACACCCACATGCACCTGCGTGTTCCTCATATGCTGCCGGGTTTGAGCTGTGATATTGGGGAGCTCCTAATGTGATGTTTGACTGTGTTGATCACAATAAATTGTGGTTAGCCTTGAGGAGAATGGGAATCCCAGAACACTTGATTGTGCTCATGTGAAACCTATATTTGAACCAGGAAGCAGTCCTCAGAATAGAGCAGGTGAACACTGCATGCCTCAAAATCAGGAAGGGAGTGCGACAGGGATGCATCCTGTCACCATACCTTTTCAATCTATATGCAGAACAGATCACTTGGGAGGCTGGGCTTTATGAGGAGGAAGGTGGCATCAGGATTGGAGAAAGAATCATCAACAACCTATGTTATGCAGGTGACACACCTTGCTTGCTGAAACTGAGGACCTGAAGCCCTTGCTGCAGAAGGTCAGGGACTGTAGTCTTCAATATGGATTGAAGCTCAACATCAAGAAGACAAACATTCTCACCACTGGGCCAATTGGCAGCACCATGATTGATGGTGAAGTGATTGAGGTTCTTAACAACTACAGTTTGCTCAGCTCCACAATCAACACTCTTCGCACCAGCAGTCAGAAAATCAAAAGACAAATTGCATTAAGTAAATCTGCTGTCAGGGACCTTTCCAAAGTACTGAGAAGCAACGATGTCAGTCTAGAAACTAAGGTATGCCTGATCCAGAGATATGCATCAGAAAGCTGGACAATGACTAAGGATGACAGAAGACGAATTGATATCTTTGAGTTGTGGTGCTCGAGAAGAGTCTTGAACATACCATGGATTGCCAAGAAAACAAATCGGTGTGTCTTGGAGAGGGTGAAGCCCAGTTTCTCCTTGGAGGCTAAGATTTTGAAGCTCCATCTCACATACTCTGGGCACATGTCCAGGAGGGACCAATCCTTGGAGAAGGACATCATGCTTGGAAGGATAGAAGGACAGTGAAGGAGAGGAAGACCCTGGATGAGATGGATTGACACATGACTGGAGTAACGGGGGTTGGTGTGTCTGTCAGTGGGACTGGGTTAGGACAGAGCAGGGTTCAGAGCTATTGTACACAGGATCGCTATGGGTCGCAGGTGACTTGACAGCACATAACAACAATGGTGTTGTTAGTTGCTGTCTCGTGGGCACTGACCCGTGACTAGTCTTCGCACAGTGGAAGAAAGCAGCCTGGATCAGGCCACCCTGTGACTGGTTTTGCATCAGACTGTTATCAGCCTTCGTAGATGTCTGCAAGTAGATCATCAGGCCTTTCCTCTCGTTTCACTTTAGTGTGGAAAGTGCTGAAGCCTCATAGCAACACACAAACCTCCATTAACAGACAGGGGCTATGCTCGAGGGACACGGGCCAACGAGCAAACCCAAGTGGAAGGCGTGGATTCTACCACTAACACCACCGCCCCCACTATCACTCGGTCAGCTCAGTGAACTCATTGCTGTGGAGTTCAAGCTGACTCTCAGCTGGACCGCTCGTCCCCGGATGTAAATCACACTGAAGGAGGCTGCCCGTCTTTCTCCCTCAGAGCTGCTGGTGAGTTCACATCACCTGCCTTTGGATTGACAGCACAGCTCCTCACCCACGAACCACCAGGGCTCCCTTCAAAGATGGTGTTGTTATTGTTGCTAGGTGACCTTGAGTCAGA
>NW_006399761.1:25540646-25543228 GCF_000299155.1 Elephantulus edwardii | reverse complement strand
GAGAGCTGGACAATGAATAGGGATGACAGAAGAATTGGTGCCTTTGAGCTGTGGTGTTGGAGAAGAGCACTGAACATCCCATGGAACATAAAAGGAACAAATACGTCTCGGAGAAAGGGCAGCCGGAGTGCTCTTTAGAAGCAAGGATGATACGGCTTCACCTCCCACACTTCAGGCATGTTGCTAGGAGCGGTTATTCCTTGGAGAGGGACATGATGCTCAGAGGGGCAGAGGGTCGACAAAGGAGAGGAAGGTCTTCAACCAGGTGGACTGACACGGTGACTGCTGCAATGGTCTCCAGTGTGTCAGTGTGAGAATGGTGCAGGATGGAACAGGGTTCCGATCTTTTATTCATGGCATCACTATGGGTTGTATTCAACTCGACAGCACCTAAGAACAACAACAAGCCATTTGAACTTCCTTTTGGTAAGAGGGACAGACAGATGGATGTAATGGTGGGGGGTGTGTTGGGCGTGGGGTGAGTGTAATGAAGCAAACATTATGTATGACAATCAGAGGGTGACTGTGGCTGTCTCAGCGTGAACCTGAGCAGGGCCCTGAACAGTCCTGTCTCTTGGGGAAAGGCAGGAAGACAGTGTCTCATTCGCTCACTCCCTCGTTGCTGTGGAGTCAGAACAAGCTTACAGCTGAACCTTCAGTAGGTTTTCAGAGTCTATAAATCACACGGGAGACAATTGCCAATGTTTCCCCTGAGAAGCAAGGAAAAGAAGCAACACCTTTTGCATCAGCAGCACAACACACTAGGGATGGACTATGTCCTCAAAGGCACAACCACAGTCTCCATTCAGTAGAATGTACAGTACTACAGAATCATCACAGCTTTGAACTTGACTTGCCATTATGTTTGCTCCCATTTCCCTGGCTGCCTGAAAAGGGAGGAGGGGTGTGTTTTTCTTTCCCCAATGAGCATTGCCCTTTTGTTTTTTTAACTCCAGCTCTTTACACATTTCTTTATTATACTTGGCTTTATCTTCCTGCCCTTTGAAATCTTCTCTTCAGCTCCTTAACTGATGGATTGCTTCCCTTTGCTTTGGCTTCTTGGCATTCTAGTGCAATATTCCGAGTTTCTTCTGACATTTATCTTGGTCTTTTCTTCCTCCTCTGTCTTTATGATGACCTTTGGCATTCTTCATGGATGAGAGTCTTGGTATCCTCTCACAACCTTGCTTGCTGAGGCTGAAGAGGACCTGAGGCACTTGCTGCAGAAGATCAAGGACTGCAGCTTTCAATACGGGTTGAAACTCAACATCAAGAAAATAAAGATGCTCACCACTGGGCCTATGGAGAGTATCATGATAGACAGTGAAGAGATTGAGATCGTTAACAGCTTCAGCTTGCTTGGCTCTACAATCAACACTCTTGGCACCAGCAGCTAGGAAATCAAAACATGAATTGTATTGGAAAGTCTGCTGACAGGGACCTCACCAGAGTGATGAATAACAACAATATCAGTCTAGAGACTGAGATGCACCTGATCTAAGCCATGGTTTTTGCAATTACTTACTATGCATCAGAGAGGTGGATGGTAACTAAGCATGATAGAAGAATTGATGCCTTTGAGTTGTACTGGAGAAGAGTATTGAACATATCATGGACTGCTAGAACAAATAGGTCTGTCCTGGAAAGGGTGAAACCAGACTGCTCCTTGGGCGCAAGGATTTTGAAGTTCTGTCTAACATACTTTGGGCATGTTGCCAGGAGGGACCAGACTTTGGAGAAAGACATCATGCTTAGAAAGGTGGAGGGACAGTGGAGGAAAGGAAGACCAAGATGAAATGGATTAACACAGTAACTAGGATAATGGGGGTAGGTGTGTCAGAGACAGTAAAACTAGCTCAGAGCAGGGTTCAGAGCTGCTGTAAATAGAGCCGCTAAGTGACTCAACAGCACATAACAACTGTGGAGACGTGAAAAGAATAACAGCATAGATTAATGATGAGTAATTTTATAAAGCACAGTGTTTGGGAGTGATCATATGAAACACAATGTTGGGGAGGAGAAACAATGTGAATGAAGGAAATGTGTGAAACACAATGTATGTGGATGAAGCACAATGTATATGATTTTTTTTTTATGCAAACCAGTATTTTGAAAAAGATGCAAATCCAACAAAATAGTCACTGGCTAGTGAAGATGGGGAGAAATTGGAACTTTTGTATGTTGTTGGTAGAGATGTCTCACCCCTTTCAAAGATAGTTAGTTTCTAAAAAAAACAATTAAATGTAGAATTAGTATATGACCCAGCCAGCCCCCTTTTAATGGGCCAATGGTTAGGGACTCAGCTGAGAACTGGAAGGTCAGTAGTTTGAACCTACCAGTGACTTCTCAGAGGAAAGTCTTGATAATTGACTCCCTTTAGGATTACAGCTCAGGAAAATCTGTGGAAAGTTCTAGTCCGTCATGTAGGGTCACTCCTTGACACCTAAAAACACCACAATTGCCACTCCTAGATAATTGAAAATATTTAAGAATATTTTTAAAGTATCTTTCTATTTGCACACCAATGTTCATAGCAGCATTATTCACCATCTCAAGAACATGGATACAGCCCAAATGTTCAA
>NW_006399761.1:25533207-25540011 GCF_000299155.1 Elephantulus edwardii | reverse complement strand
TACTGATAAATGGAGGCAAAAATATGATATATCCAGGCAAAGGAATGTTATTGATCCATAAGAAGGAATAGATACTGATGTGTACTATGATATGAATGGACCTTGAAAATCATGCAACATGAAAAGCCAGTCACGACAGACCACATTCTGTCTGAAACCACTTCCATTTGCTGTTTGGTGCCATTGACAGGCTCTGACATCATCTGTACTGTGTCCAATAGCATGAAGCACCGCTCAGCTTTGTGCCAACCTCACACTCGTTGCTATGTTTGGGCTCATTGTTGAAATACTGTGTCAGTCCATCCTTCTCTTTGGTTCACTGACCCTCTGTTTGACCAAGCATGATGCCCTTCTCCAGGGACTCAACCCTCCTGATAACATGCCAAAAATACATGAGACAATGGATGAGTTGTGTGAAGGGATAAGCAGTATAAGAAAGAGGCGATTGAACATTACCATTAATTAACTATGCCCATCAGTGGTAATGAGAGTTGTGAAACAAAGAATACACAGGATACGGATGGCCTTGCTGATGTCAGATGGATCCTGGCTGAAAACAAAAAATACTAGCAAAATGTCCATTTGTGCTTCATTCACTATGCAAAGACATTGTGTGGATCATAACAAACTATGAGAACTATCATAACAAACATTGAGAAGAATGGGAATCCCAGAAAGCTTAATTGTGCTCATTCGAAATCTATACCTTGACCAAGAAGCTGTTGTCCAAACAAAGCAAGGAAACACTGCATGGTTTAAAATCAGAGAGTGGTTGTATCCTCTCTCCACAGCTATTCAATCTGTATTCTGAGGAAATAATTCACAAAGCTGGACTCTATGATGAAGAAGAACGTGGTATCAGGTTTGGAGGAAGACTCATCAACAATCTGCGTTATGCAGATGGCACAACTTTGCTGAAAGTGAGGAGGCTATGAAATGCTTGCTGCAGAAGATCAAGGACAATAGCCCATATGGATTACATCTTAACAACAAGAAAACAAAGATCTTCGCCACAGGACACCAACAGTCCTATGATAGATGGAGAAAGGATTGAAGCTGTCAATGATTTCTTCTTGCTTAGACGAACAATCAACACCTTTGATACCACCAGTCAAGAAATTAGGAGATGTATTATATTGGGCACGTCCACTGTCAAGGATTTTTCCAAAACACTGACGAGCAATGATGTCAGTTTGAAGACTAAGGTGATTCGAGTCATGGTAATCTCAGTCACATGTGATTCATCAGATGATGCGTTTGAGCTGTGGTGTTGAAGAAGAGTACTGAATATCCTATGGACTACTAAAAGAACAAAGAGATAGGTCTTGCAGAAAGTATTCCCAGAGTGCTCCTTGGAGGCAAGGATGATGAAACTTTCTCTTTTATCCTCTAGACATGTAGCTAGGCGAGGCTATTCCTTGGAAAGGGACATCAAGCTTGGAAAGATGCAGGGTCGGCGAAAGAGAGGAAGATTCCCAACGAGATAGATTGACATGGTGATTTCAACAATAGGCTCTACTGCATCAGAGACGATGAGGATGGCACAGGGTAGGGCAGGGTTCAGGCTGGCTGTTCATAGGGTCAGTACAAGAAGTACTTGACTGGATGGTACCTAACAACAGCAACAACTCCCCTGAAGAGCTTCTGACCAGTTATAAATCCTGTATTCTTTTATTCTTGATCTAACAGTATAAGAATGTATTCCACCTTGCTTGCTGAAACTGAGGAGGATCTGAAGCACTAGCTGCAGAAGGTCAGGGACTGTAGCCTTCAATAAATTGAAGCTCAACATCTAGAAAACAGAGATTCTCACCACTGGGCCTATTGGCAGCATCATGATAGATGGTGAAGAGATTGAGATTATTAACAGCTTTCATTTGCATGACTCCACAGTCAACACTCATGGTACCAGCATCTAAGAAATCAAAAGAATTATACTGGGAAATTCTGCTGTCAGGGACCTCTCCAGAGTACTAAAGAAGAACGATGTCAATCTGGAGACTAAGGTGCACCTGACCCAGGCCATGATCTTCACAATTACATGTTATGCATCAGAAAGCTGGACAATGACTAGGGATGATAGAAGGCGAATGGATGCCTTTGAGCTGTGGTGCTAGAGAAGAGTATTGAACATACCATGAACTGCTAGGAGAACAAGCAGGTTCATCCTGGAGAAGGTGAAACCAGGTTGCTCTTTGGAGGCAAGGATTCTGAAGCTTTGTCGGACATACTTTGGGCATGTCGCAAGGAGGGACCAGTCCTTGGAGAGGGAAATCATGCTTGGGAGGGTGGAGGGACAGCGAGGAGGGGAAAACCCTGCATGAGATGGATTGATTCAGTAACTGGGGTAATGGGGGTGGGTGTGTCAGAGACAATAAGGTCGGCTCAGGATAGAATAAGGTTCAGAGCTGTTGTACACAGGGTCACTGTGAGTCACTTGATGGTACATAACAACAATTCTACTTTGTGGTCACGCAGAGGGATTTTTACCGTGTGACCATGAACATGTGCCCAGACCTGACCATCTCCAGTCCTAAAATCAACTTCATGTGCTTCTAAAAAACCAAGTCATAAAAAGAAACTACATAAGATGGTATTTCACCATCCTCCTTACGAAGGAGCCTTCGGGTTATTCTTCTTCCAAAACAGACTGTGTGGTTCTTATAGAAGTCTGTCCAATATTCCTTATTCTTTTCATTTTTCCTCGTCAACATAATTCAAAGCATCGGTTCGACTTTAATCTTGCCAATAGTCACCGTCGAGCTTTCACATCTATGAGAAGAAACCGAAAATCTCTTGAGTTGGGTCAGGCTCACCTTTGTCCTCAAATTGATGTCTTTGGTTTTCACCCTTTAGAGAGGTATTTTGCCCAGATTTTCCAGTGCAATTTGGGATTTTTTTTTTTAATTTTCTGACTGTGGTGTCCTCGGGTGTGAACCTCTTCTCCACATACACTGACCTTGATTTTTGGTGTATCTGCAAGTGTTTTTATGTCAGGCTCAGGGGTGATCTTTATTGAAGGCTATAGTCTTTGATCGTCATCAGTAAGTGCTTCGTGTCCTCTTGGCAAACAGGGTTGCATCATCTGCATAGTGCAGCTTACGGATGAATCTTCCTCCATCCCTGATGCTGTCCTTTTCTTCTTATCATCTGGCAAAGGCAAATCCTCAGAGACGGAAAGTAGATGAGGCTTTGCCAGAGGCTGGGAGTGTGATGGGAGGAAGCGATGAGAATGGACCGTTAGTGAGTGTTGATGCTGATGCTGTTGTGTGCTACTGAGGGGATTCTGACGCTTTCTCGGGACGCTCTGGTAGCACAGTTCATGCTAACCCAAAAGTCTCATGTTCAAATCCAACCACTCCAGGGAGAAAGACAGGCAATCTCCTCTGTCAGGAATTAGAGCCTGGGAAATCTGATGAGGAAATGCCAGGGACAGGAAGAGGCTCAACACAGTTTGTGACTGAATGACTCTTTGCAAAAAGGCTTCTTTTTGGAGTTGATAAAAACGTTTTCACATGAGGTTGTGATGATGGTTGTACTAGATGTTGTTGTTATGTGCTGTTGAGTTGACTGCAACTCATACGACTCCATGCACAATCACTCTAAAGCCTGCCCTGTCCTGAGCCAGTCTCACTGAATCCAACACATCTGTTCCTGTTACCCCAGTCACTAAGTCACTCTATCTCATCACGGTCTTCCTCTCCTGTGCTGTTGCTCCATCCCAGCATGATGTCCTTCTGCAAGGGCTGGTCCCTCCTCGTAACGTGCCCAAAGTATGTGAAATGGAGATTCAAAATTCTTACCTTTAAGGAACAGCTTGGCTTCACCCTCTCCAAGACAGACCTGTTTGTTCCCTTGGCAGCCCGTGATATGATCAATACTCTTCTCCAGCACCACAACGCAATGACATTGATTCTCCTTCTGTCATCCTTAGTCATCATCCAACTCTATGATGCATAGAAAATAATCACTAAGACTATGGCCTGAGCTGGGTGCACCTTAGTCTCCAGACTGACATCATTGCGCCTCAGCACTCTGGAGAGGTCCCTGATAGAAAACTTTCCTGCTGGTGCTCAGAGTGTTGATTGTGGAATTGAGCGAGCTGAAATTGCTAACAACCTCATCTATCTTGGTGCTGCTAATTGGCCCAGTGATAAGAATCTTTGTCTTCTTGATCTTGGGCTTCAATCTATATTGAAGAATATAGTTCTTGACCTTCTACAGTAGTGTTTCAGGTCCTCCTCAGTTTCAGCAAGCAAGGTTGTGTGATCCGCATAATGCTGTTGATGAATCTTCCTCCAATCCTGAAGCCACGTTCCTCCCTTAAAGTCCAGTCACCTGAATGATCTGTTTTACATATAGATTGAAAAGGTACAACTCCATAGTTGTATTGAAAACTTGTAAACGTTAGCATGGTTAGTTTCATGTTAGGAGAATGAAGTACTACATGTCAATAAAGACATCATTCAAGAAAAAGAAAAAAGGATCTATCCACCTTTCCCTGCACACCCCCACAGGACCATGGACACATCACTGGTCAGTGGCAACAGCCCCTGAGGGTGCTGACCCCAGCCTGAGTCCATACTCTGCTTCCAGGCAGACTCCCAAGGATTTCATGAAAGCAGTGAAAAGTAAAGAAAGCATTTTTTGTATAGTACACTTTTTAAAAATTTAGATCCAAAAGAAATTATTATCATTTCATTTACCTTTAAGATATTGAAATTGTTTAGCCTTGCACAGATATTCTCTTGTACTTTCTGCACTTTTCCCAAGCTATTTATGGATAATACAAACAGTAATAGTATGCTTTCTAAATGGTGACCAATTCAACCCATCTGGGTTTTTCTGTATGTATTATTTTTTCCTGTTTTCTTCTAAAATTCAAGACTCTGATGATATTTACTTTGACATTGTAAAAGATAAAACAAAGCCAATACCCACTTTGGAAGCAGGAGTGGCATCCAGTTCCTAAACAACATGCCTCTGGAAACTCTATGAACTTTGATAAATGACAATAGTTATAGAAAGGCTTCAGACCTTTTGTTCATAGGGTCACTATGGGTCGTGCTCAACTTGAAGGCAATCAACATTGTGTTTGATGCATTCCATCCCTTCAGCCATTTATCATATTTTAATAATTCTTGAAATGACAGGACCTAGAACTGGTCTTTAATTACAGAGCGCTCTGACTGGAATCACTGACAAACATCATAGCATTAAGGGAGCCACTGATGAAATACAGGGGCATCTTATCTGCTGTCAGGTGGCAGTTTTTAAAATACAATTAGGCAAGATATTTATTGAGAATCATGCCTCATTTATTCCTTCCATCTCCAGAGGAGTGTTGAATTTCCAGCTGCTTTCCACTCCTTCTCTATCATCTTTTTCTCATTTTCAAATCTCTCTCTACTCCCTCCTTAGATTCCAGGAAGCTGGGAAGCCAGTGGCGTGGGAGCAGATGGAGGGAAGCAAACATCTTGAAGATTTCTGCCATGTTCCCTTCACTCGCCATCTGAGTTCGGTTCTTCCCTCAGGAGGATGGACAGTGGAGCCAAGTTTAACCCCCCCCCAAGACAGCCAACCATTGCCCAACTCTGACATCCTATTTCCACATTCTTTCCAACCACAGTGAAAGCAAAAGGCGATGGCCTAGGGAGGCCGTTTTGAACAATGAACCCACAGACTCCAGCCGCCTATCATGGTGATAATGTCATGTGGAAACGGATTTTCTCTGTTGTTTTAATGAGGCTATATTAATACTGTCTTAAACCAATATCTCTTGAGATATGAAGGAGCAGAATAAATGACTAACAAGCCAACAGAAACCAAGCCCCCTGCCTTTGAATGGAGTGGAGACCCTCCCTCAGCTTCCTGAGGCTGTACCTGAACCACCCGCGTCCACAGCAAGCAAGCAGAGATGGGGAAAGTCAGAGCTGCTATCATATGTGAACACCGGACACGCAGGAACAAAGACCTCCTCTCAGAGCCAACGCAGGGAGAAAGCCTTCCCTCCGGCCCTCATGAGCTCAGACTAAACAATAAGAAAATAACTTCTTATGCTGCATTGAAAAAGGATTCATTAAATATTATACAAAATGGGTGACCCTGGAGGACATTATGCTGAGTGAAATCTCCATCTAGTCACAAAAGGACAAATACTGCATACTGCCACTGTTGTAAAACGGGACTGACATCGGGGTTGAGGGGAACCTAAGAAAAGAGGGGATAATGTATACTGAATTGAAAGAGATGAGAGAGAGAACTGTTTAAAAGGAATATAGGATTAGGAATATTATTTTCATGGCAAGATTACAGAAAAGTAAATGCATAATAAAGTGAACTGTGGACTTGGGAGCGGATTGTATCACAGTGAAAGAATTTATTTTTTTCCTTTCAAAGAGAAAAATGAACGGGAAGGAGAGGTGGGCATGGAGGAAAATGTGCAACAATGAATGAATAGGGAAAAAATTAAATGGAAAGACTATGCGGTAAAAAAATACATGTTACATTAAAAAAACATTAATAAAAAATTAAAAAAGAAAATGACTTCCTTTTGTTAAAGTCCCCTCCCTGTGGTCTTGCTGTTACAGCAGCAGAGGCACTAATACCAAGGGCATCTTTGAAGGGTGACTCGGGGCTACAGTTGGGTTCAATCCGTTCACACTGATGCAGAACAACAATGGGGTTAAGCACAGCAGAGACTGTGATGGTCTAGGAAACCAGACCATGTTCTGTTGTTGGTGTGTGCCGTCAAGTTGGAATCAACCCATAGCTGACTATTCAGTGAGTTTTCAGAGGGCAGTT
>NW_006399761.1:25527843-25529285 GCF_000299155.1 Elephantulus edwardii | reverse complement strand
GTGAGGACATGGGAGGTGGTGGCCGTGGCTCTATAGGTGGCCAGAAAGTTCTCTATATATGACAGGTCCCCCTGCTGGTAGGCGGGCACCAGATAGCCCACCATTTCATATAGTCTGTCTTTTAAGAACTTCGATTCAAGGCTGCCCTCCTCTTCTTCCTGTTGTGATGCAAAGAAGCATTGCAGTGCCATTGAAGAGGGAGATTCCCTCAGAGGCAGCCCCCAGGCCCACCAGGAGTGTCTGCGATCAGGGCTTAGTGAGGTGGGTCTGGAGGTGGGACAAGAGTGTGTACATCAGAATCGGGGCTTAGCATTCACCACAGAATTTCAGTGAGAGGTAACAGAGAGCATTAAAGACCAACATTCATTGTTTTGGTTATTAGAACATTTCCTACGTGCATTAATGACAGATCTACTGGAATCCACAGGATGTTGGATCCCCACACCCTCTAATCCTGCCAGAAGTCTAGTGGGGTCGCCGGTCTCCACACTTACCCATAATATCTCTGGGCCATTCGTGGCCGTGATATTCGGGTCAATGTATTTGATCCCATGTTCCTCGGGCTCATTCACCTCCTGCGGGGAGATCTGTGGTTGGCACCTTGGAGGCATCAAGTCCCCTCAAAGTGCCTCCGTCACTCTGTTCTCTTTGTGGCTCTTGTGTCCTTTTGGCCTCAGAAGAACTCCTGGTTCCATGACTCTCTGCACCATCAGACTAGGTCAGTGTGATAGGTGCACCATGAGGCTCCAGCCAAGTCCACCAACCAAGGAGAGAACCCTTGACCCTGAGAATTCCGCAGGGTGGGGGTGGGGCTGCACACACAGCATCAGTAGTGACCAAGCAAGGCCAGGAGTCAGACACTGTGGTGACTGTCCACCTCAGAGCCTACTAGAGCTCAGAGAAGGGCCACGATTTAGTGCAACTCAGAGTGTGACCTCTGAGACTCCCTCAATCATGGTTCTAAACTGGGTCCCCCGGGTAGCAGATTGAGGGGCACAGTGTCTGATATGATGATGGTTTAGGGCATGGACAGGAACCACGTCTCCCTCTGTACCATCCCAACGCCTCATCTCCAGAGAACTCAATCTAATGATGGAGGCCACACACACTCCCACCCCGCCTGTGTCGGACCCAGATGCACCACCCCGATGGCTGAGGGCTGAGGATGGAGCTGGGGCGCCCTCCACAGTGCTGTCCTCACTGAGAATCAGCAACAACAGCTTTCCCGTCATTGTTCTCAGAAGCCCTCCCTCCCCATGTGTCTCCCATCACATCATTCCTACCTCCTGGCCCCATTTCCCTCTCCTCTCAACTTCCTCTGCATCAGGTACCACTTTCACAGCATCTGTACTTTCCTCATCTCCGCCCCCCCAACCCCGTCCCAACCCCCATCCCACTTCCACCAGGAGGACAAGGACAAGAGTTACCTGGGGATGGCATGA
>NW_006399761.1:25516996-25527743 GCF_000299155.1 Elephantulus edwardii | reverse complement strand
GCAACATGTCCAAAGTATATCAGATGAAGCCTCAAAATCCTCACCTCCAAGGAGTACCCCTCCAGGATGGACTGCAGACTTTCCCAACGCAATTCACCTTTTAATTTCCTGGCTGCTGGTACCAAGCATGTTGATTGTGGAGCCAGCACACTGAAACTGTTAGGAAGGTAAAAAGAAAAATGCCAAAAGAACCTGCTTGTAAAAGGAAGAGGAGGACAGGAATGTCAAAGGGAGCTGCTTACACACACACTCACACACACACACATTCTCACACTCTGGCTTGTGTTCACTCACTGACACAAATCCAGCTAAGGATTTGTTAAAACATAAAGTTTTTGAAGAACATCAGAGGCCTGAGTTAAGTGGGTGCTGTGTGAGACACTCAGCGCTACGGTGTTTTTCAGAGACTGACAAGGTCACATATGAGCAGCAAGGAGTTAACTGATCTGAGCAGTGGCCTTAAATGGCGATTCAAAGAGGGAACTTGAATGACAGTCCAGCATGATCCTGCACGTGCTGACATCTCACCAAGAGTCTTGTCACCAACTCCCAGACACCATTGCGCCCGAGCCCTCTTGAAGTTATGTCCTTCAGATGAAGGAGCCTTCCAGCCGCCCACCGATGCTGTGCAAACATCTCCCTTTATGCCTAAAAAAAACACCCCTCCTCTTAAGAAATGACCCCAGAAAAGCTTTGGGCCCCTGTTCCTTCCAGGGCCTGCCCATGGTGTGCTGGTTCTCATTGTCTGATTAATCTGTCCCCTCTCCTTGACATAATCTGTTGCTGACTTTATGGCCATTATTTAGATGTGACTTTAGACAACAGTGAGAGACAGGCTGAGACAGCATTTCTTTCTGGTGGACCTGGGGTCGCAATGAGTCTGAGGGGACTGGCTGGCAACTAATAATAACTGCATCTAGCTAAGACCCAGGGCAGACGCTGAGTGCACACTGGCTGTCATTTCTCCCACGGGTCCCTCCAGGGGCCTCACAGAGCCAGTCCTCGGCCCTAGTTAAACCCCAGCTAGGCCTGGCCTTGCTTCTTTGCAGGAAGGAGGCTGGGGACACACATTTTGCATGAAAAATGTCTTCGTTGACCCTGCCTGTCTGGAGGCGTCCCCTCCCCCCATCATTTTGCGGGGTGCAGGACTGGAACAGCTGCCACTGCTTGCATCTGACTCATGAGTTTATCATCCCTGCCCAGCCTCCCTCCAGACCCACCCACGCCCAAAATGCCTGTGCGCAGTTGACTATTTTAAGAACCAAATTCCCGGTAGGCATGGCAACTTTGTGACTTCACTTCTCTTCAGCTGCTGCCTGAGAGAAGGGGAGCCCCCTCTCCCCAAGGGGTCGGCCAGCACCCTAGCAGAGGGGATGCCAAAGGGGTGGCATCTAGGTCACTTGGGTGCTTTGTTTATCTATTTGTTTTTTTGGTTTTTTTTTCTTCCGCCGCTGTGTTGCTCGAAGTCAAAAGGGCCGCCTGCAGCGGGCTGGGGCCCCAGTTAGGCGCGAACTCATGCTCTTGTGCAGCAGCTTAACCCCCGGCACCACGGGCAGGCGCGCCGGGGGCTCAAAGGCAGCGCGTTATCTATTTGTTTTACAACCCGTCACACATGTCAGAAAAGAGTTTGCTGGGCACCGCGTGCAGCCCACAGTGGATAGGGCCAACTCACAGGCAGAGCTTGCTTGGCCGGCAGCCAGGTGGCAAGGCAGAGAGCAGTGGGCATTTCTCTGGGGAAGTGTGGTTGGGAAAGCTGGGGAGGGGGGACACAAGTGAGCTGGGCTTGGCAAGAAAGGCAGTGTAGATGAATGATTGGTTTTTACTATTGCCCCTCAAATACAGGCCTTGATAAGGAGTTTGGCTGCCAACTCAAAGGCACATGGTTCAAATCCATCGGCTGCTCCAGGGAGAAAGATGGGCAGTCTGAAAAGAGGATTAGGGATGAGCTATGGGTCAACTCTGATTCCACAGCAATGACGTTCTACTTAAAAGTTCATTCAACCCTAAAAAAACCATAACTGCCTCCCAAGCAGATACATGCACATCCATGTTTGTTGCGGCTTTGTTCACAGTAGCAAACTGTTGGAAACAACCTAAGTGCCCATCAGCAAGCAAATGGATAGAGAAGCTGTGGCATATTCACACAATGAAACACTATGCTCCATTGAAAAACAAGAAACTCATGCAATATTATTCAAAATGGGTGACCCTGGAGGACATTATGCTGAATGAAATATCTCGGTCACAAAAGGACAAATATTGCATAGAGCCACTGTTGTAAAATGGGACTGACATTGGGGTTGAGGGAAGACAGAGAAGTAAGGGAGGAATGATGTATTGAAACAGATGAGGGAGAGGACTGTTTAAAAGGGATATATGATTAGGTATTATTGTCATGACAGAAGTCCAAAATGAAGGCTGCATAGTGGAGTGGACCTGGGGGGAGGGAGTGTATAACAATGAGTTTTTCTTTTACTTTTCAAATAGAAGAGTGAATTGGGGGGAAGGGGGAGCAGGGAGAAAAGTGCAACAACAAATGATTGGAAACCCTAAGTCACTGTAAACTTCCATTAAAATTAATAAAAAAAATTTTTTTTAAAGTTCATTCATTCTCTTCCTCAACTTCAAACTCTTAGGAGAAGCTGTCTTTCCCAAACCCCACAAAGACGATGGAGGCTCACAATTTAGGATTTAAATTTATACATAATTGTACTTGTTTGATAACCTCCCCTATTGTTCTTTGTTAGCACCAAATTTTCTCCAGAAATGTTGAAAGAAAGAAAAAGAATACTTTGAATGTTCCTTTCTTTTCTCTTTCACTTTTTTGTTAATTACAGAGGTACTTTTGGTGGTGGTGATGGTGTGTACCATCGAATCGAATCAGATCCCAATGGCACAGGAAGAGATTGCCCCTCCTTCTCCAGCGGAGTATCTGGTGGATTTGAACCGCACGCCTTCAGGACTGCAAAGCAGCTTCTTGCCACTAGACCACCAGAGTCCCTTATTGCACAGAAATTTAAGTTCAAAAGTAGACTTATTGTGTTGTTGTGTGTAGAGTCCAAACTTGCATGGCAGGACATCACCACTCCTTCTCCTGAGGAGAAGGAGCTGACAGATTTGAACTGTGTGCCTTTGGAATTGCAGCTCAGCTTCTTACCACCAGGCTGTCAGAGCTCCCTTAGAACAGAAGCAGACTAGTATACTAAAACCAGCTCCCGTGAACCTGCTAGTGCTGATTAGAGACCCTTTCTGTAAAAATGGCAGAAACGGTTTCCTTTCCTTAAGAATTAATTGGGATGTGTAACACACACACAGAGAGAGAGAGAGAGAGAGAAAGAAATCCATTGTTGGTATCTGTATAAAGAAAAGGAATCATTCTCTGATGGTTACCATGGAAACCTCAGAGTTCAGCTTGTTGAATTTTCACATGGGGAAGCCCACTTCAAGCCCTCAAGGGGGTCTCCATGGTGGACCCGGGAGTGGGGTGCTTATCCTTGCCTTCTCTCCCCACCAAACTGTCACTGATTTGTGGACATTCTCAGGCTGAATGTCTAGTATTTGACACTTAGTGTTTGCTCCTCGGTTTGGGAATTTTCTTTTACGTTGAGTA
Source organism: Elephantulus edwardii (assembly GCF_000299155.1). Classification (NCBI taxonomy): domain Eukaryota; kingdom Metazoa; phylum Chordata; class Mammalia; order Macroscelidea; family Macroscelididae; genus Elephantulus; species Elephantulus edwardii. Next base: position 25,524,133 of record NW_006399761.1, on the reverse strand, counting down.
GGCCAGGCTGTTTATCTGCATATTCACTGTGAAGGATTGTGGGGTTTTATTGTAGGGAGTTTACGTGTTGTTTACACAATGCCAGCCACGTGTCTCTGGAAGAACAAGCCGGAGGGCTTGTGATGGCCCTGGGTGATGGTCCACAACGCACATCAGAATGCCAACACCTTAGCCAGTGTCTAGGGCGTCAGCAGGGGAAAGTGCCTTTACACTTGGAGTTGGGGGATGACCCTAACTTGGAGGATTCAGGGACTGATGATTTGTATTTCAATAAGAAGAGAAAACCCAGCATATTGTTCCCTGAGTTTAGACCCAACCTCTCCACATACTATTCTATTGTGACCACTCTATTCTGTACTAGAGATTTCAAGGATGGCCAGGGCCAAACAGTGGTTCCTTTTGTTGCCCCCAGAGTGGTTGTGAATTAGCAGTGACTTGAGGGCACCCAGCAACAACAATGAGGTTCCGTTGAGAGAGGAAATGAGGTGCCATTAATCATAAAAAGTGGGCACAGAAGCAGGAGCATGGCTGAGGGAGAACTCTGTACAGCTGGTGTCGTGTACTGTCAAGTTGGAACCGACCCAAAGCTGAGCTGCCAGCAGGTTTTTAGAGACAGTATTTCGCGTGGGAGGAGATTGCTAGTCCTTCTCCAGCACAGTAGCTGGTGGCCTTGAACCGTGGGCCTTTGTAGCTGAGAACCAAGAGTGCGCCTCGTCCTGGGATGTCGCTCCTGCCCCAGAACGCCACGGCTTTAGTCTCATCTGGATGCACTTCCGGAGCTGCTCCAAAAGAAAAATGGTGTCGTTGGTGTGAAAAACGATGCATACAAACTTTGTTAAGTAAACCACTACAACATAAAAATCCTACTTTAAAAAAAGAAAAACAGTGCCATGAGGCCACCGGGGGTGAGAACAGCCAGCACCTTGGGAATCTGGAGCTGGCAGATGAAGCCAGGCAGGAAGACCTGCTGAATCCCTGGAGGGTGTACGCAGGCTGTCCTGATGCCCACAAAGTGCTACTTCTTGTCGTTCTTGCTAGGTGCCATCCAGTCTGCTATCCCTCAAAGCAACCCTGTGAACAGTAGTTCTGAACCTTGAGCTGTACTGTTCTCACCATCTCAGACACCTTGAAGCATCGTTACTGTCACTGTGTCACTTCCTCTCTTTAACTCTCTTTCTTCCCCAGCATGAAGTCCTCCAAGGACTGGTCCGACCTTAGAGCCAAAGTATGACTAAAGTATGTGAGATGGAGTTTCACCACCCTTGGCCCCAGAATGCTGTTAAGTTGCACCTTTTCCAGGATAGACAGGTTTGGGGTTTTTTGTCAGTCTGTATGCAGTATTCTTACACCACAACTCAAAGGTATCGGTTCTTCTGTCCTCCTCTGCCATTGTCCAACTTTCAAATGCATGGTGGTGGTGGTGGTTATTCCCAAAACATACCGTAAGTATGTGAGATGGAGCTTCAGAATCCTTGCCTCTAAGAAGCAACTGGTTTTTGCCCTGCAGGACAAATCTGTTTATTCTCTTGGTGGTCTGTGATAATGTTCAACATTCATCTCCAGCACCACAACTCAAGGCCATCAATCCTTCTTCTGTCATCCTTAGTCACTGCCCAGCTCTCTGATGGTGAGCAAGTAATTGCAAAGACCATGGCCTGGATCAGGTGCACCTTAGTCTCTAGAGTGACATTCAGATGCTTAACAAATAGCAGAGACAGGTTCACTGGTGGGCAGCTGCTTTTCTGTCCATTGTGGGTGTTGGAACCTCTACTGAGTCACCAAAGGACGACTAAGCTGGCCTTGTCCAGCACCAGCCCCCTGACCATTGGGAACCATCATGATCTGACCCATTTCAGGCGTAGATCACCAGGCCTCTCTTCCTGGTCCATCTTACTGTGGAAAATCTGCTGAGACCTGTCAGCATCTCAATGTTCAGGCCTCCGCTAAAAGGTGCTCATGAGGTGAGCCAGAAATCGCATGAAAGGCTCCCGGGCTGGCCTGCTACCTAGAGAGGAGCAGGTGACGAGGAACAACCAGGCTCGGCTGCTGACCGAAGACGCTGTGAGCCCTGAGGCTAGCCCCACCCCCTCTATCCAAAGGCATGCCCCTAAGACTGTTTTCCCAGGTGAGGAATCTTGTTTCCATGGTTAGGAGACATGCTGCCATGCTTAGGGGACTGTTCTGAAGAAGAGGCTGTTTTTCAAGGTGAGAAATCTTGTGGCCATAGTTACCAGATTGGTTGTCATGTGTACCCGCCTGGTTGCCATGGTAACCAGATTTGTTTACATGGGTACCAGATTGTTTCCATGATGCTGGGACAGGAAAGCTGTGAAGGATGAGCCGGCCAGGATTTACAAGCATCCCAACAAGTATGAAGAAAGGATATAGCCTGACACACACCCTTTGTGATTTTAAACCATGTAGTGTTCCCTTGCTCTGTTCAGATAACTACCTCTTGGGTCATGGTATAGGTTTCACAAAAGCACAATCAAGTGGTCTAGAATTGCCACTCTTCTCAGTGTTAGTCATTATTTGTTCAGAACCACACAGTCAAATGTCTTCGCACAGTCAATAAAACACAAATAGACATTCTTCTTCTAGTATTCTCTGCTTTCTACCAAGATTCAGCTGACATCACCAACAATATCCCCTGGTGCCATGGTATCTTCTAAATCCAGCTTGAACTTCTGGATCAACCACTTCTAAATCCGGCTTGAACAAAGGTCTCTATTGATGTACGGTTCTAGCCCTTTTTTTTTGGATAATCTTCACCAAGATTTTACTTGCATGTGGTATGAATGACATTGCTTCAATAATTCCCACACTTGGATAACTTTGGGGGGATGGGGCACCAAATAGAAATGTAAGATGTAGCTATCTTCCAACTTTCCTGGCACAGACTGGTGAGCATGTCCAGGGAAGCATCTGTTTGTTGAAACACCTCACTTGGCATTCCATCAATTCCTGGGGCCTATTTCTTGCCAATTCCTTCCGTACAGCTTGAACCTCTCCCATTATCATTTGTTCTCGGTCTTTTGCTCCTTCCCAAAATGTTCCTTGTCAGTCTTCTCTTTTTGGTACAGAGACACTGTGTATTCTCTGCATCTTCTTTGATGCTTCCTGGATCGTTCAAGATTTTTTTCCATTCATCTTTCAATATTGCAACTCAACACTTGAATTTATTTTTCAGTTCTTACAGCTAGATAAATGCTGAGTGAGCTCTTCCCTTTTTATTCTCTGACTCCAGCTCTTTGCATGTTCCATTACAATACGACACTTTGTCTTCTCAACTTGCTCTTTCGAAATCTTCATCTCTTTATTTCAGTTTCTCTTCCTTTTGTTTTGGCTTTTTGGCACTCAAGTGAAATTTTCAGAGTCTCTTCTGACATCTCTTTTGGTCTTTAAATCCTTTAAGAAGCTGGCCTTTATGAAGAAGAATGTGGCATCAGGATTGGAGGAAGACTCATCAATAATCTGTGTCGTACAGATGACATGACCTTACTTGCTGAAACCAAAGGGGATTTGAAACACTTGCTACCGAGGTTAAAAGACTTCTTCAGATGTCAAAAATTACATCTCAACAACAAGAAAACAGAAATCCTGGGGGAGCTCTGCTGGCCTAGTGGCAAGAAGCTTCCCTGCAACCCCAGAAGTACACTGTTCGAATCTACCAGATGCTCTGTTGGAGAAGGAGGGACAATCTCCTCCTGTACTGGTCAGATCTGATTTGACAGTATACACAAAAATATTTTTTAAAAGGAAAACAGAAGTCCTCACCACTGGGCCAATAAACAACACCGTAGATGGAGAAAAGATTAAAGTTGTCAACAATTTCATCGAACTTGGATCTACAATGAACACTCTTGGTAACAGCAGTCAAAATATCAGAAGACATATTGCTCTGGGAAAATCTGTGGCCAAGGACCTCTCCAAAGTGCCAAGGAGCAATGTTGTTAATTTAAAGACTAAGGTGGAATCAATTCCAAGCCATGGTCTTTTTGATGACTTACTGTGCATCTGAAGGATTGGACAGTGAATGAGGATGAAGGAGAATCAATGACTTTGCGTTGTGGTGTTGGAGGATAGTTCTATCTATCCCATGAACTACCAAAACAACAAACCAATGTGTCTCAGACAAATTACAGCTGTGGTGCTCCTTAGAGGCAAGGATGGTGAAACTTCGTCTCACATAGTCTGTAAAGAGAGGCCATTTCTTGGAAGAAGACATCAGATTTGGAAAGGAATCGAGTCAGTTAAAGAGAGGAAGGCTCCTAATGAGATGTATGACACAGTTATTGCAGCGATGGGGTCTAGTAAGTCAGAGATGACGAGGATGGCACAGGACAGGACAGGGTTCAAATCCCTTCTGGGTCACTATGAGTCACACTCAACAGCAACTAACAACAACAACACACTCAGTTTCCTCTGTACTGGCAGGTCTTAAAGGGAAAGACAAAAGCCGAAAAGGAAAATACAGAGTATCTGTAGACCTAAGAACAAGAAATGCCTGTGAAGCAAGAAGGAACAAAACCCCTAAATGACCTGTGGTGTGCATTAAAACGTGCACTAATGCTCAGAGCTCCAGGACGAGAGGTCATCTAGCAGACTTTAAACTGAATTTTCTGAAAAACCATCTGGAATTAAACCAGTGCGCAGCGGACGTGAATTTCAGGCAGGGGCTAAGGGCTGTGCCTACCGCAGATCAATCACAACACTAATCGAGAAGCTTTTCTAGAACCAGATGGAATTCCTGGGAGCAAGCTCAAAATACCACTCACTGATCTATCAGAGAGTGACATGTGAAGAATGCACCAAGAAAACAGGCTGGAAGAAATCCAAAAGGCAAAAGAAGATATTAGAAAAGTTAATCAAACTCTGTCTAATGTAAAAAGAAATATGCATCTAAACAATAATGAAATATCCTTTTCACCTGTCAAATAGCCAAAGGGCTTTTAAAGAAAAAAAAAATAGAATACAGTATGAGTATCGAGAAGGAGCATGAGTTACTATCAACAGAAAGAGATCTAACCCCCGACAACTCACGGCTGTTGAGTCGATTCTGACTCATAACGATCTTATATGGCAGGACAGAGCTGTCCCATAGGGTTTCCAAGGTGGGAAATCTTTGCAGTAGTAGTTCACAGGTCTTCTCTTCCAAAAGAAAAAAGATGAGTGAGTTCGAACTGCTGATCTTCCCCTTAGCAGTCAAGCCTTTAACCGCTGTGCCACTGGGACCCCTTAGAAAACAAACTAGGCGGAGTGAGTTAACTGTGCCATCATCGATCCCATCAGTCACAGGTCTGTTAAGTACCAGTCAGGTCAAGATGACCTCAGGCTGTGCAAGAGGAATGCAGGTAACATGGCTCAACTACCTTGGCAACTAGTACACACACACACACAGTGTGCGGTGCACACGTGGATACAAGCATGTGCGGAGCTGTACTGACAGAGCATGACCTAACTAAGGGACCCTGATGGGACAATAATAGTTAAGCCCTCAGCTGCTGCCTGAAGGTCTGTCTGTCACTTCATCACCTTAGGGCAGGGGGCTGATTTGCTCCAATTTTCCAAAATAATGCTTTGAAATTGGGTAAAGAGGAAGGTTTTGGAAAATGTGGATCACCAGGAAGTTTTGCATCATGACTTTATGGCTTATAACTCCATAAAAAAAGAAATTATCTGCTCTACAAAGGGAATTGTTTTGGGGTTTGGTTTTGTCTTTTAAGTCCACTGTATGTGCATACGCTAATAAGATATATGGTCAAAGACCAATAAGTGACCCAGAAAATGTTCTGGCTTTTGCTTTTTGCTGTGAAGTCAAAAAGGAATGGACACTCTACAGCACCATTACATATTTAATATTTGCATATGAAGAGCAGTTTGTTAATATTTTAATGAATTGTAGTTTCAAATATTTCAACGATACATAATACAATAAGGGCTGACAATTAAAATGGGAATGGAAGAACAAATTAACACCTCAAGTTGCAATACCTAAGGATGATGCTTCAGGCAGAATATTAAATGATACAAGAAGCATTAAAAGAAGATGGGAAGAGTATAGAGAGTCACCAGACCCAAAAAAATTGGCTGACACAGAATTATTTTATGAAACAACATATGAGCAAGAGCTTGTGGTGATGAAGAAGTTCAAGCTGCTTTGAAGCAATTGGCCCCAAGAGGGTCTCCTCACCCTCCACATGAGCTTTTGATCTGAAACTGTGTCTTTTCTTACATGTAAACTGACACCTATGTAAATACTGGCCCATGGCTACAATAAGGACGACTCTCTTCAGGAAAAAGGTGGACGTGATTCCAGTGTAAAGTAATCCCTGCATGACTGGACAATATGTGTTCCTTCCCAATTGTCATGGACTTAGAGCTGGGTGCTGTCAACATCACAGACAGACCTGAGAAACAACAGACCTGAGAGAGAAGCGACACAAAACAGCCCTGGATTTGCAATTCCATGAACAATCCAAGGCCAAGCAAAGAACCCATCAGACATGCCATGCAGAAGCCTGCGTCATGGGTACAGGGCTGCTGTTTGTGTGACCAAAGCTCCCAGAAGTTGATGACAGTGACAGCTGAATCTTGTTGCCATTGAGTCAGAACCAACCCAAAGCTGGTCGTTAGGCAGGTCTTCAGAGGCGATACCTCACACATGAAGCAATCTTTCCTCCACTGAGCATCTGCTGGATCCAAATCAATACGTTTGTATTGTCACTTCAATTCCTTACCCCAAAGCCACATGCCTCTGAAAATGCTATAACTTTGATAAATGACAGTGGTTCTAGGAAGGCTTCAGGCCTTTTCTTCATAGGGTCGCTATGAGTCCTGCTTGACTTGACAGCAATCAACAACAGCAAACAGCCCCCAGAGCTCCCGGATGGTTGCATAGGTTGTGAAAGTGTGCACCCCCGTACACTGTTCTTCTAAAAGGAAGTCAGAGGAATTTTATTTAAGGGGTAAATATGAAGTGAGGAGTAATATCTAAGGAAGTGCAGGATACGCAGGGACAGATCCATGGATAATAACGGGGCTCTGAGGGATAAGCTGTCAGAGGGGTGGCCATCAAGGTGTGGCTTATCCTCCTGCTGTGGGGGAGAAACAGGCAGGAAAGGCCTGGGGCGGTGT
>NW_006399761.1:25509666-25512956 GCF_000299155.1 Elephantulus edwardii | reverse complement strand
AAGGACACGGCCTTTGCACAGGAGAAGTGAGGGCGTGTCCCATCCTCTTCAACCAGGTTCAATTCCTCACATTTCTCCGTCTCTTTGAACCAAGAGACGAAGAGCTACGTCGGTGAATCATGTTCACGTTTTGTGTGTCTCCACTCAAATGAGCTGGCTTCGGGGTACTCTCGAGGAACCGTGGATACAAGGGTTCCAACGTCTTTGTGCCCTGTTGCCAAGGAAATGTGGTTACCTCACGCTGGGCGCGGACCCTGAGCGGGGACCCAACGGCGGGGTTCCACGTGCTGGGGCGTGAGGCTTCACGGCGCGCTAGGGCGCAAGGCTCCAAGGCACACAGTGAGGCCCGAGGAGCCAACAGGCACTGCCCTTTCATCTTCTTTTAATGCTTCCTGGATCCTTTAATACTCAGCCCAAAGCATCCTTAAATATTGCATCTCCAGACATGAATTTGTTCTGCAGTTCCTTCAGCTTAAGAAATGCCCAGTGACTTCAGCCCTTTTCATTTTCTAATTCCAGCTCTTTGCATAGTTCATTATAATACATTCTGTCCTCAACCTCCCTATGAGCGTTTAATCCAAAACTCTTTTTCTTGTATGTAAACCAACCCTTATGTAAAGACTGGCCCATGCCTCCAATAAGGACGACTCTTTTCAGAGAAAAGGTGGACCTGACTCCGGTGTAAAGCAACCCATGCATGACTAGACAATGTGTGTTGATTCCCAATTGTCATGGACTTATAAATGGATGCAAAGACCCTTCAGATAATCCATTGGGAAGACTGCATCATGGGTACAGGCTGCTGTTTATGTGATCAAAGATCCCAGAAGTTGGTAATAGTGACAGTTGAATGTTGCTGTTGTGTTCCGTGGAGTCAGAGCCAACCCAAAGCTGATTTTCAGAGGCAGTACCTCACATAGGAAGCAATTGGTCTTTTCTTCACAGAGCATCTGGAGGATCCGAACCACATACATCACCTTGTCAGTGTCCTTCCTTACCCCTCAGCCACCAGAGCTCCCTGAGGGTTGACTAGGACTGTGAAAGTATATACCACCATACACAATTTTTCCAAAGGGAAATTAAAGGAATTTTATTTAAGGTGTGAATATGGAATGACAGGATACACAGGGACACATCCATACAACAATAATAGGGTTCTAAAGGTTAAGCCGCCAGAGGGGCTACCATCAAGGTGTGGATTATCTTCCTGGTATGGGGGCAAAAGATAGAAGAAAGGCCTTGGATGATGTGAATGCCCTTTCCTTCTCATGCAGTCGGGTTGACCTCTCAGATCACTGAAGGGTCCCCATCACAGGCTGCTCACAAGGTGTTACAGGACTGGGAAGCAGAACATCAGGAACCTCCCCTCAGTGTTTTCCTCAGATTTGCATGATTGGAAGGATAGCTGAGTTGGTGACAGCTCCACATCTATATTTACGTTGTCAACGTGCTCAGATGGTGGGTCATACACAGGTTCCCCAGTTGTTAGATGATGTCATCCTCCCCTTCATTGCCTTCATTTGGTGGTCGACTAGGTTTATGAGCCTGAAGATTTAGGATAGAAACAGAACTCCCATTAGGTGGTGATCCATGATCGATCTGGTTCCAGATTTGACAAAGGAGCCATATGTCCCTCCCTCCACTGTCTTCAGTTGAGGCTGTGAATGAATCTGCTGACGCAGGTCCAGATCTCTACACACCTGTGCTGTATGGGCACTATAATTGCCAACATGACCAGGAGAAGGAGTTCTCTCAGGTGGTGGCCCCACACTTTGATGACTTATCTGGTCTGGTCCAGGCTCTAGTGCTGGAAAAGGAAGAGAAACAAAAGTCACCCCCTGACCACCTTTCCGAGATCCTATTTGTGAAATACCACACAACGGGTATGACCATAAAACACATTATGCTGAATTGTGTAAATCAGCCACAAAAAACCCCAAACACGTTTCTGTTATAAGACCACATGCATTAAAAGCTAAGGGAAGATTTACATGCAGATAGAATAAATTATGGATCATTAACAGGGATGAGATAAGAGAGATTGTGAGAGGACTTAAGAAAGATATGAGCTTGATGAATGAGAAGATAAAGTATAAAGGCTTCCTTCATTACACACATAGTTAATTTCATTAATGAATTTCAAATCATGTTATTAAACAAAATATCTATAAGTCACTGAAAACAATGTGATTTGTAAACTTTCATCTAAAGTTTGTTCAAAAAGTGAGTGATTAAAAGACTTTTGTTAAAATATCTCTCAGGAGAGCTCTGGTGGCCTAGTGGCAAGAAGCTGCACTGCAATCCCAGAGACACATGAGTTGAATCCACCAGATACTCTGCCGGAGAAGGAGGGGCCATCTCCTCCTGTACCAGTCAGACCCAATTTGACGGTACACACACAGAGAAGAGAATAAAATAATAAAATTAAAAAAACTCTCAACACAGGTGCCATAAACTTGGACTGAGAGCTTGATCATATATTAACATATTACAACTCACATTTGTGAACGTTATTTCCAAAGGATGGCCTTTCCGCGCTGCCCACAGAAGGGTCCATATGGTGTTATTCTGGTTACCATTGGAACTAAAAGGGGAAATGTCCATAATATTCAGAGTCCTTGATGTCCTGAAGATGAAGGAAGACGATGTCCTCCAATTCCTTGCAGCAGGATCTTGGGAGGAACCAACCTTGACTTCCAAATGGAACAGAACATCTACAAGAGGAAAAGTGATGGCATCTACATCATAAACCTTGAAGAGGACCTGGGAGAAGCTTTTGTTGGCTGTTCGGGCTTTTGTTGCCATTAAAAATCCAGCTGAACCAGTGTTACATCCTCCAGAAATACTGGCCAGAGAGCTGTGCTGAAGTTTGCTGCTGCTCCTGGAGCCACCCCTATCACCAGGCATATCACTTCTGGAACCGTCACCAACTAGATCCAGGCAGCCTTCTGGGAGCCTCGTCTTCTTTGACAGAAGTGTCTTAGGTTAACCTGCCCACCATCACCCTGTGTAATGCAGATTGTCCTCTGTGCTGTGTGGACATTGCTATCCCATTCAACAACAAGGGAGCTCACTCCATGGGTCTGATGCTGGCCTGGGAATTCCTGCACATAAGTAGCACAATCAAGACAACAGTCCAGAAGAAATATATTGATGAAGAGCAACTTGAACAGCTATGGAAGAAAATGCAAAAGATGGAAGAAAAAAAAATTGATAGGAAGAAGGATTGGCCACCCACTTCTGAAATAGCAGGCCTCTGAAAACCCTAAGCACAACAGAACACACGCAGA
>NW_006399761.1:25501731-25503113 GCF_000299155.1 Elephantulus edwardii | reverse complement strand
GTCACCACTTCTATTCAACATTGTATTAGAAGTACTCGATGGGACAATATGACTGGTTGCTATTGTTGTCAATTGCCTTCGAGTCGAGCACAACACATAGCAACTCTATGAACAAAAGGTCTGAAGCCTTTCTGTAACTATTGTCATTAATCAAAGTTCATAGAGTTTCCAGAGGCATGTTGCTTAGGAAGTGGATGCCACTCCTGCTTCCAAAACTATGTGAATAGAGAAGGAAATAAAAGGCATCCAGATCAACAAAGAGATGGTTAAACTATTGCTATATGCAGATGATATGATAGTGTAGACAGAAAAACTCAGACTCAACAAAAAAATCTTTAGAGTTATTAGGCCAGTTTAGTATAGTGGCAGGATATAAGATCTATATCCAAAAATCAATGGGATTCCTCTTCAGTAACAAAGAGAACTCAGAGAAGGAAACCAGGAAAGCAATACCATTTACAATAGCCAACCACAAATTAAGATACTTGGGAGTGAAGCTAACTAGAGACATAAAAGACGTGTACAAAGAAAACTACAGAACATTTCTGCAAACACAATAAAAGACCTAAAGAAATGGAAAAATATTCTGTCTTCATGGATAGGAAGACTCAATATTGTGAAAATGACCATCCTACCAATACGCAATTCTAATACAAATACCAAATTCCTTTTTCAAGGAGATTGAAAGGTAAATTTCAAGTTTATTCGGAGAGGAAAGAGATCTTGAATAAGCAAAACACTTCTGAGAAACAAAAATGAAGTGGGAGGCATAGCACTCCTGACCTCAAAACCTACTACACAGTGGTAGTAACCAAAACAGTGGTACTGGTACAAATGACAGGCACAAAGACCAATGGAACAGAATTGAAACCCCAGAAATAGACAGTTATCTGTGTCAACTGATTTTCGACAAGGAAATAAAATCTATCAAATGGGGAAATGACGACATCATCAACAAATAGTGCTGGCAAAACTAGACTGCTACCTTCAGAAAGCTGAAATAGGATCCACATCTCACACCATACACAAAAATCACCTCAAGGTGGATCAAAGACTCGGGAGCAAAGCCCAAAACCATAAAATTTATAAGAGACAAACTTGGATAATGCTTAGAAGCCTTTGTCTATGGTATAAATTACTGACAATAAGAGAGATGCAAATCAAAACCACAATGAGATACCATCTCACTCCAGTAGCAGTAGCAAAGTTTAACAGGACAGTAAGTAATAAATGTTGGAGAGGATATGGTGAGATAGGGACTATTTTACATTGTTGGTTGGACTGTACAACGATGCTCTGGAAGGCAGTTTGGTGCTTCACCAAAAAGCTGAACATAGAAATTCCATATGGCCTAGCTATTCCATTCCTTGAACTATAACCCA
>NW_006399761.1:25491998-25500311 GCF_000299155.1 Elephantulus edwardii | reverse complement strand
GTGACAGTTTTAATCATAGAGTCACACAATTTGATGGTTTGGTGGTGAAGGAAATGGGAAAGATCCAATGTGAAAAACAATGTATTCGAATTTTGTAAATAAATCAGTATTTTAAAAAAGAATGCTAAGGGAGCTCTGGTGGCCTAGGGACAAGAAGCTGCACTGCAATCCCAGAGGCATGAAGTTCAAATCCATCAAATGCTCCCCTGGAGAAGGGGGACAATCTCCTCCTGTACCAGTTGGATCTGGTTTGACTGTACACACAAAAAATAATAAAATAAGGTTTTTTTTTTTAAAAAAAAAAGAATGCTATATAAGTGGAAATGTAAGGAATAAAATTCAGACTGATTCATTTTCAAGGCAATAAGAGAAAGGACCAGGTAAAAAGTCATGAGTTGGCCCCAAGGAGACAAACTATTAGCTGACATGACAAACCACAGACCCTCTGCACCTAAGAAACGTGCACTCAGACAGGATTGGGGGCAGGAGAGGCTAAGGAAGTGATAAGGCTTAGGTGACTTCTGGAAGGCTTGTTCATCCAATCCCAATCCGCAGTCAATGAGGAACTGGAGGAGGGAACTCTTGAACTAGGGAATGAGAAGTTTGTTGCAGGTTGTGGAGGCTTACCAGCCCACTCCTTTGTTTGGGCTTCTTGCTGTTGTTGCTATCTGCCTTCAAGTCAGAACCATAGTCAACCCCCCAGCAGGTTTTCAAAAACAGTTAATCGCACAAGAGGAGATTGCTCATCTCTTTCCCACGGAGCAGCTGATGAATTCAAACCATGTACCTTGGGGTTGCCAGTGCAGCTCCTTCCCACTTAAGCCACTAGAGCTCGCTTTGTTTGGGTTCAGGTACCTGATCTGAAAATTGCTAAATAAAGCCTCAGTTTTGCTAAACTGGGTTTGGATTTCTCGAGTCTTTGTGGTTTATTGGTGCCTCATAAGGATAAGGCAGCCTGCTCCAGCTCTCCTCTCAGATTTTTTCAGGGTAAGGTCCTACTCAAAGTTTATACCAACCTATCAGTTCCCCAAAAGCACTGAGACAGTCCAGGAATGCTAAGGGTTTTGGCCCAGTTCAGAGATTGTTGTTGTTGTTGTGTGCCTTGAGTTGCTTGCAACTCATAGTGACCCTATGTCTATGTCTAAGAGCCCTAAACCTTGCTCTATCCTGTGCCAACCTCACTGTCTGACACACTTACTCCCATTACCCCAATCACTGAATCGATCCATCTCATAGAGGGTCTTCCTCTCTTGCGCTGTCTCTCCACCCTCCCAAGCATGACCTCCTTCTCCAAGGTCCCTCCTTGCCCAGAGTATGTCAGATGAAGTTTCATAATCAAGGACAGTAGCTTCTCATATATCTGTCTTTTCTACAAGCTATCAAGAATTTTAGTTTTCACAGCTGCTCTTCTGGGTCTTATGAGATGGAATGAAAGCACCCTGTTTTTCTTGGGGATACATCTGCATGCTTTCTTAGTAAGCTGTTTTCAGCTAGCCTCTCACTGAGTGTTCCCAATGGTACTTCTAAACTCACAATCATCCAAAATACAGCAACTTTCAGAAACTCTCACAGTTGACCTAACCTTGACCGCTTAAACTCTGTTAGTTTTCTGTGGAAATGGGAGACAGAGTTCCCCTATCACTGCCTGGACCATACAAGATCTAAGGGAAGTGTCTCTGTATGAGAGGAGGCACATGCTGCTTGTGAATGGGTCCTCCCAACTGACAGGAGGAGAAAAACATAGCATGTATGCAGTAGAAGAGGAGGTAAATCAGTCCCTCAGCTGGAAGAGATTACCTGATAATTGGACGCCATATACTTGGGAGCGCTATGCTCTTCATCAAGCCCTAAAGCTACTCAAAGGACAAGAATGCACCATTTACACCAATTCAAAATATTCCTGGGGGAGTTGCATACACCTTTGGGAAAATTTGGAGGGAACTGGGGTTCATGAACAGCAGAGGAAAGGTACGAGACTTTGGTTAAACTGCTCCTGGACAGCTTCTTGCTTCCCACAGAAGCAGCAGTGGTTCACGCAGAAGGACACAAGAAAGGAAGGCTTATGGATGAGTTGGAGTTGGCCAAACAAGCCAGTCTGGAGGACACCTGCCTTCTGACAGTCTGATATCCACTGATCCGGAGATAACACTAAAACCTCAATTCACTCCAGAGGAATTAACTAGGACTGGAGTCACCGGACTGAGGACTGGCAGTGGGTTCTTCCAGGTGGGAGAGAAATGATAGACTGACCCATGAAGAGGAACTATTGTCCATACTGCACATAGTGAAGCACTGTATTCCACGGGCTGTGTGTGATGCTGTACTAAGCAACTATGGATGTGTAGGCATCTACACTATTGCCAAGCAGACAGGTGGCTGCATAATCTATTAGGAAAATCAGTAGAAGGCCCTCTGAAGACACCCTGTAGAGGGAAGGCCTCCAGGGCTGAGGTCATTCCAGCCTCAGGAAGACTTGACAAAATTACCCAGAAGATGAAGTCTGAGACAACTGTTGGTAACAATGAATCATCTGTCTGGCTGGGTCTAAGCCTTCCCATTGGTCTCTGCCACAACTTAGGGTGTTTTCAAAATCATCCTGGAGCAGGTTAAACCTAGATTTGGTCTAGATTTTGTCTTGACTCAAGACAGCACAGAGCAGGGTTTAGGCCTGTTGCACATAGGGTCGCCACGAGTCACATGCGACTTGACAGCACATAACAACAACAACAAGAAGACAGTAGAAGCAATTTTACTTCTAGAGTACAGAGGGAAGTGATGGGAGTTTTGGTTGTCATTTGTGGCCATAATATGCCCTGGCACCCTCCTTCACCTGGAAGGGTAGAACAAATCAATCAAACTCTTAAACAGAAGATCAAAAAATTGGTCTTAGAAACTAAATTGCCATGGGCCAAGTGCCTCCCTGTCGCTTTCCTCTGAACCAGAACAGCCTCAAGGAAAGACCTAGGATTCTCCCCTTAGGAACTACCATATGAGCTCCCCTAACTGTGTAGGACCACAGACCTACCCATCATGGAAATTAAGGGTCAGTTTCTGTAGAATTAGGTACTCTCTCTTGCCTCGATTTTGTCAGCCCCAGTTGAAAGGACTCCTGGCCCAAACCTTTGCCTCAAATTCAACGTTCATCACTTTTGACTGAGACACTTGGTGCTGATAAAGACCTGACAAGACAAACTTTGGCCAGTCTAGGAGGGCCCTTACCAGGTAGGTGTTCTTGACCACTGAGACTATGGGAAGCCAAATTTCATATTAAATATTTGTAATAAACAGAATGCTACTTCAGGTTATGAGGGAGGCTGGTATCAGCTGGAACTAATCCTGAAGCACTAAGGCAATGCTTAAGCGTTTACAGGCTTCTTGCATTGTATTTGCAGTTCCTCCCTCCTGAGTCAAGCAGAAGGTTTTCAGTAGAAAAAGCTTAGCTTCACCTGCATTGGATTCTCTTTGTGATTTACTCCCTGGTAATTTTCAATAAAGATAGGGAAGCTGGGATTGGTGTTTCAGTTCACTTCAGTGGTTTGAGAACTGCTCGCCTCCTGCTTTACCTTTTTCTCCTACATTCTTGGTGTTCTGTCTCATTAACTGTTGTTGTTGTTATGTGCCGTTGAGTCACTTGTGACTCACAGCGACCCTATGTACAACAGCCCTAAACTCTACTCTATCCTGTGCCAATAGCACTGTCTCCAATAGACCCATCCTGATTACCCCCTAGTTACTGAATCAATCCACCTCCTATACTTTACCCTCAATCTGCAAGTGATCGTCTGGACCGCAGAGAAAGAGTGAACATCTGAGAGAAGAACTTCCACTGAGAGAGAAGTGGTAATTAATTGGTGGGAGACACATCCTTCATCTAGAGGGCCTTTCAAAGACGCCCTGAAAGGGGTTTAAATTATTAAAATCCTGCTAAATGGGGTGGATTTGAGAATTAACCTGGCTAGGACGGATCGTCCACCAATCTGGGATTATCCGGGAGGCGGGGCTCTATGAGGAGAAATGTGGGGTCAAGATTGGTGGATGATTTATCAACAATCTGCGTTATGCAGATGACACAACCCTGCTTGCTGAAACTGAGGAGGACCTGAAGCGCCTGCTGCAGAGTGTCAAGGACTGCAGCCTGCAATATGGATTGAGGCTCAATGTCAAGAAGACAAAGATTCTCACCACTGGACCAATTGGCAGCATCAGGATGGATGGTGAAGAGATTGAGATTGTACACAGCTTTAGTTTGCTTGGCTCCATAGTCAACAGTCTTGGCACCAGCAACCAGGAAATTAAAAGGCGCATTGCCATGGAAAAGTCTGTTGTTAGGGACCTCTCCACGGTGCTGAAGAGCAGTGGTGTCTCTTTGGAGACTAAGGTGCGTCTGATACAAGCCATGGTCTTCGCAATCACCTGTTATGCATCAGAGAGTTGGACAATGACCAAGGAGGATAGAAGGAGAATTGATGCCTTTGAGCTGTGGTACTGGAAAAGAGTATTGAGAATACCATGGACTGCTAGGAAAACAAACAGGTTTGTCCTGGAAAGGGTTAAACCGGGTGGCTCCTTGGAGGCAAGGATTCTGAGGCTCCGTCTAACATACTTTGGACATGTTGTGAGGAGAAACCGGTCCTTAGAGAGGGACATCATGCTTGGGAGGGTGGAGGGACTGTGCAGGAGAGGAAGGCCCTCTATGAGGTGGATTGATTCAGTGACTGGGATAATTGGGATGGGAGTGTCAGAGACTGTGATTGGCACAGGACAGAGCGGAGTTTAGGGCTGTTGTACATAGGGTCGCTACGAGTCGCAGGCGACTCGACGGCACATAACAACAACAACAAGGACGGATCGTGACTATAGAAACTGTACAGGTGTGCTTCTTCCTCCAGCCTATCAGATGAGTAGTTAATGGGACCAAAGTGACATTCCCTCAGACCATCAAGTTAGATGCTTGCCAAGTTTTATCCTGCAGGAGCTTGAGAACCTGAGACAGCTTTCTCACGCACATGAATATCTTTACAACACGTTCAGCCAGTGCTTGTCCCAGCTGGCATGGTATCTGCTCAGTATCAAGGGTGCATTGTTGCCCAAGGAGAATGTCTCCAACTAGCAACCTTTGAAGAGCAAAACCCATTTTTCTAAGGGATCCCGTCCTATTAACTGACAAAACCTCCGGAACAACCCAATCTTTATCTCAAAGTCTTAACCACGATAGGGAGCCAGCAGTGGAAACTCAAGTCTGTGGGATGAGTGCAGCTCATTGTCAGCTCATTAGCCAGGGTGCTTAAATCCTTGTAGGGCTTTTGTTAGAGAGTTCCATCAGGATTTGTGCTATTAAAATTCTCCAGGAACAATCCCAAGAGAGTAGAGGAAATGGAGGTGAACGACCCAAGACAGACTTTAGAAACAGAGACCATATACAGAAATGTGAACACTTGGGTTGTTGTTGTTAAGTGCCGTCGAGTCACAGACGACTCATAGCGACCCTATGAAGGAGGGTCCTCAACACTTGGGTGCCTTTCATCCTCTCTCCAGGTTCACAGAGTTTCCGGAGGCAAGCTATTATGAAAGTGAATGCCACTCCTCCTTCCAAGCTTGTTTTCATTGGGGAGCTCCACCCCACTCTCTGTCCACATTGGGTAACCAGCCATTAACTCATTTGACACATCAGTGTCACAGGAACACTTGGGCAGAATTGGTGAAATAGTGCAAGCTCTCAACAGAAGGAATTGTTATACCTGTGCAGCTGGTTGACCACAAGTACAAGTGGTTCCCTTTTCCTTGGTGAGGACTTGGACCCAATAGAAATGCACTGCATGACTTGAAACAAGAGCAAGAATGATTGGGGAAACGACACCTGTAGAAATTTATCATTGCTCTTCCCTGCACTGCACAAGTAGGAACTGAGAACTCTTTCTCCATGCCGTGGATGAACCCACTTTTCTTGCCTCTCAAGGCAAGGAAGAGATTTCACGTGTCCAAGAGAGAATTGACAACTTGCACGCATGGCTGAAATGTCATTGGTGAGCCCAGCAGTGGCAGTTATTCGGCCCTCAGAGTCCTCTGGGTGAACGTCTGGTGATACTGTGCAAAAGGGAGCATCCGAGATTGACTGTCATGCAGTTGGAATGGGACATGTGCTTTACTCCAGCTGGAGTTTACCTTCACCATTCCAGGAGAAGCCAAAGCAAAATGGGAAATCCTGGGCCTGTTCTTGTCTCCCAGGATCCTTTGATCTACATATTTCTATAGGCTTTATGAAATCCCTAGAGGACTTCCTAATGAATTTAAGTCCAGGAACCCGATAGCTACAGGATTTGAAAGTATATCTTTCTGGTAGTGTACCACAAATTAAAAAGCAGTTTGGCTCAACTACACTTACTACAACCAACAGAGGTTCATAAGCTATACCAGAGATGCCTTACAAGGCATTGCAGCCACTTAGATGCCACCAGGTGGATGACCAGGGAACACTGGCTGATATTAGATATGATACTGGCAGAGAAGCGACATAATGTTAGGAGGCAAGTGTTGTACCTTCATTGCTAAAACAGCTCCTGATGGAACCATGACAAAAGTCCTATGAAGATTAGACCCCTTGGCCAACAAACTGGCAAAGAACACTGGAATCAGTGACTCTTTTGCTGACTGGTTGGAGGAATGCTTGGCAAATGGAAGAATATGGCTGCTTCTGTCCTCATCTCTCTCATCACAGTAGCAAGAATCTTGGCTGTTGTTGGGTGTTGTACCATATTCTGTGTCTGAGGACTGGCCCAAAGACTGACTGAAACCACCGTCACCAAGCAGACACACATGACCCACCAATAAGCAAACTCACTAATACAGATACACTCAGATAATACTTCCTGTGCAAAGGAAGGTAATGGACATCAGAAAGGTTTGAAACGTACACAGTAGCTTCATATAGAGTGTTAACTTATTAACCCATTGCCATCTAGTTAGAATTGACTCATAAGTGACCCTCCTTTAGATTTCCAAGGCAGAGCTTGCTGGGGAAGAAATGGTTTATCTTTCTCCCTCGGAGCTGCTGGTGGATTAAGCCACCAGAGAGGTGTGGTTTTGAGCTAACAGAATAACTTCCTATGGACTACATCCCCAGAGCTCCCTAAGGAGCATTACATCAGTACACCATCAAATACATTACAGCTCTCATAAAACCAAAGGTTGTCTACCATATTAAAAACGTATTTTCACAAAGTGAACGAATTAGCAGTTGTTTTACTGAGTTATGTATCATCAGTTGAATATTCTTCTATCTCTAGGAAAATATATAAAAATGTGGACTCTGCTAAAATAAAAAAAAGGAATAGACTTACTTTCACTTGCAAAATGACTAGATTTTAAACTGCCATAGCAAATAACTTTCAGGTTCTGTGAGCCAACTATCATGCTTTCATTTTGTTTTAAGCAACCTAATTGATATTCTCCTTTAATTTTTAATCTTAACAGGAATCTTGTATAATTAAAGCTTTTTTGTGTTGCTAATAAAAGTGAAATGAGGAAGGAAGGAAGGAAGGAAGGAAGGAAGGAAGGAAGGAAGGAAGGAAGGAAGGAAGGAAGGAAGGAAGGAAGGAAGGAAGGAAGGATACAGAGAAAGCTGGAACCAACAAGTATGAAAAAGAAAAACCAGGAGTTTGTGAGGAATACAATTCAGACTTGGTTCCTCTTCAGGGTTAAAAGACCAAAGGTGGGGGTACCCAAAGCAAACATAAATTACTTACTGACATAACAAACCCTAAGCACCTAAAAATTATGCACAAAGAAGAGAAGGGCGAGCAAAGGGGAAGTCATAAAGAAAGGGATAAGACTTAGGGGACACCCAGGAAGATTGTTCACCCCATCGCACTCAGCCAGTGAGGATCCAGGAGAAGGCTTGGGCTAGGAAAGGAGAAACGTGTGGCAGGATGTGAAGGCTCACCAGCTGTCCTTTGTTTGGGTTTAGGTGGCCAGTTTGCAAATCTTTTCATAAAGCCTCTTACTAAACTAGGTTTGGATTGGATTTCTTGAGCATTTGTCATGTTCAATTCTCAGTGACCTCATAAACGGGTAAGGGCACTCTAGTCCAGTTCTTTTCTGTGATCCATCAGGAAAAAGCCCTAGTCAGTGGTTTATACTGACCTGCCGTTACCAAGAGGAACCCAGTGTCCAGAGTTATCAGCAACTTTTCTCAGAGAATCACATTGTACGCTACCTTAAGAATTTAGTCTTAGGGAGAGCTCTGGTGGTCTAGCGGCAAGAAGCTGCACTGCAATCCCAGAGGCATGTGGTTCAAATCCACCAGATGCTGTGCTG
>NW_006399761.1:25481862-25491538 GCF_000299155.1 Elephantulus edwardii | reverse complement strand
ACCTTACTGGTGGTCTTGGGTTACAGCTGCTTGCCTTCTTGCTCTGTTAGAAGATATTTTCCTGTCATTTGCTCCCCTCTGGACTGCAAAGTGTTTTCCCAGGTGGGTCCAGTGGGGATGGCTGGTTGAACCCAGAGGCTCCATCCTCCTTTGCTTCCTTAGCTGGCAGTTGTACTTCCTTTTTGTTACTGGCCCTGGGTTCAGGGTCAATTCTGGAGTAAAACTAAGAGTTAAGGTTACCTATAGGAAAGGGAGCAAACCTAGAGAGAACAAACTTGTGAGTTACAAATAGAAGGGCTTTGAGGGTGTTGCTTTCTGGTTTACTGTTGGGGAGGGTGGCAGAAGGTGGCCTAGGTAACATTCTCTGGATACCCTAGGCATTCTTTTTTTTTTCTTCTCCTTCCTCACCCAGGGGTCAGATGGCACAATTTGGGGACTGAGGAGCTCACCCTGCGGGCCGCGACGGCTCACCCCAAGCCAGGGGCCGAGGGCAGTCCGCCCCGGGCAGAGGGCCGCGACTGCTTGCCCAGAGAACATTATTTTTTTGAAGCTTGATTGATGTCCGTTTGTGCCACTATAGTTGCTATTTACTAAGCAGTGGTCTGTTTTATTAATGTGAAAGAGAAGAAGAAATTGCCAATCTGAAAGCCAAGTGAAATAACACTATTATTACAGCATTTGGAACCCTTTGGTCTCTAGGAATGAGTGATCTCCAGGATGACAGTTGTGAAGAGACAGACTCAGTCACAAGAAGGTGTCTCTATCAAAGTCAAAGGCCTTAGCGCCCTCAAATCATTTGAGCACCACAAACCCCTGGAAGAAAAAGTGAGAGAGAGATTGTGAGTAGCGCTTGAAAGGTGTATTTTGTTAGAAGAGTTAGGTACTATGCATAAGGAGTTAATAATCCTTTAAGAACAGAATCGATCGGGGGAAACACCCTAACGGGCTGCTGGACATGAACCATGAGCAGAGAAATGCACCCATCATGAAAAGAAAGAGGTGACAAGAAGGGCCTGGCCAAGGTGGTGGAGCTGCAGGACATCAAAGAAAATCAGTCCCAAGAGCAGAGACAGAAGGAAGAGCAGCTGGCTTCCGTGCCCAGCCTTGTCCCTGAACTGGAAATTGCGCTGTGGGACCTCCTCAAGTCTGATGAAGTGAACAGAAAGCTGTAGAGACATCTGTAAAGCCATGGCCCAGTAGGAGGATGTAGAAGAGAGAATCACCACCCTGGAAAAAAGTTAGCTCACTGTACAGCATGAAGTCACATCTGTCCACTATCTCGAGGACAAACTTGAAAATGAGATTATAAAGAAAGACTCTGTGCCTTCAATGGACTGAGAACTGGAACTGGCAGGAGAGCCTGGAGCCAGTGGAACAGAAGCTGCAGTGTGCCCTGCAGAAAGCCAGGAACCTGCCAGAGGTGGCGAGCAAGGCTGGCCCAGAGCATGGGCACTGTGCAAGGTGCCAGGGAGAAAAGACAGTAAAGAAAAAATAGTGCAGCTGGAGGAAGGGGCCCAAGAGCTGCAACCGGCACAGCAAAGAGACAAAATAAACCAAGAAGAAAATAAATGTTTATAAGACACTGGGGCCAAACTCTTCTTAGAATCCAACGAGAGGCTTCAGCTTCACCTCAAAGAGAATATAGCTGCTCTGGAGCATAAAAATTCTCTATTAGAGGTGTTGGAAATGCAAAAAAAGAAGCTGGGGGAAACCCCAACAAAATGATAAGGGCCACCTGGTACTGAACACTAAGGCTCAGAGAACAGAACTAGACCAGATGGGGCTGAGAGGGCTTCAACTGGTCACACTAGGCCGGTGTCCGGGACATCAGATTCCCTGTGGCCCACTGTGACATGGACATGTACAGCATTGGCTTTCTGTTCCTAGGTACCCAGGATGATCGACTGGACACTGTGGGAAAGGAGCCCCCTAAGGCACAAACACTTAAGGAAAAGGACTGGGAGTGCACCTGCTAACATTCTGGAAAACGTCACACAGCCCTTTGAGAGTGACCTGGCCTCGTCCGATGGGGTAGAGGACAGAGACCTTCTCTTGAGCTTAGTCAATCTATTGTCACCCAGCAGGCAAGCCAACGCCTAGACTTCAGCCATGATGCTTCAGGAACAGCTGGGTGCCATCAGCAAAGATGTCAGGTTGATCTAGAAGGAGGAGAGTGTGGAGAGCAGATTCTGGAGATCAAGAGCTGAGACGGAGTCTAGCCAGTCTTGGTCATTTTGAGTATTGATTTCCATTCCCCATTATCTTGCTGGCTGGCTGGTTGGCTCCTCCCATCCAGGCAGGGGCCACTGCATCTGGAGGAAGAGTCCCCCAGAAGTCGACAGAATGGACATCATGACTCTGCTGCTCGCTTCCAGGGAAAAGAGACAAGAGGTAAGACAGAGATTAAGTGGGAAACGGCTGGCCTCCTCTCCCCTCTGTCCCTACACAAAGGTGCCTTGCCACAAAAAGAGAGAAATCCAGGAATAGGGAACTCGACAGGCTCCTAGACATGTGAGCAACCCCAGCAGCAGTAAAAGCAGCCAGGACTCGCTCCATGAAGCCCAAAGAATTAGGGGATCAAATCCTCCATCAAGCTTCTTGTTTGAGAAGAATGAGAAGGGCCGGCCTGAGCAGTCAGGCAGAGAAGTCATGGGACAAGCTGACCTCTGAGACAGAAAACGCTTCTCCAGATGCTTTGATAGTTAAAAAATGGAGAGAGCAGGCAGAGAAGTATCCCAAAGAAGCTTGGACTGCTGGAGGAAACTCATAGAGACGTGGTCTGCCTTTGTACAGTGGGATGGGCCAAGTGTTGTCCTGCCGAGTGCACATGAAAAGTGGGGTTACCGTGTCAGCCTTGTTGGACCCAGATATCCAGTGCAAAATAGGCACCAGTAACCCCCTGCACAGGCTGAAGCTGCGGTTGGCCACCTGTGTGATCATGTAGCTGACCAAGCCATCTGCCTTGCCCAAGTCCAGGACAATGCTCGCATGTGAGGACATGAACCATGAACTACGAGGAGTGGATCGGCCACGAATGTGGCTGCCCGGCCTGGGCCTGCCACAGTACTTCACGGGACCTCGTGAACAGCAGGATGCCGGGCCATCTGCCCGAGGAGGACCTGCGTATACAGCTCAAGAGGGTGGACCTTTTCCACGGAGTTTCCAGTGTGAAATAAGACAACTGAGAAAGTTAAATTATGGCCGAAAAGAGAGGCAGAATGAAGACGGCCTAGTCTGGAGAAGTGACCCGCAGGATGGTGGCCACTGGCCCGAAGGAATCTGGAAACAATCTCATGGAGAGCAGAGTGCTTGGTATGGCGTCCGGAGGACTTAGCAGAGACCTTCTATTTGAAGGCGCTGTCGCTACACATCCCCAAGCACAGCACGCAAGCTCGTGGGGTCTCGAGGCGTTCAATAAACATTTGGTTATGGGCACCCACGGGGGTTAGAGGATAACAGCGACAAAGCCTCCAGGAGGAAGCAATTCAGGCTGAGCACATACGCGTGCGAGCCCTGCACTGCAGCCCGGCTGTCAGATGCTGTCCACAACTTCAGACTCAGGCTTTACCCACGTCCCGGCACAGACTTCTACGTCATGGCCTTCCATGCCGCCCAAGATGACGATGGAGGCAAGGTGCACGGTACCCAGATGTTGAACTCAGCTGCGACCCTGCCTCCACCTCCCGCCTACGCCCGCTCAGGTGTCCCCTCGTCACTTCTGCAAACGACTATGCAGCCACAGCTGGCAAAGACTCCCCTCCCCCAGCATTCAGTGAGATCGCTGATTCCTTAATACCCGTCATAGTTTAAGGTCCTTAAAATATTTTATTATAGGTTTTTCGAAGAGTGATAAACTAGCAGATACCACAGGGAAAATACATTTTAGAACTTTGTGCTGTTTACATTTATGTAAACTTCATTTATAACTTCATTTTTACATGTACATACATGCTATAAAATATCCTTTTGGATCAACTCATGTTTTTTTTACCTAATTTCAGACTTTCAGATGAACGAGCTCTATGTATAAAGCCTTTGCACAAATACAGGGCTTTTGTTAAGTATGGGCCTACTTTAGTTATCATTGTGTAATTTTTAAATAGTAAACCAACTGCTAGACAGGAGATAGATGGGGAATCTCCTCCCAAGTATTCATGCATTTATTGGAGATCATACAGGATTCAGTTCCTACTGGATGGCACAAAACAACAAAAACATATGTCCGGTCACACATAATTCTACCCTATTTCCAGTCTCATTTTGTATCACCAGAGTCATATTTTTTTACCACTTCTGTGTTCTCTCCTGCATCCAGTCACTAGAAATTATCAGTGCCCCTTACAGCATGTTTGACCCGCTTCTGACTACAGATGGTAGAAATCCCCAGTCTTCCTCAGTTTGTAATACTACCGGTGGCAGCGTGTGTATTGCTTTGATGCAATATTAACAGCGTCACACAGAGTAAGCAAACAAAAACCCTAATCCCGGTTCCACTGAGTCATTTTTGACCCATATTGACTCTCTATTACGTTTTCCAAGCTGTAACTATTTATGGAGGGAGACTGCTCCGGATGGGGCTGGCAGATTTGAACTGCCATCCTTTCAGTTAACAGCTGCACATGTTATGCACTGCACCAGCAAGGCTCTTAGGCCATTGTTTCCCTATCATTAAAACATGCTCAGGATAGGGCAGGTTTCAGAGCTAATGAGCATAGGGTCACTATGAGTTGGAGACAATTCATTGGCACATAAATAACAGCTATGCCTGTAGCATTCACAGGTGAAATATTTACATTTGAAGAAAATATTACCTATTTAATTAATTTTAATGAAAATTTCCAGAGACAAATGGTGCAGCATAGCTTCTTGAAACAAATTTTGTGGCTTAAAACTAACTTGTAACTTAGAACTACCTTATAACTAAATGACCAGCTGATGGTACCACATTTTTTTTTCTTCAAAGTGTTTTTATTCCTGAAATAAAATTACTTGAGGTTATAAAAGTGATCAATCTTGACTGATTTATTAATTTACTCTTCAGATATGTACTGCATTTGTTCACACTTGTTGAGCATAAACTGGTGGTATTGCACAAAGGAAATTAAGGCCTGATCATATACCTAAATGATCACTTGAGTACTAACTTTAGAGTCTTAACACAGAGTCTTAACCCTGTTGTTATGCCTAAAGTCTAGCAAGGCCCTGACTCATGGAAACCCTGTGTAACAGAGGGGCTTCTGTAACTGTAACTCTGTGTTACAGAGAAAAACTACTCCATACATAGTACCGACTGTCATTGTTTGAATCATGTCTCCCCAAAATACCTGCGTATAACTGTAATTTGGTGGTGATACAGTCATCACTCTAAGATCTATCAAATGTTTATGAAAGGACTACGATGAAATACAGTAGTCTAATACGAACATAACCCTAAATGGATATAAGGAGCTCCTTTAGGGTATGTGCTTTACAATACTTTTTACCATTTCTCTTCTAAAAGGGAAGGAAGTAGGAAATCTCAGTAAAACAAAACATGATGACTAGTAGAGGAGTGTATCTTTTTGGACCCAGGCCGCTATGTGAATAAAACTCCTTGAATCAGGGAAGGCCACACAGACAGGTGGACGTTTCCAAGGATCTCCTGGCAAGAGGACTTTCCCCTCCATTTGACAGAGGAAGAGCAGGCTCTCCTCCAGAGCTGGCATCCTGAGGTCGAACGTCTAGCCTCTAAAACAAGAAGTTAAAACCGTTCACTTGTGGTATCTTTGTTATAGCAGCGCTAGATAGCTGAGACACTGACAGTTATATTTAAGGAAAAAGAATGGGTAGATACCATGCACTGAAATAGATGAAAGGAAGGACAGTCTGAAAGGAATGTACTAAGTAGATACACACAGTTATATATATGATAATTCACAATCTGGAACAAGGCCAACATTACAAAGGGGATGAGAGGGTGAGGAAGAAGATGTGTACAATGAATGAATGACTGGAAACTAATCTCTTTGTAAACCCACTAAAATCCCAATTTAAGAATGTTAAAAGTAGAGGAAGCTTGATAGTCATGAGTTCAAGTGGCGGAAGAGACCCGGGAAGAGCAACAGTCTGCCAGCCACCGCTGAACTCCAAAGGAGTGAACACCGTGTGACCCCCCTGCAGCCCGCGCCTGTGTGACCCTCAGACCCCTACCACACAGGGTGCTGCTACATAAACCCCAGCAGCGCCCAAGCTCCGCCCCCTACCTCTTGGTGGTAGTGTCCAAGCCCTGTGTTCCTTTGGCCCCCTAGTCCCTTGCTTTCCCCCCCTTCCTCCCGCCCCTCCTTGCAGCCCCACAACCACACACCTCAGCCCCCGCCACAGCCCTGTGACCTCAGGGCACCACCGCGGATCCAGCCATCACCTGGAGTTATCAGCCGAGCTAACCTGTGGAACTAACCTGGCAGGAGAAAGGCCGGTAGGATCCTGCCTGGATTTACTGGGGCATTGCTGATTACCCGGGAGAACACCTAAGGGCATGCCCACTGATGGAGAATTTGGCCGGGGCTCTCTTGGGCTACACCAACTGCCCAAAACGAGCCAGCCAGCCGGCTTCTGTGAACTCTGCAGACCAGCCAGAGGCTAGTGGGTCGGTGGGAATTTGACCTTTGACTTTGGATCCTGTCAGATCCAGGACTCTGCTGGAGCAGGGGCTGTTGTGTGAGGGCACCTGCGTAAGTGCCACCAGGCAGGGAACACTGAGAAATCCATTGGGTAGGAAACAGCAGGAATTTGAGTATGCGTTCAAGTGGCTTTTTTCCAATGTACGCCTGGTGTGGAGTTTATTTTTCAATATGACTTTCCTAGCCATTACTGACTTTGCCATGTAGATGGATGGGAATATGCAAAATGGGTCATGTTAGCCTATCCACAAGGAGATTGGCTAGTCTCCCTGTTAAAGTGAGCAATCCAGCAGCAACCGGAGGATTAGACCTTTCTTGCACAAACAAAAAAAGAAGCAAGAGAATGTTGGACTAGACCTCTTTGCTTCAGTTACACCTATAGCAGCTGTAGCCATGGCCAAACTAGAAACCTGACTTGAGATGGGACTGCTACACAATTGGAACTGGAGCTAAGAGCTTTTGCCCAACTTTGTTGGACAGCTGGGGGTAGGGGGCCATAGGACTTTGTAACACTGTCTAAGACTGAGAAGGGGAACCAATATTAGCAGGACTGAGAACTTTGTAATATTGGTCTAAAGCTGTAAGTCTCAAGGTTGAGGTGCCTGCAAGCACATTTCAGAACCTGTTCTGACTGTATTGTGCTTCTAACATGGATTATAACCTTTTCGCTTCCCCAACATGGTTTTTTGTGGTCTGTGAGCTATCAAATTGGATTTGTGGACCCAACAAAGCCATAAGATTGGTGTAGACATGAGTAGAAAGAAGTATGGGAGTGCGGAGGACATGTCTGACCTCATGGAAATTGGTTTTGTATTATTGATGCTGTTGATGGGGAGAGTTCTCCTTTGTGAAGTCAGTAAAGGGCAGACGCGGCTGTCCAAAGTGGCCCTTGCTCTTTTGACACTTAGGTAAGCTCAAGCTGACAAACTTTGTTGTTGAGTGCTGTGGAGTCAGAACCCACTCGTAGCTGACTCCCCAGCAGGTTTTCAGAGGCGGTACATCACGTGGCAGGAGACTGCCATCTCTCTCCTGTGCAGCAGCTAGTGTAGTGTCTTTGGGTTGGCATCATATTCCTTACGAAAACCAAGCTCGCTGACATCAAGTTGATTAGAATGTGCAAGCTTCTATGTCTGTAAACATTTATGGGTTGCAAACAGGGTGCTCCTCCCAAGGCAACCAGTCGTTTAGTGCAACCAGGATGTGGCTGGGAAGGAAAGATGGTGCAGTGTTGTTTCACACACGTTGGGCATATTGTCAGGACAGTCCTTGGAAAAAGACATCTTGCTAGGAAATGTCAAGAATCCATGAAAGAGAGGGAAACCCCACTGAAGAATTTAAGACTGATCCAGTGACTGCAACAGTAGGTTTTAAAATGATGGAGATGAGGATGGTGAGGAGGAGGAGAGAGAATAGATAGGGCAAGGTTTTGATCTGCTGTTCTAGGGTTGCTGTGAGTCAACAGCACAGAAGAACAAAGACAAACCTTTACGGAAGCAGACAGCCTTCTCCTGTGGTTCAGTCATTAGGTTCAAACTATTCACCTTTTGGTTAGCAGCCCAACTTTAACCACCAGTTTTTTAAAACCACTTCACTACCAGGACTCCTGTTCAGATCAGCAGTCAGGTATAAACCATTTACACTTGCCAGTGATCTTAGTCATAGCAGTACAAAGGTGTAGCAGAAATGTGTATTAATCTATCCTACTTCTAATATAACTATAGAATTAAGATATGAACATTAGTCATCCTCGCTACCTTAGTTGTTCTATGCCCTTGTGTAAACTATGACTCATGGTGACCCTATGAAAAATGGATCGTAACCTTGTCCTATCCTATCCTGTACCATCCTCACGTTCTCACAGACTCCAGCCCATTGTTACGGTGTCAGTCCAGCTTGTTTCAATTTTCCTTGCTTTCTCTCACTTCCCGCCTTCCCCAGAATGATGTCTTTTTCCAAGTCCTGGTCTTGGCAAAGGGCTGAAGGGAAGTTTCATCATCAGGGAGCCTCCAGGGAACAGCCTGGTTGCACTGCCGGCAGGCAGGCTTGTTCTTACGGAAGAACAAAGGAACTGATTCTTCTTTTGTACAATTTTCAGATGGGTAAGAAGCAATTTACTTTTACTACACCTTTTAAAATGGTGTAAAAATGTGGATGATGTTATATACTGTAGAGTCAGATCCGATCCATAGCTGACCTCCAGCGGGAAGTCAGAGGGAGTTAATCTCAAGGGAGGAGACTGCCCATCTTTCTCTGGAGCAGCTGGTGGCCTCGAACTGCATAGCTTCGAGATTGCAGTGCAGCTTCTTGCCACTATGGCCATGTTAATCTACACCTTTAATTATCGTAAACCCCACAGGTAGCACAAACAATATGTGATCATATTGCAGTTGCAAACCTAGGTTTTGGTTTTCAAATCCACTCTGGGAGTCAGCAGAAATCAGACCTAGGGAACTGTTTCCTGAAAGATTACAGCCAAGAAACCCATCGTTTTAGCAAGCCATCCCTCCACAAATAATAGAAAAATGTCTGCTGAAATACTTTGATAGAACAAATCACTGCAATATGTGCTTTAACATAAAATGACATTAAAAAAATTATTACATCCTCCTCCTCAAGCCAGCTTGGATTTAAAATAGTCACCACTGACACATTAATCAACTTCGGCTTGCATTCCTCTGTATCTGTACTCAGGCATTTTTCAAAACTATCCTCTTCACATGCTCAGGGGCCATTGATTACATGAGGAACAGGACATTTGAAAAATCAGTGGACTTTGTAAATCCATATCATTTACCACCTCAGCTCTCATCGTGTGGTTTGTCATGGGCACAGGACCTTATCCCTGAAGCTGCCAGTGTGTATAGCACGCCAATGTCTGAGTCATTATAATAATCTTAATATTAACTTGAACCAAGAGGCACTCCTCAGAACAGAGCAGGGCAACACTGCATGGTTCAAAATTGGGAAGGGTGTACACCAGGGATGTGTCCTGTCTCCATACCTTTTCAACCTGTATG
>NW_006399761.1:25472725-25473417 GCF_000299155.1 Elephantulus edwardii | reverse complement strand
CTGTTGGTGGGAGTGTAAAATGGTGCAACCCCTGTGGAAAGCAGTATGGCGCTTTCTCAAAAAGTTGCAAATAGAGATACCATTTGGCCCAGCATATTGCAGACCACAGTCCTTGATCCTCTACAGCACATGCCTCAGATGCTCCTCAGCTTCAGCAAGCAAGGTTGTGTCATCTGGGTAACACAGGTTGTTAATGAGTCTTCCTCCAATCCTGATGCCACATTTCTTTTCATAAGGTCCAGCCTCTCGGATGATCTGCATACAGATTGGAAATGTGTGGAGACAGGACACATCCCCAGCACATGCCTTTTTTTTCTTTTGAACCATGCAAAAGCCCATGTGCTGGAGAAGAGCACTAAATATCCCCTGGGCTGTCAAAAGAACAAACAAGTATGTCTTGGAGAGAGTGCAGCCAAGATGCTTCTTGGAGGGAAGGACAGTGAAACGTCATCTCACATACTTTGGGCATGTTCTTAGGAGGGGCCAGTCCTTGGAGAAAGACACCATGTTTGGAAAAGTGGAAGGTCAGCAAAGAAGGAGAAGACCCTCAGTGAGATACAATGACGCTTCAACAATGGGCTCTTCTGTGGCAGAGATGATGAGGATGGCACAGAAAAGGACAGGCAATTCCGCTACTGGGAATATACCCTGAAGAGACCATAGCTGACATCCAAGCAGATATATGTACACCC
>NW_006399761.1:25465629-25472086 GCF_000299155.1 Elephantulus edwardii | reverse complement strand
AAAACGTATTGCAATGGGAAAGTCTGCTGTTAGGGACCTCTCTAAAGTACTCAAGAGCAACGGGGTCTCTCTGGAGACTAAGGTCCGCCTGATACAGGCCATGGTCTTTGCAATCACTTGTTATGCCTCAGAGAGTTGGACAATGACTAGGGAGGATAGAAGGAGAATTGATGCCTTTGTGCTGTGGTGCTGGAGAAGAGTATTGAATGTTCCATGGACTGCCAAGAAAACAAAGAGATCCATCCTAGAGAGGATTAAACCAGGCTACTCCTTGGAGGCAAGGATTCTGGGGCTTCATCTGACATACTTTGGACATGTTGTAAGGAGAGAGGTCTTTGGAGAGGGACATCATGCTTGGTAGGGTAGAGGGATAGCGCAGGAGAGGAAGGCCCTCTATGAGGTGGATTGATTCAGTGACCGGGGTAATCGGGATGGGTGTGTCAGAGGCAATGCAATTAGCACAGGATAGAGCAGGGTTTAGGGCTGTTGTACATAGGGTCACTATGAGTCGCAAACGACTCGACGGCACATAACAACAATATTAACATCAGTAACAGCTGTTTATAGCATAACTATTCTTTTCTTCATTCTAATAGGACAGCCATGACACTCAACCCTAATCTTAATTAATGAAAATAACGCATGTGTAATTAATCCTATTAAATACCTTGCAGTAGAAAATATCATTGCTTTATTCTTAATTGCAAACTGCCTGATCCCAACTTCCACACCACAGGCAATGTACCAGAAGGTCTGCTGGGGGCTTGACACTAGCAGTACAATTCAACTCAATGACCAAAACCCTAAACTCACTAGTATACAAGGATTCTTCCCAGTAACTCTGCATCAACTAGCCACGTTTACCAACCTCAATGCAAGCTTAAACCTAGCCCCATCCATGCTTGAACTGTCATGACTGGAAAACTCAACTAAAAACAAAACAAAACAAAATAACAAAATCCAAACATTTCCCTGATACAAAAAACACTGTCCACCCTAGCAACAGATCAGAAAGGACTTGTTAAACTTTACTTCATGTGTCCCCAGGTCGCTTATTACAGGAACCATGCTTAATCCTCTAATGACTCTGAGTCACCTCAATGCAATAAAAACACTTACAAATAAAACCCACCCTCCAATTATTAATCCGTGGCTGTCAAGCCAAGAACTCCCTGGACATAATCCTCCGGAACTTTCCCCATTTGCACCACTTCCCGTTACCCAGTTCTTAGCCCCATTCAACTCATAATCCACTCTGCCTAAATCGACCCAATTAACCAATCACATAACCATTCCCTCAACTGAAATACAAAGAAACACCCCTCCCACACCCACTTTGTCAGATCTCCAGGCACCAGGCTAATCCTCAGTAGGCATAGCATTAATATAGTCAAATACCACCGGTACGCCACCCGCATAAACCCAAACCACCATCAGGCCTAAGATAGAAGAAGGGTGAGAAGTGCACAGTACTTGCTGCATTGAGACCTAAAGGCAGACTTCATGCAGCCACAATGGGAGGAAGCTGAAGAGGCAGAAAAAAGCAAGGAAGAGGAGGATGAACGAGAAAAAAAAATAAAGATGGTGATGATGAACAGGTTAGTTATGGCGCTCTTGTTTGTTTCCTTGTCCAGAGTTTCAGTCTCTTGTCCATAAGACCACTATGAGTCATAGTTAACTCAGCTGAGACCTAACAAAATGAGTCATTTCATCTCCCTGTACACAGGGAGATTAGCTAAGGTTTGTTTTTAAACTGTTGAATTTTGTTTTGTTTTATTTTGTTTTGTTTTGTTTTGTTTTTGTATAGTTAGCTCACTAACAATGTGTCTTTAGGCAGTGCTGTCCCTGGTGTTTTTTTTCAGTGGCTGCTGGCCTTGCCTGATACTGTAGCATGGTTGTAAACTAGCGTGGAAGTTGAAAGGAGATTCTTGTTGGTGCACAGAACAAGGATGGTAACTTTTTGGTTTTGGGTTGGTTTGGGTTGTTGGGGTTTTTTTTTTTCCAATCTTCAGTTTTCTGGTGCAGTTTACTTGAAATAATTGTTCTGTGGGCTTAATACTCTGTAACTGGGGTGAGAGTGGAGGTGGAAAACTAACAAGAAGTTGCAGCTGTCTTGTTAACATTTTATAGCCTTCTAAGTAAACACATTTTTTATTACAATGGTGAAAAGGAAGTACTAATATATGCAGCATAGACGAGCTTTGGAAACATTTTGCTTAATGAAGGAAGCCAATCACAAAATGATACAATCCTTGAAAATGACCAGTATAGATAAATACAGAAAGATTTATGTTGGCCTACACTGGATTTATAGTTTGCTTTTATGACAGCACTTGTCTGTCAGTTTGCTGTACTGAGATGATGTGTGTCGTGGTGATGCTGAAGTTATGCCTCTGGTATTTCACATACCAGCAGAGGCAGGTGAACAAGTGTCATCAGAGCTTTCGCTCTGAGACAGACTAAGAAACTGGAGTGGTCACCAACTTCTGAAATAACAGGCCTTCAAAACCCTGTGAACATCAGAACATCATTGTTAGATACAGTGCTGGAAGTAGAGCCACTCAGGTTGGAAAGCACTCAAAAAATTCACAGAAACAGCAACAGAGATCCATTAATAATTGGAAGATCTAAGAAGTATGAATCTAGGGAAATTGAAAGTTGGAAAAAATAAAATGAAACACATAAAGATTGACATCCTAGGCATTATTAAGCTGAATGAACTGGTATTGACCACTTTGAATCAATTATATGATCTATTATGCTGGGAATGAAAAATTGAAGAGAATGGTGTTGTATTCACAATAGAAAAAGGAACATTTCAAGATCCATCTTGAAGTACAATGCTGGGAGTGATAAGATCTTATCTATTCCTGTACTAGGAAGATCTGTTAATCTGACTATTAAATCCACCAAAACTTTTATACCCTAATATACCCTTATATAACCCTTATATATACCTTTATATATACTCTTAATCGGGATGGGTGTATCAGAGACGTTGCGATTGGCACAGGACAGAGCAGAGTTTAGGGATGTTGTACATAGGGTCTCTATGAGTTGCAAGTGACTCAATGGCACATAACAACAACAACAACAACCCTTATATATAACTTTATATATACTTATATAACCTTATGTACCCTCAAATATATCCCAACTGAATTTAAAAACCATCTCAAGAATGGATTTCATACATTAATCACTAATGATCAGTCTTTGGTAATTCTGCTTTCTACGCATCTAAGAATTGGACAATGAATTGTTGTTGTTTTTATGTGCCATTGAGTCAGAACCAACACATAGCTGACCTTCCAGCAAATTTACAGAAGCAGTGAGTTGCATGAGAGGAGATTGCCCATCTTTCTCCTGTGGAGCAACTGACAGATTCTAGCCATGCTCCTTGGAGTTGGCACCACAACTTCTTGTTACTTAGCCTTCAGTTAACAAGGATGACCAAAGAAAACTACAGCCTTCAATATGGGTTAATCCCTCAACATTAAGAAAATAAAAATCCTCACCACAGGACCAATAGGCAAAATAATGATAGATGGAGAAAAGATTGATGTTGTCAATTGATGTTGGATCCACAATCAACACTCACGCTAACAGCAGTCAAGAAATCAAAGGACCTGTTGCACTTGGGAAATCTGCTAGCAAGTGTCTTTCCAAAGCAAGGATGTCAATTTGAAAACTAAAGTGTGCCTTATCCAAGCCATGATATTTTTTCAGTTGGTTCCAGCATCTGAGAGTTGGACCATGAATGAACAAGACCGAAGAAGAATCAATGCCTTTGATATGGTGAAGAGTATTGAATATCACAATCTGTGTTTAAGGAATTGCAATCAGAGTGCTCCCTAGAGGCAAGTGTGGTGAAACTTTGTCTCGCTTACTTTGGGCATGATCTCAGGAGGAAGCAGTCGTTAGAGAAAAACACCATGCTGGGAAAGGTCAGAGAAAGAGAGGAACGCTTTGGGTGGAATGGATGGGCACCCAATGAAGACCACAATGGGGAGGAGCACGGCAAAGATGATGAGGATGGCACAGATAGGACAGGGTTCAGGTCTGTTGTTCATAGGGTTG
Organism: Elephantulus edwardii; assembly: GCF_000299155.1. Lineage (NCBI taxonomy): Eukaryota > Metazoa > Chordata > Mammalia > Macroscelidea > Macroscelididae > Elephantulus > Elephantulus edwardii. Next base: position 25,468,006 of record NW_006399761.1, on the reverse strand, counting down.
CCATGAGTCATCGACTCAACACCACACAAGAAAGTGAACAAGTTTACATTGACTGCTTTTAAGTGGTGAGTACAGCTGTTTGCTGTTTTACTCTGTTTTCATATATAAAGAGAATTCAAATAAAATGTTCAGCAAGAAATGAGGCAGCTGTCAGAATTATATCAGGAGCAAACCCTTGAGATCTTAAATGTGTAGCATAGAGAAAATGCTGTCAGGGATGAAAGCTGGCTTTTTCCAATAAGTAGTGGAAGGGATTCCTTTTCTTTTTTTTTTAAATTGATTTCCCCCCAATGACTCTGCATTACTGCCTGACAGTGGTTCTTGAATGGAGCTTGAAATTGGCGCTTTTTTTTTTTTAAGCTTACAGGGTAAAAGACAGGTTGAAACCTATCCTACTCTGTGACATTATTATCTGCCGTGGTAAATCTGGTCAGAAATGTGCCCCGGAGCAAACATAGATTCTGACACAAGGTGGCACCGGAAGTGTGAAGAAACCACAATTTCCACTTTGACAGTAGTCCTGGTATCCCTCACCAAGTGTGCAGGTGAATATTGTTTGCAGAAGGAAACAGAATGCTGGAGACAGCTGAGAAGAGACAGGATAGCTAAACTTTGTGAAGGTATTCCGCAAGACAAATGAGTAAAAGGAAGGAAAGCAGAAAGAGTCACAAATGGCACGCCCTTCCTCAAAGCCACGGTTGCCTGTCCGCACAGCCATGCTTGTCTCTATCCCGTCGGTTCGGTGCACTCAAATAGTTGGGTGGGGGGTTAAACTTTTTTTTTTTTCCTTCCGCCCACTTTATACTGGTTTACTTACGAAGGTCAGAAAGTTCATATACAAGGTTTTTCACACTGGATCTCTTCTTCCTTTACCCACCCCTCCCCCACCACCCACCAAATTGTGTGCCCCTATGACTAAGCCCCCCACCTCCTTGGATCCTCGTACTCTTTCTACAATAATGGTCCAATACAGTATTTGTCTTTATGAGACTGAGTTAGTTCACTCAGCAGTAATGCTCTCCAGTCCCTCCCAGGTTAGGTAGTAATTTACACAATCATTACTGCTGCGTGTTCCATTGTGTGACTGTTCCATAATTTCTCAATCCACTCCATTGTGGTTGGGCATGGGGTGGGGTTTTTTTTAATGATGAAAAACCATTTTATCGCAAATAGTTGTAAAAAATTAAGATGGGGGAACTACTAAATTGTTTTAAATGTCATAAAAAGAAATGGTGGAAAGCAAATGAATGCAAAAACTAAAATAAAAAATGTCTCTCCTATTGTTGTTGTTGTTGTTACGTGCCATCGAGTCATTTGCAACTCATAGCGACCCTATGTACAACAGCCCTAAATCCCGCCCTATCCTGTGCCAATCGCACTGCCTCTGACACACCCATCCCGATTACCCCAGTCACTGAATCAATCCACCTCATACAGGGTCTTCCCCTCCTGCGCTGTCCCTCTACTCTACCAAGCATGATGTCCCTCTCCAAGGACCTGTCTCTCCTTACAACATGTCCAAAATAGGTCAGACGAAGCCCCAGAATCTTTAACCCTCCCTAGGATGAATCTGTTTGTTTTCTTGGCAGTCCATGGAGCATTCAATACTCTTCTCCAGCACCACAGCGCAAAGGCATCAATTCTCCTTCTATCCTCCCTAGTCATTGTCCAACTCTCTGATGCATAAGAAGTGATTGCAAAGACCATGGCCTGTATCAGGCGCACCTTAGTCTCCATAGAGACCCCGTTGCTCTTGAGTACTTTAGAGAGGTCCCTAACAGCAGACTTTCCCATCACAATACGTTTTTTTATTTTCTGGCTGCTGGTGCCAAGAGTATTGACTGTGGAGCCGAGCAAACTGAAGCTGTGAATAATCTCAATCTCTTCACCATTAGTGTTTTTTAACTCAAAAAAACCCCCAACATCCTCTTGATTTGTCAGTTAAGATCTAGATTAAGCAACGTGCTAATACACCTTGTCTGTGTTCTGTCTTCGTTGTGATGCCTGAATGTCACCCTTGTTCCCCTGCCCAGGTGAGACAGGGAGACAAAGCCACAGAAACATGTGACACAGATTTGCACCCGTATGTTTATAGGGGTGGTTCTAGACACAAGGCACAGGAAGCAGCATTGTAAATTATTTTCTCGTTTTTCTTCTTGCCTAGCTTATATTTTATTTAATCATTATTAGGCATTTCAAGTAGACAAGAGACACTGTAATAAACATATATTCAACCCCCAGCATTTCATCATAACAACCTCAGATTTCTTTTTTTTTAATAATGAAACATGCCTTCACCGAAGACGACATTCAGATGGCTAACAAGCACATGAAGAAATGCTCAAAATCCCTAACCCTAAGAGAGATGCAAATTAAA
>NW_006399761.1:25437453-25463983 GCF_000299155.1 Elephantulus edwardii | reverse complement strand
CCCAAAATCTCTGTAAATGTTTATGAAAATTAATAAAATATAATTATAGAAAAAAAAATAATGAAACATTCCAAATACCCCTCCACCTCTTCAGCTTCTCTCTTCTTCCCCAAAAGTAAACACTTTGCTGAATTTGATGGGGTTTTTTGTTGTGGGTTTTTTTTTAATTTGATGTTTTATTGTGCATAATTTTATACTTCCACTGCATATTTTATGTATCCACTTAACCTTTAATAATATGCTACTTAGCCTTTGCAGAACGCCCTTATAATATGCAGATTCTTTTCCGTTCTTTCAAGACTGTTTTTGAGATTCATACGTTTTCATACAAGAGCCTTGGTGGCATAGTGCAGAGTGTTGTGCCACCTGAAATGTCCAAATCTCCACCAGTCGTTCCTCAAGAGAAAGGGGGATGTCTCCGCCTCTGAAGAGGAGAAGCTTCAGGATCCCACTGGATGGGCTCAGTGGCAGTGAGCTTTCATATCCGAGTCTACCAAAATGTATTTCTCTATTTCCAGTCAACAGATGTTGATGTACTGGTATGACTTTCCAGTTTATTAGTCTGCTCTTGTAGGCCTAGTGGGTAAGGAGTTGTGCTGCCAACCCAAAGGTAGGCAGTTTGAATCTACCAGCTTCTCTGAGCGAGAAAGATGGGCACTCTCTTCCCATGTGATTTACAGCCTCTGAAAGCTCACAGGATGTAGAGAGCCACTTTTGAGGCTCCTGACCTAAGGCCTAAGTTGCTTTATACTGCTCACTAAATGCTATACCATAAAGGGCTGCCTGGCATGTCTAGAGATAAATTCAGCTCAGAATTTCCACCCAGTCTCAAAGAAACTGCTTGCCACTAGCTCAGTGTCTGTAATTCAAGGTCTTAGGGCGTGCTCCTCATTCCTGCGGCATACTGATATCCTAAGGCTGGGTTTCCATAGCAACCCAGCCTATGTTAAGAGATCTAGGCAAGTTCCTATATAAGCCTGTGAAAACTTTTAATAAATTGAGACTTGATCAGGAATGTGTCTTGTCTCCCTTCTTTTCGTCTCTTGTCCCTTCTCAATCTGCACTCTCCCTCCTAGGTCCACATTGAAGACCCTGCAGGCTGGGGCAGCAGGAGGGTCAGCTATGGGTCATATCTGACTTGATGGCAATGAGGGTGAGTGACGTGAATTAGGCAAGTTTTAAGTTGGCTCTCTAAATCGGGGAGGTAAAGGCCTGAGGCATGAAGTAGCTGGCCTACTATGTTCATGAGTGTTCATCAAAATTATTGTAAAAGGAAAGGCAATTCTTCAAATTATCTTTTCCATTGCCTGTAAACTAAGATGGGGGACCATCTCACTCCTTAGAAAGCTGAGGTTTCCTGAATGCATATATGCTCCCAGATGTTCAGTTACCCTCCTAATAAGTGAATAAATTGGTCATGTTTTAGGCAAATCAGGACTCTTGGAAAGAAATCAGCTCACAGCCAAGAAGGAAAGTCTAGAATCCATTAGCTTTAGCTCTCTTAGAAGAGTTCTGGTTGGAATGTCTGTAGCATGTTGACATCCAAAAGGCTGTATTCTCCCATTATTTCAGGCCCACCTGCAGCTCTAATGGTGAAGGATGGAATTCACTTCCTGTTGGGAAATGTAGCCTCAAAGGCTTGGTAGAGGGACACTAGGTCTGGTAGAAGGTCACTAGGTCTGGTGGAAAGTCAATAGATCTGGTGGATGGTCATGAATTCTGTTGGAAGGTCACTAGGTCTTAGGAGGTTCTTAGGCCTGTTGAAGGGTCAGTAGTTCTGGTAAGTCACTAAGCCTTGTGGAACTAGAATAAGCCCGATGGCAAAGCCAAAGTTCTTAAACTTGTGTACCATCCTTGATTCTAAAACAAAAGGAAGAAACTAAGTGTCTCAATCATTGTCAGGCTTCAGCTGGGTGGCCAGATGAAGAGACAGGCATGTCAGGAGCCTGGCTAACTTGTAAAGCAAGATTAGCACTGCATTATAAAACCAGCAGGACTGATTCCATCTTGCCTAAATCATCCACTTGGCAATAAACAACTCGAGAAAGCAGGATGCTAATGAATAGGGAGTGACCAAAGGTCCCAAGACTTTGAGGAATGTGATGCTCTTAATCCTCCAAGACTCTTTGTTCTTCAAAGCACACAATAAGGTATTCCAGAAGATATCTTTGTTTTGTGTTGAGGTCTGGGAGAGTTAATGTTTGACCTGACAGTCAACATCTCAGACAGATAAAGAGATAATGCGATTACCCCTGCAGGCATACTTCTAAAACCTATATAGGCCTTTTTCTGAATAATAAAAATTGCTATTCATCATCAGCGGATAGTCTCTCTGCGTCTTCATTTCATCCTTGTCCCTTCTCTCGGTGGAACTGTTCGATATAACAGGGATGGACCCCATTACAGGCAAGCTTCTTTCATGGGACAACTCGTTCAAGACAAGGAGGCTGGTGGTGTCTAGTGGGTGAGAAGTTGTGCTGCCAACTCAAACACAGGCTGTTTGACTGCACCAGCTGCTCTGAGAAAGAAAGATGAGCAGCATCTTCTTCTGTGATTTATAGTCTCTGAAAGTGCTCTGGAGGGTGAAGCTCAGAGTTGATTCCAACTTAAGAGCAGTTAAGAGTGAGTGTGAAACGTATGCCAGTCTTATTTGTATTTGCAGCCCCCTGGAGGGCCAGCTGTGAGTCAGAACTGACTCCATCAGTTCTCGATCAATGAAGCAATGACAGCTCTTGATCAGCAGGGTCTGAGCTTCACACACTTAGTGAGCATTTGTGTGTCCTCTTTGGAAAAGTGCTTGTTTGTATTCTTTGCTCATTTTTCTATTAAGTTTTTATAAATGGGTATTGTTGAATCTTCATCTTGGACTTGTGTGTGCATTCCAGTCAGTTCAGACACAGTGATCTGATAAAACTGTCTCATAGGGTTTCCAAAGCTGCAGACTGCCACATCTTTCTCCTGGGCAGTGGCTGATGAGTTTAAACCGCCAAGCTTTTGGTTAGCAGTGAACTTTCAGCCCTTATAAATCATTAATGTTTCAGTTGGAAACTTTCCATTGTCTTACACAAGAGTGCTTTATATAGTAGGGATACTAGCTTATTGCTTATAACAAAGTATTTTCCAGTTTATCATGTCTATTTTGATGTGGTGAACTAATATACCAAGTTTTTATCTTTAGCTAGTTTAATGCATTTACCAATGTAATGTTTCATGATTTCCAGTTTTTGAATCACAACTAGAAAGTCACTCTTGAAGGATGTGAAGTTGTTTTCATTTATTCTAGAATGTAGGGTCCCCCTCCCCATTTAACTATTTGATCCACTTGAAAGTTTCCATCATTTTACTGTGTGAAGTATAGGTCAACTATCTTCCAGACAGTTGTAAAATTCATTCTTCATGGTGTTAGTAACCTTACTGAACACAATCCTTCCCTCCACTTGTTGAGGTGCTACATTACATTCTAAAGTCTAGCTTAAAGACTTCAAACCCCCAATATGGTTTAGACACAAAAGTTCAATTTGCATGAAACCCAAAAAAATGTTCCTAATTAACAAGCATATTGCATATTCCCCAATGGTAAATTGGGGACCCATGATTCTTTTCTGGCCCCACACTTTTAAAAACACAGCTCTGAGTCAGACAAAAAGAAATAGTGTTGAAGGATTGCTTGAGAGAGAGTTTTTTGGGGCAGGCCTGGTAATGACACACATCACTTTTGCTCACATTCAATTGCTTTAAACAGTCACCTGGCCATCAAACCAAAGACCAGACCTACTGTTATCAAGGTGATTCCAACCCAAGACTGACTAAAACTTCCCCGTAGGATCTCCAGGACTGTAAATCTTACAGATCATTCCCCATTTCTTCCATGAGCAACTGGTGGGTTTGAAGTACTAATATGTCAGTTAGGAACCAGGCTCACACCTGTCACATCACGTCACAACGTGTCCCACCAACCTGAAATCCCTCCTTTGTAGGAACCATTCCTGTCTGGTAATAATCCCTTTTTGTCCCTGTTTCTTAATCTTTTCAGAGGCTATTATATTTTATGTAACTGTCAGAGCTCCTTCAATTATTTTTTTGCTAGGTTTTCCAAAGAACTATATATATATAATGTCACAGTAGTATTTTATAGTTTATCTGTTTAATTATGACAAAGAATGTAGTTTAGTAACACCAAATTTTCTTTTCATCATATGAAACTGGTTCCATTTTACAAGCTTCTTTATTAAGAATAAAAACAGAAGACTTAAAAGATAGCGGGAGAGGAAGTACACATCATAGTGCTTAATGTTTTTGTTAACTGTTGATAAGGTTTAGAATTAAGTTTGATACTGAATTCTTAGTATTGAAATCCTTTCCTCCATCATACTGGATCAAGGAGCACTGTTAAGGCCAGGAAGACTGGTTGTGGGAAATGCTTGTCTTCTTAAAGATCCTACCCCTTCAATAAAAAACATCTCCAGATACCTAGCCACTTTGTGGCTTTCTTACACAAGTTGTTGACCTAGTGAGCCCATCTCCTACTCATGATGACCCCAAATGACAGAGGGGAACCGCCCTATGGGTTTTCTAGGCTATAATCTCTAAAGATTTCTAGATATCGCTCTCTTTCAGCTGCTGGATGGGTTTGAACTGCTAACCTTTCAGTTAGCAACGAAGTTAAACCATTAGGGTTCCTTTTAGATAAGCTAGCACCTTGCAAAGCAATTGCAGAGTCTCCAGTGGGTGTGCTTACAAAAAAAAAAAAAGGTAAACTGAAGTTTTACTTTTGCTAAAGTTCAGTTAACTGTCCATTTGACTTCCTCTTTTTTTTAGAGAAATAGTCTTTATTCCACTGAGAGAAAATATAGCACTCTAGTGCACAGACAGAAGACCAAGCTTTAGCAGAGGTGAATTTAACCCACCTCCTTGAAAAGATTTCCCAGGTGATGGATGTCAGCCATCTATCTACTGAGCAACATAGGTTAGATGTTTGAACAGCCCCAGAGACGCCTCAGAAATCAAAAGTCTGGCCATCTGCTTTCTGATAAGGAGCCTTCTTTCTACTCGGCGTAGGACATGAGATCCGCATCACAGAATGCAGACAACTAATGACGTTGACCCGATAACTGGGTCACACTTAAAGGGGTGAAAAACTCAGTTTTGAAGAAATTTTTGGCTCAGCCCTTTCTATCACCTCCTTTTCTTAACAGGAAGAAAAAAAAAATTCCAACTACTGTTTTAGTTGGACCTATTTATCAAAAAAGAAAAGTCCAAGGGCTCCTCGAAGTCACTTCTCAGATCACAGAGACCTGACACCAGCCCCACGGGGTGTTTGTCCTTTTCAAAGGGCGCTAGCGCCTCCATTCTTGCTCTTCTGGGACACACGAGCCCCCTGCGCCTTTTCTCCTGATTGCATCCAGAAGCTCTTGGGTATTGTTTTTAGAGCTTTCAGAAAGTCTCACAAAATGGAGACACATCCCTTTAGAGAGGACGCATCTACGGGTGGGAAGGGCGCCCGTGTCCTGAGCGCAGGTCCCCAGCCACCTCCTGACACGAGTGAGACTTTCATATCAAGAGGAATTTTTCATCAACATCCTCTTCAATAGAAAACGTTAGTAAAAAAAGCTAACTTCAAACCCCTTTTAGACTTTTAAACACCCCAAGTGAGGGGATTCCGCTAGCACAATCGGTTTTGGATTTTTATTTTTTTTTAGGGTCACAAGAAGGTGCCCTGTTGCTGTCGTTGGGGGATTTCGTCTTCAGCTCATGCACAGCAGCTGGAGCATTTTTCTGACAGCTGCAGCAAGGTTAGCAAGAGCAGCACGGCTGTTCAGCAACGACAGCTAGGACCGCGACCTTCTGAGCATGCGCAACCCATTTCCGTTAACGAGTCGGCGCGGCGCTGTGGAGCGCGTGAGCGCGTGCGCATGCACGTCCGCCCCGCCCGCACAGGCACGCACGTCCACGCCTGTTCTCCGTTAGCAGGCCTGTGAGCATGCGCGCGCAGCCGTTAGGAGGCGGGCGAGGGTTCTTGGAGCATGAGGGGGGTGGGGGTGGATCTAAGAAAATGCTTTTCTCTATTTGGATACTGTTCTGAGAAAAGTGGCCAGTATATTTTTTTTTAAACAAACTCTCTGTGCTTGGGTTCCTTGTTGGTTTTTTTTTTACCCCCAAATGCAAATGTATGAAGTATTCATTGTAAAATATCTAACACCACAATAAGAAAATAGAATTATGGAACATAGTTCACCGATTACAAAATAGACCTTAAACCGATGAAAAGGTGTGTTTGGGGTTTTTTTTAATATAAGTGGTAAGAAGGGAAAGGTAGATTAGAACTGCACTGGGGCACTTTTTTACAGTTGGGTGTCAGTCAGTGTATCACCAATATTGAACACGCCAACCATTTAGAGGGAGCTCTGGTGGGTCAGTGGTAAGGAGTCGCCCTGATAACCCAAAGGCCAACAGTTTGAATCCAACAGCTACCCCGCAGGAGAAAGATGGGCTGTCATCCGTGCAATTTATAGCCTCCAAAAACCTGGTGGCGGGCATTGGTTTCAACTCAATGTATAATAATAAATATTGTTACATAATGTATAACAATAAATATTCAAACCATTGGTAATGTACTCTGTATAAGAGGATGTGAGTAAATACGTCCTGGCATCCTGTACTGTCGAGATATCTAAATGTCACTGACACTTTGATCATTCCAGCTTCTGGGATTTTCACCACAAATGCATTTGCTTATGTCTGAAATACTGTATATAGGAGGTTATTGGTTGTGACGTTGTGATAAGATTGAAAATTATACAAGTAGATATTTACTGCCAGTAAAGGTGGAACCATCTCCGCTCTCTCTACCAGGTTTTCAGAGACTGTAAAACACATCAAGATTTATTTCTCTTTTGGGGCAACTGGTGGATTCTAACTGCCTGCCGAGCAACTCCTTAGCCATTAGACCTCAAGGTCACGTCAGCCGTCTACAGGCAGATTTCTCTAAAGTAATTCATCTTTCCTTTCGTTCATAGGGTTGCTATGAGTCGCCTGCGACTCAAAGGCACTTAACAACAACAACAGTTCATCTTTTGGTTTCCTGAATTGCTGGTGCCGAGAGTGCTGATTTTGGAACTGAGCAGGCTGTAATTGGTGACAATTCCAATCTCTTCTCTATCAAGATTCTGGTGAGAATCTTCGTTTTCTTGAAGTTGAGCTTCAATCCATATTGCAGAACTGTCAGAAGTGCAGGCTGGGTTTAGATGGGGCTGTGGTACTAAGGATATTGTAGCTAATGTTAGATGGATCTTGGCTTAAAGCAAGGAGTACCAGAAGAATGTCTATCCTTGTTTCACTGATTATGCAAAGGCATTGACTGTGGATCATAACAAACTGTGGCTAACTTTGAGAAGAATGGGAATCCCAGAACACTTGATTGTGCTAATGCAAAACTTGGACCAGGAGTCAGTCGTCAGAACAGAGCAAGGAAACACTGCACAGTTCAAAATTGGGAAGGGTATACACCAGGGCTGTATCCTGTCTCCATGCCTTTTCAATCTTTATGAAAAACAGGTTATCCAGGAGGCTGGTCTCTATGAGGAGAAATGCAGATGACAATTCTGCTTGCTGAAACTGAGGAGGACCTGAAGCACTTACTATGGAAGGTCAGGGACTGCAGTCTTCAGTATGAATTGAGACTCAATATCAAGAAAACAAAGATTCTCACCACTGGGCCAATTGGCAACATCATAATTGATGGTGAAGAGATTGAGATTGTTCACAGTTTTGGTTTGCTTGGCTCCACAGTCAACACTCTTGGCACCAGCAGCCAAGAAATTAAAAGACGTATTGCAATGGGAGTGTCTGTGGTTAGAGACCTCTCTAAAGTGCAAGGATGTCAGTCTGGAGACTAAGGTGCACCTGATACAGGCCATGGTCTTTGCAATCACTTGCTATGCTTCAGAGAGCTGAACAATGACTAGGGATGATAAAAGGAGAATTGATGCCTTTGAGCTGTGGTGTTGGAGAAGATTATTGAATATACCATGGACTGCTTAGAAAACAAACAGGTTTGTCCTGGAGAGGGTGAAGCCGGGCTACTCCTTGGAGGCAAGAATTCTGAAGCTTCGTCTGATATACTCTGGACATGTTGCAAGGAGAGACAAGTCCTTGGAGAGGGATGTCTTGCTTGGGAGGGTGGAGGGACAGCACAGGAGAGGAAAACCCTCAATGAGATGGATTGATTCAGTGGCTGGGGTAATGGGGGTGGGTGTGTCGGAGATGGTGAGATTGGCACAGGATAGAGCTGAGTTTAGGGTCGCTGTGAGTCGCAGGCAACTCAATGGAACATAACAACAACAACAACATTTGTAGGTTGCTGTACCTGGGAACTCTGGTGGCCCAGTGGCAAGAAGCTGCACTGCAGTGTTCAAGGCATGTGGTTCAAGGCCACCAGCTGCTCTGTGGGAGAAAGATGGGCCATCTCCTCCCATGCAATTAACTACCTCTGAAATGCTGCTGGAGGGTCATCTTTGGGTCAGGTCTGACTCTACAGTGTCCAGCAACAACAACAACAACAACGGACTAGAGCCACAGTCAACACACTTGGTACCAGCAGTCAGAAGATCAGGAGATGTATTTTACTGTAGTGTGTAGTCAGGGACCCCTGCAAATTATTGCAGAGGAATGATGTCAGTTTGAGGATTGAGGTGGACCTGATTCAGGCCAGAGTCTTTTCAGTCACTTGCTATGCATCTGAGAGCTGGACAGTGATGACAGAAGCATTGGTGCCTTTGAGCTGTGATGTTGAGGAGTGCTACGTGTCTTATGGACTCCCAAAAGAACAAACAGCTATGTCTTGGAGAAAGTGCAGCCAGAGTGCTCCTTGGAGGTAAAGATGACAAAGTTTTGTCTTAAATATTTTGGGCATGTTGTTAGGAGAGGGACATCATGCTTGGAGAGGTGGAGGGTCGGCAAAAGAGAGGAAGACCCTCAACCAGATGGACTGATGTGGTGACAGCAGCAATGGGCTCACGTGTGTCAGAGATGATGAGCATGGCACAGGGGGCTAGAAATTCCCATACACCCTGGACCTTTCTCGGGCCCCAGGAATGCGTACCCTCTGGTCACCAAGAAGGGCAGCCAGTGCTGGTGGGTCACAAAGAGGGACTCTCACCCCAGGAGTGAGTCACGTCTGACCCCAACATGCCTGTGGCATCAGAGTACACCCCCGCCCTCAAGGAGAGCTGCTTCTAGGCCAGCGGAGGCCCTGAGGTTTTCTCTCCACTAAGGCCGTGTGTGAAGACGTGACTATCCCTGAGAGTGGAAAGGAACACTTCGACTGTGACCATACATTCTTGCTGTAAAGGCTTCAGGAGACAAGGAAGATTACAGAGTTCTGGGAGCTGGCAACAGCCCAGGGTGGTGCAGACATTGAAGTGCTTCACCATTAACCAAAAGGCCCCAGAGGGCCCACAGAGAGAAAGAGCTGGCTGTCTACTGAAAAGTCAGCCATTAAACACCTCGAACACACATGAAGTCTGAATCTACCCAACAACTTTGGGTTTTTGTTTTGTTCTCAGGGGGGCCCAATGTCAAGGAATGTGTAGGGTGGGAATTAGGAAGTGACAAAGCAAATGAAAGACTCTGCCAGTTGTCAGCATACCTGGGGCTGGAGAGGAAGACTTGGGGTGCAGGTAAGTGACATGGTGCATTCCACATGATACAGGAGCTCAGAGAAGGAAGAGTCGGAAGGATGCCCAGTAGGAGGGGACGGCATCATGGACCAGGTCTTGGAAGATACATCCCAGGGGATGGGTCAGGGACTGAGCTTGGTGGGCGGATTTCACAGGGAAACAATTTGCATAATAGATGGAGCTTGATCTGATTGGTTTGGGATTCCCTCCTCCACTGCCTCCTGTGCATCTGACCACTTTCTAAATGTGTTTTCCTTTCTCTCTCTCATTGCTTTTGAGTCAGGACCAACAGATAACAGACACACCTATCCCAGGGGGCTTCCAGGGCTGTAAATCACACAGGAAGAGACTGAAATATTTTTCTCCAAGGAGCTGCTGGTGGTTCGGCCTTTGGGTTGGGCAACTCCCTGCAGACTACGCCCCCTGTAGGGGAGGAAGTGAAGCAGCACAGCTGTCCACAGTCGGTGAAGGCAGCAACTGGAGAAATCAGCTCAGGTAAGTTGATTCCTAACACACTGCGATTGGTCTTTTTATATAAATATATGGCTGGTTCTGACTCTATAGTACACAACAAACAACACACACACCGTGCGCGCGCGCACACACACACGCACACACACACACACACATATATATATACTTATATATATATAATTTGCATTTTTTTTAACTAGCTGTGCTGTCAACTTTGGGGAAGGTATCTCAGTTGTCAGGGACCTCTTCAGAGTACTGAGAAACAACGAAGTCAGTCTAGAGAACAAGGTGAACCTGATCCAGGCCATGGTCTTCACAATTACTTGCAATGCATCAGAGAGCTGGATAATGAGTAAGCATGACAGAAGAAGAACTGATGCCTTTGAGTTGTGGTCCTGGTCTTGAACATACCATGAACCACCAAGAAAATAAATAGATCTGTCTTGGAAAAGGTGAAACCAATTTTCTCCTTGAAGGCAAAAATTTTGAATCTCCTTCTCACATGTTTTGGGCAAATGACCAGGAGGGACCAGTCCTAGGAGAATGACATCTTGCTCAGAAGAGTGGAGGGACAGGGCAGGAGAGGAAGACCCCCGGATGGGATGGATTGATACAGTAACTAGGGCAATGGGGGTAGGTGTGTCGGAGTCAGTGAGACTGTCTCAGGACAGGGCAGGCTTCAGAGCTGTTGTACACAGCGTCGCTATGAGTCACAGGTGACTTGATAGCAAGTAACAACAACATCCCAGCTGTACCATATTGAGTTGGCATTGTACACAATTTAACAGTCATATTGGTCTAGAAATGCTAAACTTAATTTTCCCCCATTTATACAGGAGGATAGAAGGAGAATTGATGCCTTTGAGCTGTGGTGCTGGAGAAGAGTATTGAATGTACCATGGACTGCCAAGAAAACAAACAGGTTCATCCTAGAGAGGGTTAAACCAGGCTGCTCCTTGGAGGCAAGGATTCTGAGGTCTCATCTGACATACTTTGGACATGTTGTAAGAAAGGACAGGTCTTTGAAGAGGGACATCATGCTTGGGAGGGTGGAGGGGATGGCGCAAGAGGGGAAGGCCCTCTATGAGGTGGATTGATCCAGTGACTGGGGTAATAGGGGTGGGTGTGCCAGAGGCAGTGCAGTTGGCACAGGATAGAGCAGAGCTTAGGACTCTAAACTCATAGGGTCACTATGAGTCGCAAGCGACTCAATGGCACATAACAGCAACAACATACAAGGATAACACTATATTAAACACATAAGGCCGTCCAGAGGCAACTTGTGGTCGCTGTGAAGCTGAACACTGTGACACTGACATATCAAATGCGATAATGGTTACCCATGGCGAACAGTGTTTGGTGGCGGTCCCCAGCTCAAACAAGCTTGGAAGCAGGAGTGGCATCCACTTCCAAAAACAGTTTGTCTCGGGAAACCCTACAAACATGCAGAGAGGATGAAAGTCACGCAACTGTTGAGGACTTTCATTCATAGGATCTCTATGAGTGGCCTACGACTCGATGGCACTTAACAGCAACAACAACAAGGTCTTATCAACATGTGTTTGAGTACAGAAACTAATATTCTCTAAATAAAAGAATAAAAATAAAGAAAGGAGATTTCCAGAGAGAAGGAAGAAAATTCTTGATTCAAGAGTGGCCAGAGACGGTGCTCTGGGTCTCCATTCTGACCTTTGAGAGGAAAAGAGAGGGCAGGGGACAGTCCCAAGGCCCGGCAGTCCTCCATCCCCCGTGATGGGCTGGGCTGACTCTAGGAAAGCACCTCCAGTGAGTTCCCCCTTCATGATTCTATGATGTCACTGAAGAGAGGAGAATGGGTGGCCTGATGGGCCCCAGCTGCTCTGATCCTCAGAGTCTGCTGGTCTTGGGGGTGAGGGGAGGTGGGCTGAGAGATCACGCGTGTCCCAGCTCTGTCTCCCCACGGCCAGCTCAGCCCCACGCACGTGTGGAGAGGAGTTAGCCAGTGTGAGTCTGTGAAGCCGGTACAGCCTCGCTCCCCGAGCAGAACTGACTGAAGGAATAGCAGTGACCATGGGCTCTTGTTCTTCTGTTTCTAGAAAACCACATTCTGACTGGGCTGAAACAGAACAGCTGGACGACCCAGGACCACGCAAGTGGACGAGCCTCGTAGCTAACCTTATGAGCTTTGTAACCACAGCAATCACATTCTTCGTCATTTTTCAAAGTTGCCTCCTTTTAATCTTGCTTTTATTGGTGATTTTTTTTTGTAAATGGTATGAGTCCATGCAGGGAAACTGGGAACAAATTGCAAGTGGCATGAGCAGATATATACCTTAGAAAAAAAATACAGAGTAATGGGAAAAAAACTCAACAATAGTGCCATAGTGCTGTGCTCTTTCCATTTCTGGGGGTTTCAGAAATGTTAACTCCTCTGCTAATGTGAAGCCCCTTTATCAGTCCTTGAAGTCCAGACAATTCTACCTTTCCTGAATTTTGTTTGTTGATTTTTTCAGTTTGCAAAGCAAAAATTATGAAGAGACAGAAAAGGTGCCTTGTGCAGAGGGAAAAGATTGTATAGGGCAAACTGCAGAGACGCACAACTCAGGAAAGTGAGTCGGCCCCTGGGAACGTGCACGAGGGTCCCTTTCAATGTAATGATGGCGACGAGGATCCTGGGATTTGCTAAAACCACCCTGATTTCTTTTGCAGAACTTTCTTAATGCACCTGAAAGACAGATGGTCCCCAGGGAAGCCTGGCTTTCTTGACCAGAGTCATGGAGAAGCCGTGTTGAACGTGGAGGCAAAAGACAAGGACAAATTTACAGAGATGGAAGATCCCAGACATCCAGAAATATATGTCAGAGAGGTGATGGGCTTTTCTGTCTCGAGGGGTAGCTCAGGGAGAAGGCGTTTGAATGAACAGGAGGCAGGTTTGTCTGCTTGGCATTGTGACAAGGGATGGTGCTGCCTGGGAATTGAGAGTTGGACTTGCAGGGAGCCCAGCGTCCACAGCGAGTAAGCCATTCTCCTCAGCCTATTGCTGCTCATGAAGCCGTTAGGCAGCACTGAGTCACTGGCCTGTCCTGCACCATCCTCACAATTTCTCAAATGCTCACTGTGTCAATCTCTCTTGCTGAGGACTGATCTTCCACCTTACTCAGCATGATGCCTTTTTCCAAGGCTTGGCCCCTCCTGACCACATGTCCAATGTATGTGAGACCAGGTTTCTCCATCCTTGCAACTAAGGAACACTTGCTCCTGATAGGCTAAGATATATATACATTTACATTTATATTTGTACATTTAATACTCTTAGCACTAGCAACCAGGAAATTAAAATATATATTGCACTGGGAAAGTCTGCTGTCAGAGATCTTTCCAGAGTACTGAAGAGCAAGGATGTCAGTCTGGAGATTAAGGTGTGCCTGATACAGGTCATGGTCTTTGCCATCACTTTTTTTTGTTGTTGTTGTTATGCATTAGAGAGCTGGACACTGACTAGGGATGATAGGAGAATTGAAGCCTTTGAGCTGTGATATTGGAGAAGGGTATTGAATGTACCATAGACTGCTAAGAGAACAAACAGAATCAACCTGGAGAGGTTGAAACCAGGCTGCTCCTTGGAGGCAAAGCTTCTGAAGTTTCATCTGACATATCCTGGACATATTGCAAGGAGAGACCAGTCCTTGCAGAGGGATATTATGCTTGGGAAGGTGGAGAGACAGTGCAAGAGAGGAAGACCCGCGATGCGATGGATTGATTCAGTGACTGGAGTAATGAGGATAGGTGTGTTGAAGATGGTGAGATTGGGACAGGAGAGAACAGGGTTTAGGGCTGTTGTACATAGGGTCGCTAGGAGTCACAGGTGACTCGACGGCACATAACAACAACAATTATATATATATCTCGGTATCTATGTCTGTATATCTATTATATATATATATACACACACACACGCACCACACACACACACAGATAGATATAGATATAGAGATAGAGATATAGATAGAGATAGAGATATATGATGCCTTTGAGCTGTGGTGCTGGAGAAGAGTATTGAGAATACCATGGACTGCTAGGAAAACAAACAGATTTGTCCTGGAAAGGGTTAAACCAGGTGGCTCCTTGGAGGCAAGGATTCTGAGGCTCCGTCTAACATACTTTGGACATGTTGTGAGGAGAGACCGGTCCTTGGAGAGGGACATCATGCTTGGGAGGGTGGAGGGACTGCTCAGGAGAGGAAGGCCCTCTATGAGGTGGATTGATTCAGTGACTGGGATAATTGGGATGGGAGTGTCGGAGACAGTGCGATTGGCACAGGACAGAGCGGAGTTTAGGGCTGTTGTCCATAGGGTCGCTATGAGTCGCAGGCGACTCGACGGCACATAACAACAACTATATATATATCTCGGTATCTATGTCTGTATATCTATCCAATACACACACACACACACACACACACACACACATAAGTATGTATGTATGTATGGCTTAGAAACTTGCTCATCCTTCATTCTTACGCTTGTGTTTCCTTCACAACTCCCCTCCACTTTGCTTTGCTCAGAATCTTCATCTCCTTGAACTAGGAGAGGCCTGGAGAGATCTAGGATCCGTTGCTCTCTCATTACAAATGAGATAATGAGAGGAGAGCTCGTGGCCACCTCCCCCATTGGCAGAGTGGGGGGCTAGATCCTGGATCTAGTGTAATAGCACACAGACCCCCTCAGGAGCTTCTTGAGCCCCCAAGTGGTGGCCCCTAATAAGAACAGCTCATGCACCTTTGTGCCTGACAGACGATGGTCCGGGCGCTCTGTTAGAGAACCTTCACCACCAGGTGTTACTTGAATCTCTCAGCGTGTGTGTTCACAACCAAGTTTGTTTTGCTAGGCAGTGTCCAGCCAGCACCTCTCTCACAGCCTTACATGTGAATGACCTGTTGCCCCAGCCTGCGTGGGCCTCCCGCTCGTCACTGTCACCGTTAAGGCCTCTTCTCAGCCCTAGAAATACAACGATGTGATTTGATGGATTATCACTGTGTTCTGTGTCATTTGGAGATACTTCTGCTTCTCACTAACCATGTGTGGAAAACTGGTATTTTTAGGAAAATCAAAGCTTGCCCCATTCATAAACTGACTTTTTTCAATTTTTTGTCCTGTTCCCTCACAGAGTAAGAGTTTGTTAAAAACAGATCTAGACATCCAAAACCGACCTCAAAAAGGAGTGACGTTTTCTAAGGAGGTGATAGTTGTCGATCTTGGGAAGAAAAACCCCAAACCTAAGAGCTACCATCGGGAGCACAAAGAGAGGAAATGAAGCTCAGATGAAGGCAAGAGTGCGGGCGTCAAAACCTCGGAGACACGTCGAAACATCTGGGGGACAGAATCATGCAGACTCTGCTAAGTCAGGGGGAACCCGACACCCCACATCTTAACCTTTGGATAGAACGAAGTGAGGATCTTGCAGAATTTTATTAAGTGAAATAGCTCAGAGCTTGAGCTATTGTTGTTGTTTTGGTTGGTTTTTTTTTTTTAAGTTGTTTTTATAAGAAAAAGAAAAACAAATGAAAAACCTTCCCTCAAATCTGAGTTCAAGAAATTATGTTAAGGGTCCTTTCCCTCAGTTTACTCAAACGTTTTTCTAACACAAGTCAGGTTATATGTACTTGTGCAAATAAATCCTCTTCAAGAGGGAGAATTTTGAAACAACATATGTTTCTTTCAAAGGTTACTATTTTAATGTGCTTTCAAAGGGAAGTTTTCACAGCAAATTCAGTTCCCATTTGACAATTTCTACACAGTGGTGTTTATCACATTTTCACGGTGAGCCAGCGGCCTCAGGGGTGACATTCCGGTCATCCTAGATCCAGTTTTCCCTGCTTCTATAGAAAAATAGTACGAGTTTGTGGCAATCACAGGCATTCATGACAAGCTAGCGTCACCACTAACATCGTGGAAACTTCCGGTAGTTAAGATAGGGTCCCTTCTCTGTGATCTGCTTTAAATTCAGTCCTGAAATCTTGTGTCAACAATTGCTTTGCAAAGATGGGTACAGAAATGCCATTACCAACCAAGCCACCCTGTGCCTTCAGCAGGTCCTGAGATAACACTGTTGTTGATATCAGTAGTAGTTGAAAGTTTGCTGTCAGGTGTGATAGACCTGACATAGTCACGCAAACTACTACTACACGTGTATGTTAGATGTACATTGTTTGTGGAAAGGAAGCAGAAAATCACAAACGTTGAGCACAGGTCATGACTCTGGTATTGTTGTTTGTTGTTATGTGCCATCAAGTCACTCTTGACTCAAAGCGACCCTATACACAATAGCTCTGAAGCCTACCCTGTCCTGAACCAGTCTTACTGACTCCAGCACACCTACCCCCATTGCCCCAGTCACCCATCTCATCCGGGGTTGTCATCTACTGCACTGTCGCTCCACCCTTCCGATGATGTCCTTCTCCAGGGGCCAGGCCCTCCTGGCCACATGCCCAAAATATGTAAGACGGAGCTTCCAAATCCTAGCTTCCAAGGAAACTTGGTTTCACCCTCTCCAAGATTTGTTTTCTAGGTGATCCATGGTATTTTCAAGACACTTTTCCTGCACCCCAACTCGAAGGCATCAATTCTTCTATCAGTTTAGTGATCAGTGTTTGTGAAGTGAGTTGGAGAAAAGGCTAAACAGTGTGAAGTGTGTGGCTGAGGTTGGATGCTCTGACATCCTCTGCTGGAAAGAAGTCTCTGTCAGGTGGGGCCCATTCCACTGTAAGGAGGAGAGAAGACAACCAAATCGAATTGTGAGGAGGGAACCCCAGCTCTCTGACTTATGAAAACTCCCTGAGTGTCAGAATACTACTCTACTTACAGAGTTTTTCAGTGGCTAGCCAGTAGTAGCTTCTTCGGAGGCACTCCCCATGCACTTGTTCCTCCAAACTTTCTATCAACAGCCAAGCTTGTTAACCAACATGTACCACACTCTGACTCAAACCAGTATTGAAGATGTCAGTCATCAAAGAAGTGTGCGTTTCATCCAGAGAGCTCTGGTATGTCGCTCAGCCAAAGGAGATGCTGCCCTGGCTCCGCAGGGAAGGGTGTTCATTTTACAGCCTCTTCAAATCCATTAGAGGGTCAGCTATGAGTCATTTCTGACCCAATGGTGATGAGTTTTTGAGAGTATTTCATACAGGGAAAGGTATAAACGAAGGTATGGACTTGAGAATGTGTGTTGAGTCTAGTGGGTGACCATTAATTCTCTTCTTCTTGTTGTTATGTGCTGCTGAGTCACTTGCGACTCACAGTGACTGGATGTACAACAGCTCTGAACCCTGATCTATCCTGTGCCAACTTTACTGTGTCTGATACAGCTACCCTCATTACCCCAGTCACCATATCAATCCATCTCATTGATGGTCTCCCTCTCTTTCTCTGTCCCTCCACCCTTCCAAGCATGATGTCCCTCTCCAAGGATTGGTCCCTCCTTGCAACATGACTAAAATATGTCAGATGAAGCCACAGAATCCTTACCTCCAAGGAGCAGGCTGGCTTCACTCTCTCTAGGAAGGATCTGTTTGTTTTCCTGTTAGTCCACGGTATATTCAACACTTTCTGCCAGCATCACAGCTCAAAGACATCAATTATCTTTCTATCATCCCTAGTCATTGTCCAGGTCTCTGATGCATAACAAGCAATTGCAAAGACTATAGCCTGGATCAGGTGCACCTTAGTGTCCAGACTGACATTGTTGCTCTTCTGTATTCCAGAGAGGTCCCTGACAGCTGACTTTCCCAATGCAATTTGTTTCTTGATTTCCTGGCTGCTGGTATCAAGAGTGTTGATTGTGGAGCCAAGCAAACTAAACCTGTTAATAATCTCAGTCTCTTCATCACCCATCATGATGCTGTCAATTGGCCCAGTGGTAAGAACCTTTGTTTTCTTGATGTTGAGCTTCAATTCATACTGAAGGCTGCAGTCCTTGACCTTCTGCAGCAAGTGCTTCAGGTTCTTCTCAGTTTCAACAAGCAGGGTTGTGTCATCTGCATCACGCAGATTGTTAATATATCTTCCTCCAATCTTGATGCCACATTTCTCCTCATAGAGCTCAGCCTCCTGGATGATCTGTTCTGTATAAAGATTAAAAAGGTATGGAGACAGAATACATCCCTGGCATACACCCTTCTCGATTTTGAAACATGCAGTGTCTCCCTGCTTTTTCCTGATGACTACTTCCTGGCAGTGTAGTTTTCACATAAACACAATCAAATGTTCTGAGATTCCCATTTGCTAATATCTTCTGTACAGCTTAAGCGTATCCCTTCATTACCATTGGTTCATTACCTCCCGAAATGGTTTTATGTCCTCCAATTCTTTTTGGTACAATGACTGTGTGCATCCCCTCCATCATCTTTTGATGCTTCTTGGATCGTTCAGGATTTGCCCTGACATCCTTCAGAATGGCCTCTTAAAAAAAAAAAGAAAGAATTGCAGCCCTAAGCTTGTATTTGTTTTAAACTCTCAGTTTGAAAAAATGCCAAGAGAGTTCTTCCCTTTTTGTTTTCCAACTCCAGCTCGTTGCACATTTCGTTATAATAACTTTGCCTGGTCTTCTCAAGCTGCCCTTTGAAATCTTCTGTTTATCTCTTCAACAGTTCTCCCCTTTGTTTTGGCATCTCAATGTTTCAATGCAACTTTCAGAGTCTCTTCTGACATCCATTTTTGCCTTTTCTTTCTCATCTGTCTTCGTAGTGACCTTTTTCTCTCTTCATGGATGATATCCTTGATGTCATCCCACAACTCATCTGGTCTTCAATGATTCGTGTTCAATGCTTCGAGCCCATTCTTGAGGTGGCTTTTACGTTTAGGTGGGAGGGCTCGTATTTTGGTTCTCGTGGATTTGTTCTCATTTTTTTCCACCTTCAGGTTAAACTTGCTCATGAAGAGCTGGTTTTGACCGGTGAGATGAGCTTCTCCAACATTTCTTTCTGTAGATGGAATCAGCCTGATGGTTGTGTAGTGCATCAGGAGAGGCCCATGTGTACAATCACCCCTTGTGGGTTTTTTTTTTTACGTATTTGCAGTTAGCAAATAGAAACTTATTTTCTCACAATTTAGGAGGCTGGAAGTTTGAATACAGGTAGCTGGTGTTGGAGGAAGCCTTTGTCTCGTTGTGGGCTTGGGGAGAAGACCCTTTTCTCTTCGCAGTTCCTCAATCCCTTGACGATCTTTCAGTGGCATCTGTGTTCCTGGATCTCTACTTCCCTGTGTCTGTGCCTAACCCCTCTTTTTAGATCTCAAAAGTGAGTGGTTTAAGACAGACCTTAAGCTGATCTGGCAGCTAGAAAACACTTTTGCTAAATGGAATAGTCCACTTGTTTTGGAGTTAGGATTTTCAAATACATATTTCTGGGAAACACAATCCAATTCAACTTAATCCATACTGGAACTGCTGCCTATTCGCTTCCCCATCCTTGTCATATATTTTAAAAGTTCATGCTTCACCAAGAAGAATTGAGGCCTTTGAGCTGGAGTGTTGGAGAAGAGTATGGGACATACCGGAAAGTGTCAAAAGAACAAACAAATACACCTGGGAGAAACTGCAGCCTGAGTGCTCCTTGGAGGCAAAGATGCTGAATCCATCTCTCATACTTGGGGCATGGTCCTAGGAGAGGGTATTGCTTGAAGAGAGACATCATACTTGGAAAGGTGGAGGTCTGGCAAAAGAGAAGACCCACAGCTAGATGGATTGGCACACTGTGTGTCAGGAAGTGTGAGGACGGCACAGGACAGGACAGGAACAGGTCTGTTGTTCATAGACTCGCTATGGGTTGTTCTTGACTCAGTGGTACTACAACAACAACAACTTCACCTCTCACCTCCCTCTCATTCCTCAGTCTCCAGTGACCTGTCTTCTGCCGTTTACTTGAACTGCTCCCTGCTCTCTTTTTCTGCTTGGATGCTCAGTATTTGGCGCTGCTAACTATACCTTCCATCATGGACTGGATTCTTTCCTCCTCCTTCCTCTCTATCCTCCACCAAGCCCGTATATGATGATTTTTCTCCAGGGCTCAGGCTTAGGTTTCTCCCAGCCTCCTCTTGGTCCTCTCAGCCTGATGCTGAGGAAACAAATGAAAAAGACCTCAGTCACAGGACCAAGAACTTCCCCTGTGCCTCACCCCAGTAGCTGATCATCGGCCAGTTCCACTCCTAAAGCCCTGACACCCGACTCTTCCTCCCCATCCTGACAAGTCTCCCTTTCCCACTCCTCTGCCCACCCCCGTTTTTTTAAATCCCATTCTTGCTCTTGGTTCAAATTTCCATAAAAATTCTGTTTTTGTAAAACAAATCTGATCTTATCATCTCTGTATCACCTCAAGGTCCTCTATTATTTATTGAATAAAGGCCAAACTCCCTTGCAGGATACATGAGCTCATAGATGGTGCAGTCCCAAGCCTCCACTCCCTGGGCCTGGGCACTCTCTCCGTTCTCTCAGCCTGGCATCCTTTGTCAAAGCAGAACTTACAGCGTCCACAAGACTCTACTGAGAAGCAGCTACTAGAGCCCATTACCTCCTAGGTAGAATCAGTTACTGTCTCCTCTCTTCTTCTGAGCTAGCTGCTGTGTGCTTTCTCACTCCTAGAAATCCCACTTGTGTCATCGTAGAACCGTGTGTGCTCCAACATGGTTTCAATGGCTGCTTAGAAAATGAAGAACATTTTAAACAGCCATTTTTATTGACAGTGGAATAATGCTCATACAATGACGACGCATGAAGGAGTTAAAAAGAGGTTAAAGATAACTAGTATAATTAAGCACATGCTTGAGGTTTATGATATCCAGGATTGACATTTGTCTTTGAGTAGTAAGTAACTATGTCAGTGTAAAGACCAAGGTGCTCCTGATTCAAGCTGAGATATTTCCATTTGCTTCTTATGCATCCAAAAGTTGAACAGCGAATAAAGATGACAGAAGGATCAATGCCTTTGAGCTGTGGTGTTGGAGAAGAGGACTGAATATCCAATGGACTGACAAAAGAACAAACAGATACATCTTGAAGAAAGTAGAGCCAGGCGAGCTCTGTGACCTAGTGACAAGAAGCTACACTGCAATCCCAGAGGTTGGTGGTTCGAATCCACCAGATGCTCTGCTGGAGAAGGAGGGACAATCTCCTTCTGTACAAGTCAGATCTGATTTGATGGTACACACATTAAAGAAAGGAAGAAAGAAAGAAAGAAAGAAAGAAAGAAAGAAAGAAAGAAAGAAAGAAAGAAAGAAAGAAAGAAAGAAAGAAAGAAAGAAAGAAAGAAAGAAAGAGAGGGAGGGAGGGAGGGGGGGGGGGAGGGAGGGAGGAAGGAAGGAAGGAAGAAAGAAAGAAAGGGGGAAAAAAGGACAGCCAAAGTGCTCCTTGGAGGCAAGGATGGTGAAACTTCATCTCAAATATTTTGGGCCTGGTGTCAGGAGGGACCAGTCCTCAGAAAAAGACATTGTGCTGGGAAAGCTGGAGGATGAGAGAAAGCCCTTCAACAAGATGGACTGACATGGTTGGTGGCTGCAGCAGGGACCCCAGAATATCAGAGATGGTGAGGATGATGTGGGGTTCAGGTCTGCTGTTATAGGGTCACCATGAATAGTAGTCGATATGAAGGTAGCACCCAAGAGCATACCGGTTGTAATTTATTTTCTATATAATATTAAATTGTTGTTGTTACATGCTGTCAAGTTGCCTAGGACACATAGCCACCCTATGTATAGCAGCTCTGAAGCCTGCGTGTCCTAAGCTAGGCTCTCTCATTCTGACAGACCAACCCCCATTGCCCCAGTCACTGTATCAATCCATCTCATCCGGGGTCTTCCTCTCATGTGCTGTTCCTCTACCCTTCCGAGCATCATGTCCTTCTCCAAGGACCTGTCCCTTCTGGCCACGTGCCCAAAGTATGTGAGACTGAACGTCAAAATCCTAGCCTCCGAGGAGAAACTTGGTTTCACCCTCTCCAAGACAGACCTATTTGTTTTCTTGGTGGTCCATGATAAGTTCAAGACACTTTCCCAGCACCACAACTCAAAGGCATTGATTTTTCTTCTGTCATCCTTAGTTATTGTCCAGCTCTCTGATGCATAGCAAGTATCTGCAAAGACCATGGCCTGGGTCAGGCACACCTTAGTCTCTAGACTGACATCGTTGCTTTTCAGTACTGTGGAGAGGTCCCTAACAGCACTTTCCCGATGTAGTTCGTCTTTTTTAGTTTTTATTTTCTGGCCATTAAATTTGGCCTGCACCATTAAATTACATAGGAATGAATAGACATTTAATAGAACTATTAAATGATACTAAAGTGGATCCTTGGTGGTTTAGTGGTAAGGAGCTGTGTTCGAATCCACTAGGTGCTCCATGGGGAGAAAGATGCGTAATGTGTAATTTATTGCCTCTGAAAACCTGCTGGAAATTCAGCTACGAGTTGCTTCTGCCTCCACGATACACAGTAACTATACAGCTTTGTGGGTCTCATCCAATCAGTTGAAGCCTTTATGAGCAAACATTTTCCGGGTATCAAAAGACCACAGCACCAGCCTGCAGATGCGCCAGCCCCCAGTTGCCTAAGCTGATTCCTTCAAGTCTGGGGCTCCCAACACCTGTCCAGCGAGCCCAGGCCCACCCACTCTGACCGCTTCTCAGCTTGCCCCCTCCACTCCGGGTTCCGCCCCTTCAGCTCAGATCTCCGCCCCCTCGTGTTATGCTCCGCCCCTTCACGCCGGCCCCGCCTCCCCGGCTGCAGTCTGGGGGACTCCGCAGCGGGTGGCAGCGGTGCGGGGATTTCTGGCACTTTCTAGGCGCCGCGAATGTGCGGATCCAGCGACGGAGGCCAGAAACATGAGGCTGCAGCTGCACCGCCGCGGCCCATCCTTGTTCTGTATGGAGATTGGGCTGCGCGCCTCCCGCACAGCCATGGCCAAGTGGGGTCAGGGGCGCTAAATCGTTGAGGAGCGGGAGGACGGAACCAACGTGAGCAACTGGAACTGGAGCAGGCGAGGGGGGGGAGGCGAGGCGCGGACTGGGGCTCCTCCCTGCTGCACTAGGGAATGGGGGTGCGGGGGCGCGTTCGGGGCTCCTCCTTTCTACGCTGCTCCCCTGTGCCACGATCTGGGATACAGGGTCCCCTACGAGCACATGGTGTCAGTGAGGTTGGGGTTCAGTGGTCGGGGCCATGGGTGCGCCTGGAGTAGCCCTGAACCTTGAGAGGGTGGGTCTGCATGGGTGTGAGGAGCGCAGAGCGGGGTGAGTCGGAACCCAGATCAGGTGCGCTTGGTTCCAAGGACTTGGGGCTCCTCTTTCTGGGCCTTGATCCGGCTGCATGGATGACTTCTGACGTTACTAACCTACTTTTTCAGCTTTGGTAGCCTGGATTCTTCTCTCCCCTTTTCCCCTTTTAAATTTTTGTAGTGGAAAGGACGGTTATTTGACCCAGCTCTGTGTGTTACCCGCTGGGCCTCTCACCACTCTTTCCTTGGCTGAATGTCAGCTGAACCTAAGAAACCCCTAAAATACCCAAACCAGGCAGTTGCCTCGGAGTGCACCCGACCCGTGCATAGAAGGTTCCAGGGGCTCCTTGGTCAGCAGATCTCCGGCCCATCTGGGTGGGTCCAGCTTTTTAGGGAGCAGATGCATTAATGTCCTCACTTTCCAGGGCTCCTTGCTCATGTTCCCATTGCATCCTCGCGCCTGGACACTTCTCCCTCGCCTCCGGGAGGCCTGCTCTCCGCCTTTCCCCTGCCTCTGGGGGCTGTGCCCCTCGGGCTGTCCAGACCTGAGGCAGGACCCTGGGACAAAGCAAAGCCATTGGCTGGGAAGAGGACCATGGCATACTGGAGCGTCAGTAGCCCGAAGGTCCAGTTTCCTAGCTCTGTTACCATGGATACTGACTTAGCAGCCCATTTCTGTGTATGTGAATGGTAATTTACTTGGAAAGCTTTGCAGGAGAGACTCTGTGTGCTAACCTATACTGTCATGATTCAGTTCTTATGGCCTGAGCTTTGCACACTCATTTCCAGCTGGTGAAATTGCTAGGCCATTGAGCCCTCGTGCAGATAAGCTAGTGTTTTGAAGACAGGACTCTGGGGGACTGGCACCTTAGAGAAGCAGGTTTATAAACTTGAGGGGACTGGTCTTTTAAGGCTGCTTGGGCGCGGGGGGGGGGGGGGTGTAAGGTTGGGGCTAGCTCTCGTGGACCCAGGGCTATCAGGCAGGACAGGTGGCCTCTTGCTGGAGTGTCCAGTTGTGATGGTGCCTCGTGCCCTCTCTATCTAGCAGGACAGAGTGAGATGCCACCAGCTGGTCCAAGGGGGAAGCTGCGGGAGCTCCTGGTGGGCTTCACGGTGCCGAATGAGGCTTGCTGCGGCCACCTCAGCGAGCTCAAGCAGGTGGATGGTGATGTGTCTCGCCTCAAAGGGAAGCTGATCCAGAAGGAACATCAGAGGAAGCTGGAAAGGTGTCCTGCGATGAGGGCCGGTCTGGAGACGGGGCCTGGGGTCCATTCACCGAGCGATGTTTTCTGAATCCCCAAGGCCAGGCTCTAAGTAGTGGTTCCTAACTCTGGGAGCTGGGCCTCTCTTTCCTCCAACACAGAGAGTGGTTCCGTGTCTTACTCTCTACCAGCCTCTTTCTTCCAGACTGTGAGCACCACAGTCCCCACACATCTGCCTTCAGGCCCACCCCTGCCTCCCTTTGTGCCTCATGACGCCCGTAGGCCAATGTCTCATAGAGTCCTGGTGCTTTGGAAAGTGAAAAGTGGATGAAAACGAGGAAGACTCTCGAGGAGATGGGTTGACATGTTGACTGCAGCAGACCTTGCGAGGGTGGCACGGGATCGGCTGGGGGTCATCATCCACTGGGTTGCTGTGAATCTCAGCCAACTCACCCACTGCCTTTTGTCCCTATGGATTTGCCTTTTCTGGACATGCCACATAAATAAATTCCTGGGGTGGGATCCTGGACATGCCACATAAGTGGATTCCTCCTTCCACTGTCTTGCTTTGTGGACTTGGAGTGAAGATTTTGGGGTCCCGCATGTAGTAGGCCTTCGTGGGACTTTCTTCTGTTTCCTGGCTGAGGGCCGCAGCCAGAGTGCTGCTGGGAGGCAAGGCTGTGAAGCTCTGTCCCACCCTGTGAGCAGAAGGGGCCAGTGCTCGGAAAGGTGGAGGGTCAGTGAAAGAGAGGCAGACCCTCAGCGAGACGGTCTGACAGACACAGTGACCGCAGCAGTGGGCTCCTGGATAGCAGATGATGAGGGCAGATTTCAGCTCTGTGGTTCATAGGGTTGCTGTGAATTGTAGTGGACTCTTAGCAGCAAAATGGTGTCTCCCACTGTGTGTCTCACATCTTGTTTGTTTACCCTTCAGTTGAGGGACAGTGGTAATTTCACGTTCTTGCTCGAGGGCAAGGATTTCACTCTGTTTTGTTTCTAGGCTCCGTTCCTGGAGTGCTGTGTACGTGTGCACTGAACACATGCATTACTCCCGTGATACCTCACTCCAGGCAGGTCATGCCCGTATGTATTTTTATACAAAAAGTGTGTATGCTGTATAGTTTTTGCAAAGTCCACTGTCCTCTGTGTATTTGTGTGTGTGCGTGTGGTGTGTGTGTGTGTGTGTGTGTGATATAACTGCATGTATTACTTTCAAGAAATGCAGTATGTGTTCAAAAAACAGTGAAATTCTTGGGGAGAGAGGGTGAGAAAGGAGTCAGAGAGCACACGATGGCCCCGGCGAGTATGTGGTGGTCACATTCGGGCCTCAGCCCAGCTGGTGACCCCTTGCTGAGGGCTGGGTTTGGGGAGCACTAGCAAGCCGATGAGCAGCTCTGGCCAGTGGGGACGGGGCTCAGGGTCCCTCACTGGAGGAGCACTACTGCAAGCAGCCAGCTCCTCTGCAAGATACGACGGGGACACTGGTGGGACCACCCTTGTGCTGGGGGGTCCATGAGCTGTCAGGCCAGTGGTGGCAGGAGGGACCTGCTGAGGAGAGGCTGACACTCGTCCCCACAGTGCCCCTGTACCAGAGTCCTCCCCACAGCACTCCCTTACCAGAGTCCTCCCCACAGCACCCCCATACCAGAGTCCTCCCCACCGTGCTCCCATACCAGTCTTCCCCACAGCACCCCCATACCAGAGTCTTCCCCACAGCACTCCTGTACCAAGTCTTCCCCATAACACTTCCTTACCAGAGTCCTCCCAACAATGCCCCTGTACCAGAGTCCTTCCCACAGCACGCCTGTATCACAGAGTCCTCCCCAGAGCACCCCTTTATCACAGAATCCTCCCCACAGCACCCCTTGTACCACAGAGTCCTCCCCACAGCACCCCCATACCAGAGTCCTCCCCATAGCACCACAGTACCACAGGGTCCTCCTCATAGCAC
>NW_006399761.1:25431127-25437227 GCF_000299155.1 Elephantulus edwardii | reverse complement strand
CCCCGTACCACAGAATCCTCCCCAGGAATTGATGGGATGGATACCAGGTGACATGCTTCAGCTAACAGATGCAGCCCTGGACATGCTCACCAGTGTTTGCCAGGAAATTGGCAGGACAGCTGACTGACTGGAAGAGATCCCTGTGTGTTCCAGATCCCAAGAGGAGTGATCCAACACAGTGTGGAAGTTATCAAACTATATCATCTATATAGCATGCAAGCAAAATATTGCTGAAGATCATCTAAAAATGGCTAGAATAGTACGTAAACAGGACTGCCAGGAGTTCAAGCAGGGTTTAGAAGAGGCCGTGGATATCACTGCTGATGTCAGGTGGATCCTGGCTGAAGGCAGAGGATACCAGGAGAATGTCTGTGTTTTGTTGACGATGTAAAGGTATTTGACTGGGTGGATAATAACAAATCATAACTAAAATTGAGAAGATGGGAATCCCAGAACACTTGTGCTTACCCCAAACCTTATACCTAGACCAAGAAGCTGTGTGCAAACAGAGCAAGGGGATAATACATAGTTTAAAATTAGCAAAGGTGTGTGTCAGGGTTGAATCCTTTCTCCGTAACAATTCAGTCTGTATCCTGAATAAATCATTTAAGAAGCTGAACTCTGAGAAAAAAGTGGTATTGGAGGAAGACTCAGCAACTTTGTGCTTTAAGCAGATGACACAGCATTGCTGGAAGTGGTGAGAACTTGAAGCGCTTGCTGCAGAAGATCAAAGACTACAGTCTTCGATATGGACTGCACCTCATTATCAAGAAGACAAAAATCCTCACTGCTGGACTGATAGGTAACATCATGGCAGACGGAGAAAAGTTGAAAGTCGTCAACAATTCCATCTTGCTTGGACAGTTTATTGGAAAATCAATACACTAAGACTAGTTAGAGACCTCTCCAAATTACTGAGAAGCAATGATGTCAGTGTGAAGACTAAGGTGTGCCTGATTCAGGCCATGGGCTCATCAGTTGTGGGAGAAGAGTGCTGAACAGTCCAAAGAACCAATATGTCTTGGGGAAAGTAAAGCCAGAGTGCTCCTTGGAGGCAAGGACGATACAGCTTTGTCTCCCATCCCTTGGACATGTTGCTAGGAGACATCACGCCTGGCAAGGTGGAGGGCCAGTCACAGAGCGGAAGAGCCCCAGTGAGATGGATCGGCACAGTGGCGGCAGCAATGAACTTAAGTGTGTCAGAGACGAGAAGACGGCGCGGCCTAGGTCAGGGCTCAGGTCTGTTGTTTAGAGTCCCTCTAAGTCGTACTTGACTCAATGGCATCTCATGAGTTCACTTCTCTGAGCAAGGCTCGCAGGGACCCTCCCTCCGGTTTCCAATTGCCATGGGAGGAGACTGCCCGCCTTTCTCCCTCAAAGGGACTGGTGGATTCGAACTCCCAGCAGCCGTTGGGTTCCCAGCGAAGCTCACTGCGGACTCCACCACCCTCCGCTCAGGTGCGATCAGCTGCATGTCAAGTGTCCAGGTGGTGGCTGGCAGACTGCACCTTTCTGGACCCTGACAAAATCCAGGGATCACCCAAAGAATGCACACACACAGACGCCCTCACTTCTGCATGCGGACTGGGAGGTTCACAGTTGAGATTGGGCCCCTCTGCCAGGCAGTGCGCCTTGGTTAAACCCTTCACCAGCTGCTGTCCAGTCGTGTCCAGTTCATGGCTACCCCGTTGCCAAAACAGAACTGCTGCTCACGGTTTTCACTGGCTGACTTCAGTAGCGAACCACCACCAGGCCATTCTTCCGACGTGCCCTTGGGGAGATGCCAGCCCCCGGCCTTCCACTTAGTTAACGGATGATGTGCAGGAACTCCTGGAAACCCTCAGCTTCCTCTCCCCCTGCATTAACTGTCCAGCTCCCCGACATGAGCTTCGTCAGTCCTCCCAACCGTTGGGATTTTTCTGGCTCATCTGCCTGTCCCAATGTCATGAGAAAACCTCAAAGCAGACCTGTGTTTGCTTGTATTTTTCTATCTTACAGGTGAATGTGATTTAAAGGAAAGGAGATGAACTACTGAAAGATCTTGGAAAAAGCACATGCCCCAGCCAGGTCAGGGGGGCCATGAGAGGCAGGGAGGCCTGGACTGGTGGGGCGGCTCCTCCCCTGTGTGGGAGGCCCCCTTCTCTGCTCACCCAGGTCTCTGCACTGTGTTGTGCCCTCACGGTCAGCTGGAGACAGCTGCATACACGCGGGTACATTACAGTGGGGACGATGGAGCTCTCGGTTGTCGTTCAGCTCTAACTGGTGACTTGCACACAGCGTGAGCCATTCTCCCTGCGTCACTGACAGTAACTGTGTCTTCATTCAGGGTTTTTGTTGGTTTGTTTACCAAGTTCGGTATACATGGCATTTCACCCTATTCTTCATTCAGTGTTCACGGTCATTCTCCAGCATGTTTCATAAAATCAATCCACTTTGCCTGTCATGAGCCTGTCTTTTCACCCAGATCCTTCCCCATTCCTTGTCCCCTTCGCTCTGCCCACCCAACTGTGCAGCCCTGTGGTTCTGTCCGTAACTGTCCACACCCTTCTGTCCCCCGTGAGTCCCCATACATGTATTACTAGTTATCCTTCTATTTCTATAGTAATGGTCTTAGGTGGTATTTGTCCTCATGAGACTGTGCTAGTTCACTGAAGTCACTTGGTTCATGTCTGTCCTCCCCATGCTGCACTTTAAACCCCACCAGAGCATGTCTGGTGTTTCCAACAGGGCCTGCAGTCACGGGCTGTCTGTTGGAACCGACTCAGCTGGCCCTCCACGGGGTTTTCAGAGACTGGAAATGGTCCATTTTCCTGTGGGTTGGCAGCACAGAGGCCCCCACCAGAGCTCCCTGCCGGGCACAGTGGGTGCTGAGGAATCGCTGGCCGAGTGAATGAATGAATGAAAGTGACCACAGGTGCTCCAGGTACCGCTGAGCTGCCCCTCATCACCCTTGCGTGAAGCAAGGCTGGGGGCTCCTTTCCTGGGTCAGAGGGTCCCTCGCAGTGGGGCACAGAGGGGCCCACTTCCACGTGTCTCGGAGCTCTGGGTCCCCCAAGACCACACATGTGGGTGGGTGGCCGGCCTTGGAGTGCACAATGGGAGGCCAGGCTGGGATGGTGAGGGGTGGGGAACCACTTGGCCTTGACCAAAGGTGAGGGCAGCAGAGCCTCAGAGAAGGCTGCCAATCAGAAAAGGACATTTTGAGGATTGTGCTGGCATGTGAAACAGAATGAAAGGCGCCTCATGTTAATCCGTTGCACTTTTTTATTGTGACATATATTTTCATATACACGTGTGTATATATGAACTTTTGCCATTCATTCTACCATTAATGTGTGTGTACAAGTCAGTGACATTATCACTGTTTTGCTGTAACCATCAGTGGCTCTATTTGCTAAAAAATGGAATGGTCTTGAAATTCTGAAAAGGCTGAATTCTTTTTCTAAAAGTACCAATTCTTTTTTCCTACATGCTGTGTCGGGTTTTCTGCCATTATACTTGTGCTGAAAAAAGAAGTCTATTAAAGCCACTTCCTGTTTCTTTGTAGAATTTACGATGGGAATGGTTTTACCAACGAAGACCATGGCAAAGCAGGATGTGAATGCGAAGCGAAAGCTGAGAGTGGGCAGCTTGCAGGTATGAGCTCGGACAGTGGCGCTGGGGAGGCGTGTCAGCTTTTCATAGGCGGGAACTCCAGCTCTGGCTGGGAACTCTTGGGGGCAAATGTGCAGGACCAGCAGTCCTCTTCGTTCTGAGAGCCTCTTCCTTCGTTCAGACAAGCGTGGAGGCTCTGGGCTGAAGGCTTCAAAAGTCATACCCTCTGCGTGTTTCGCTAGATGCCAGATGAAAGGACTGGGTGTCCCCAAGGGTCCCAGATCACTGTGGTCTTTTCCCTGTGTTCTTTTCCTGACTTGGAGGTTGGGATCTTGGGAGACGAGCATTGTCTTTTGGGCGAACTGCTGGTTTCTGTCTCCTGCTTATCTTTCCATCCTTGGGGTCACATTTGAAAAGTGTCCAGCTAAGTTAGGACTTGGGGGGCCATCCTGAAGTCAGGGAGAGGGCGTTAAATAGCTGACAGGAGGAATGGGTTCTTTACCCAGATTAAGGTCATGTGATGCAGGAAGGCTGGTTTCCCCATTATCTGGGAAGGTGATGTGGGATTTAGAACTTTCTGGTGTCTTATTGAGAGGATGCCTCTTTGTGAATTGGTTTAAGCACTTTCTCTATTGGTTTCATTATTTTTTTGGAAACTTCTGCCTGCGGCTTCTACCCGGTGGGACAGTGTTTTGATGTCAGAGCTGTTTTGACACACGGGTGGGGCAGGTGTACAGTGTCTTTTACCATTAAAGTTGTGACTTCTGTAGGAGGGACCTTCGATGTGTTAGCTGGCGCCAGGTTTTGGTGTCTGTAGGCCACATTTCTGGGATGGTGATGGCAGAGTTTGCAGGATAGCACTCCAAATGAGTGTCATTTCAGGGGAGCACACAGCATTTAGGGGAGATACTGAGTTACCCTCCCATTGTTTTCCACAGGTAAGGGCCAGATATTCAGGGTTTTAAAACAAACCACAGCACCCAAACAAAACCAGTTAACGGTTTTATCACATATTTGACATTTAGATTAAAAAGGTGATAGCGTGTGCTGGAGTAACACTTCCTGGTTAGTGGGTACAGACATGTTCTAAATCCCCTGCTGGGTAACAAGCCGAAAAGGGAGGAAAATTCCCAGTTTGACGGGAACCTCACTGGTGAATGTGAAGTGGTAAGGGAGCTCTCAGGGGCCCGATCCTCTGGTTCGTGAAGTCAGCTGTGGGGTAACATGTGGACCGAGGACTGGTAGGGAGGGATGTGATTCACAGTAACTCCAGGTCTGCACACATGGATGGGATGCTGTGACTGAGGTGACCAGCACCCACCTGAGCAGACGGAGGAATTACCAACAGCTGTGTACAAGAAGACACAGGGTTACCCATTGATTCTTCTAGTGCTTAGGTGTTTAAATGAGAGGATTTGAGGGTTTTCATGTTTTGTATTGTGGAAAGTTTAAAGAAATGTCCTCAGTGGAATTTCTCATTTTCAGTTAACAAATTCTTCATGAAATGGATGTAAAATGAGCACCTTGTTTAACGTTCAACACCCACCACGAAAACCAAGCAGGCTTGTGCAGACCCCTTTCCTTTCCCTTATACAGGCATAATAAGCTTCCTCATTTCCTTTCAGAACACCACGAACAGCTGCACTGAACTCTGTGCCGACCCTCGGGCAGACGGAGTCACAGCTGGACTCTGAAGGAGCCCCTGGTCTGAGGACAGAACATGAACCTGCTGGCAGAAACAGCATCTTGAAGAAAGAAAAGGTGCACTGCATTTGACCACACTACATTAGAATTAGCCCGATTAGAAGATCTTACAGGGATATGACTTTTTATAAGCAGCCAAGTCATGTTTACGGTTTCCCTAGCCTTCCTTATAAAACAGAAAACAAAACCCCATTTTATGCTGAAGGACATTTCATTAACCTATAAAGAATTAAGAAGCCCAAAGTCTGAGTGTTCTGACTAGATTTTGTGCTGGGTAGAAAGCAGCCGTCCCTCTCCTCCCCTCCCTGTGGACGGTCCCTGGAAATGGACCCAGCTCCCGAGTGCAGGTACAGGGAGCTTTCAAGCTGACATTCGGTTGTAGTTTTAGTTCAAGAATTAAACAAGAAATAGGAAACTGATAGTGTTCCTTGAGAGTTCACCAGGCGCAGGTGGCCGGCCCGGGAGGCATCCCGGCTGGGAGGACGCACACGTCTCCAGGAGGAGTGAACTTTCTGGCTGTCCACTGACACTTGCAGTGAAACAGAAAAGGTGCTTCCCTCCCATTCAGTTTTCTCATGAGAAGACTGAAGCAACATATGTAAACCAATGCGAAGTCATCACAATCAGTTTAATTAAGTGCACAGAATAGCAATCAGTCATGTCAATAAAAATAAAACAATTATTTGTACATCAAGTGTGCTTTATTCCCTCCACAGGTATTCTGTTAAATAAAGCACCATGTATACACTGCCAGGCCACAGCTAAAGAGGATTCTTTACAGAATCAAATTTCTTGTGGTTGT
>NW_006399761.1:25416807-25429897 GCF_000299155.1 Elephantulus edwardii | reverse complement strand
ATTTGCTTAAGAGCTCTTGCAGAGTGGGGATCAGAGCTGGGTTCAACTGCTTGGGAGTGTGTACTGACAGGAGCAAAGCGAGTGCCCGCAGGTCCTACAGAAATCCAAGCAGGAACATTTCAAATTCTACAGCCAACATTCTGACCTAAACTGTTCACTACTTATGCAGGGCTCATTTCAGAAAGCCATTCTGGGTTTCCTGCCATTTTCACAAGAGTGCTCCATCCAGAGGGCCACTGTTCCTTTAACTCCCCAATCCAATCGGTGCCGGAGCACTGGTGAGGAGCACTACCAGATCAACCACAGGCAGGCGCTCCCATCCGCCGCCTCCTCCCATGTGACTGTGAAAACCTGCGGGAGGGTCAGCGATGACTCAGCTCCGACTCGATGGTCTATACCACCTCCACCACCATCTGCAGCTCTGACCTTGTGGGTAAGAAGCTGTGCTGGGACTCGTGGGCTAGACAGGCAAGTTACAGCCTCTGGAAAACCCACAGAAGGCCACTGGTTCATCCTGACTTGAGAGCAGGAGAGCGCGGGACAGTCCACAGAGCTGCTAACGCAAAGGCAGCACCTCTGGCGGTTCAAACCCCCCAGGAACTCCTCAGGCGGAGGGCAGCCTCCTGTGATGCCCAGGCCCTAAGAACCAGCGGAGCATCAGCTTGGAACCGGTTCTGCTTCCGCGGCAGTGAAGGAGTGAACACCATTATTTAATGAGCCACCTCTAAGTAAAAAAAGACTCAAAATAGCAATTCCTACAAATGGGAAAAAAGTCAATAATGGAACTAAGCCGACTACACAGGTATACTGAAAGGTTAGTGGTTTATGAGAAGCCTGGCTGTTTCGGTCTTGTCTAGAATCAGTCTCTCTGTGTGGACGTCACAAAGCCAGCCTCCCTCACTTAGCTGTGTCTGTCTCGCATCGAACCTCTGCTCATTCGGGAGGGAACTGATGAATGTTTTAGCAGACGTCTCCAGAGTGTTCCATCATTCTGTGGCATGACCATCAGTCTATGTAAGGCAACTGATTTCTTAGTTTAACTGACTTTATAATCAATGATAAACTATTATTTCACTTATAAGACATAGGAAGTAATAATAAAACTACACAAGTCATGCTTCACAAAATAAACCAAGTGGGAGATAAAGACTTTTCTTAGCAGCCCCACTGCCTTGAGTATTCAAGAATATTAGCTCCTGTCTTTAAAGGAACACACAGCTATGGTGCTATAAAGCACAGAAAATGTTAAAAACCTCAGGGTTTGTTTTTTTTTTGTTTTAATAAGTGGCTTTAAAAGTTTGAATATTAGGGGAGCTTTGATGGCCTAGTGGCAAGAAGCTGTACTGCAATCCCAAAGGTACATGGTTCAAATCCAGCAGATGCTCTGCCGGAGAAGGAAGGACAATTTCCTCCTGTACCAGTCAGATCTGATTTGACGGTACATGCACAAAAAATAAAAAAAAAAAAGTCTGAATATTAAAAAAAGCAAAAAATAGTTGCTTTAAAGGGACATTTTAAAGTATGTAACTATTCCCTAGCATACTTACCCCATTTAAAGAAGCACTTGCTTTGGAAATTTCAACTCGATTAGTGAAATCAGATTGTAGGTTCTGATACTGATTTATCAAGTTTGTAATGAGGGTACTGATCAAATTGGCACAGTTTGCTTCAGAAAATACTTGACCTTGAACCTGAAAGATTAAAAAACAAAAAAATAAAACCAACCACAAAACAACAAAAATCAGTATCATGAAAACATACATTCATTAACTAAAAAAACACTATGCATTTCCAAAGCGTTCCATACCTTTAGCAGAAAGTGTGTCATGAACGTGTAGACAATGTTGTTGTTCAGGAAAGTTCTCTCATCCATTAGGATGCACTTGATATATTCTGCGAAGACAGGATCTTCACACAGGAGCTTGATGCAGTTCTTTGACATAGCAGACTGCAGTGGGGAGAAGACACTGCTAGTGAGCAATGAAGGATGTGGAAACCTCATGGTACTTCTGACAATACATATCTGGTGTCCTTTTAAATCCTATTTGAAAGGCAACTTTTAACTCAATCTGCTAACATTCTAGTTAAAAGTAGCCGTCCTCAATACAGGTGAGTGTTAAAAAGCCCCACAAAAGTCTGAATAGCAAAACTGGAGACTTAGCAGAGGCTGGACAGACACAGCTAAAGGACCTGGAAGAGAACGCTACTGGGAGCTATCTGGAGACAACGTAGAGGGGATGAAATCACAGGAAACACAAATTTAAGAATGAAAATCTGGTTGTTCAAACAGAGTATAATCTTATGAATAATTTGGTGAATACCTCCTCACCCCCAACAAATATTAAGTAATAGCAAGTCTCCTTCCTTAATTCTCTTCTTCAAAGAGTCTGCGGCCCTAAGAGAACACTCTCGAGGGATGCCGGGAACACTCTGGAGGGAGCTGCACCTCAGTGAGTCTGGGGCTGGTTTTGTTCTATTTTTTAAATTAAAAAAAATGTTACTAAATATGGTTTTCCTGTTTTCAAATGGTAATGGTTCTTAAACACCTGTAGTGTGTTTTTAAGCAGATCTAGACACATTCTCTTAATTGTCCGTGACCTCCAGTGTAGAAAATGCATTCATGCAGCCCCTGGCTGCCCCTCACACAGGAAGGTGGCTTCTGCACGCCCAAGGCACTTGTGAAGCTGTAGGTGGTATGGCAAAATTTAAGAGCACTTGATGGTGAATATTGCGAGAAACAGCACAGCAAAGGGAATGGTGGTGTCCAGGGGGAAGAACCAGAGAGCACAGGCAGGTCCCAAACCAGCGCCGGTCCCGGCTCGTGGCCAAGTCTCAACAGGTGCATCCAATTCTTAGCCTTAGCTGAACTTCTGTGATGGAAATTTACAAACTTTCCCAAGAAACAATTCCTATCAATTCTGTTTCTTGACATTGACTGCAATTTTATTTAGCCTAACCTAAGCCTTTTCCATCAACTGAAGTGCACATGCAGTAAGTGGCTGAAGTTTTTAGGAAACGACTCAACATTACTAAGAGACAAGTTGGCTGTTCCCATTGTGGTGATCGTCTGTAATGGGCAGTGGCAGACGAGAAGCTAAAGCAATTACACACATGAGGAAACAGGAAAGAGCCTGGAGGTCGCGGCTGGCAAGCAGAGCACTTGCTGCTCCTGTTTATAAAGAGGCCGCTCAGGACGAAGCACCTAGTCCACAGCCGGACACCTAGTAAACCACTGGAGCGCGGTCAGGCCTTTCATGTCTGATCTCTCAATGAACAAAACCTGGGGTAGAAGTGGGCTTCTCCCGGCCCTCTGCACCCAGCAGCCTCCGGCACGAAGGGACAGTCTTTTCTGAGATTATCCTCATTAAGGGGACTCAGGAAGGCCTGAGTGGGACAATGACACACAGAAGCAGGATCCTCAAGGACCGACTGTGGCAGGGGCCTGTGAGGAGACGCATCATCTTCCAGCACCCGGACCTGGACCTGCCCCACCACCCACAGTGCCATCTAGAGATGCGAGAGTAAATTCTAATCAACTTCTCTGACACAGCATTTTTTATCACACGTCCACTGACCCCGGCAGGAAACTGTATACGAACTACTAAGTACCTGATATTCCCATTACTTCCCCAATTTTCAGTCAATTTGCCCATGATTCCTAAAATTAACGACCATCTCATCAAGCAAGATTAAAGCTTAATTAATTTAAAACCTTTACCTGCGTCTGGCACAGCTCAGTCCAAAGTTTGGGAAACAGTGCGAGATGAAGTGGCAAACCTTCATAGGCGACTAGGACACCTAATATTTGAAAAGAATCAGAATAGGTTATAATTTTAAAAAATCACAAAAGAAAAAAAAATTCATTGCAATGTTTTAACCAGTGGAATAATTCAGAAGGCAGCATCAACAGAACGGATTTCTCTTTTCTATGTTCTGTCCTCAAAAAGATCTAAGGCAATTTAAACCAATTCTAATTTAAGAATGACAATTTCACCTGGAGCAAAGTGTTACCACAAGTGGGAAATGTGCTTGGTTTAAGTCTCGCTCAGCGTTAACAGCTCTTTTTCAAGAACGCCTAGACTTGAGGGCCCAAAGAGGGCAAACCCAAACAGAAGATGTGGAGAATTAGAAAACCACCATGCGTCCTTCTCCACTTCACTGCTCTAAAGACGTGACCAAGTACTTTTACTGAGAAAGATACAAGAACACATGAGGCTAGCAGCTCCTACAAGCTTCTGGGTGAACTGCACCTCGTGGCTCTAAGCCTCATCTCTTCACGCTATTCCAGAGATTCCTTGCCCTGTCCGACTTCTTAAAGAATGCCATAATCCTAATCCCAATTAAATTTCCCATCCTTCCTTCTTCCCCGCAAAGCAAAGCATCATGAAGAATGAGAAACTAAGACAAGCCATCCTCCAGTTAGGAAAACAATCACCAGGAGTCTGCAAACTTTTCTACAAAGGACTGAACAGTAAATACTGGGCTTTGTGGCTATTTGATCCCTGCTGGGTATTCTGTTTTGCCAGCTTGAAGCTGGGGAGCTTGAGTGTGCGGTCTGCAGGGAGCTATGCAGCCGACCACCAGAGGGCTGACCTCCCTGAATGCACCAGCAGCCTGTGGGGGAACCTGGGCAGTCTCCTCCCACGCATCTAAGAGCCCCAGAAACCCAACAGAGGGCAGGCTATGAGCAGGGTCCAGCTCACATGCCAGGGCTTCTGAATGTGAAGGCAGTCAGATGAAGAAATAGCTAAATGGGTGTGGCTGTTTTAATAAACTATTTATGAACACTGACACAAAGTATCATTCTACTTTTATTTTTCTTGCTTTATTTCAGAAATGCAAAAATTATTCTTAGCGTGAGATTGACAGTTAATACAAAAGCAATACTAGGCAACACTCAGGCTGTAGTTTGTCATCCTGTGTTCTCCAAGTTTAATCTCAATGTGAAGACTCCATAAAACCAGAACAGGGCTGCTGGCAAACTAGGGGCCACACTGGGCCTCTTTTAAAGTGATCCTGTATGCTAAAGATAATTTTTATAGTTTTAAAGTTATAAAAACAAAGTGGAAGCAGCAGAGACAACCTCTGCCATGTAAAGCCATCCGATCCTTTACAGGGAAAATCTAATCAGTCTTTGAACTGCAGGCTACTTTGACCAAGCCTTCTAAGGGGACAAGACCTGATACTTTTTCCTCTAGTTTTTAACTCAATTATTTCCACAATAGGTTTTATTCCTACTCTCTACAGGTACCAAAAAAGCTAAACCACTTTAAACCAAAAAAGCCCTCAAGCCTTTTCTGATCCCAAATCCTTTTCTAGTACCACCCTGGAACACACATCCATCCGTGCAAGTGGAGAAGAAGCCACGCTGCTATATTCCTGGTTAGGGGTCTTCTCACTCCTTTCTCCCCACAGGATGAAGAGCTCTGGTGGCCAAGTATAAGGAGATGTGCAACCAACCCAAAGGTATGCGGCTCAAAACCACAGATGCACAGAAAGACTGGCAACCTCTTTCCCTGTGATTCACAGCCTCTGTAAACCCCTGGGAGGGTCAGCCATGAGCTGGTTCCCACTAAGACAGATGGTTTGTAACAACAGATAAAGAATGATGTTACTGCCATAACCCCAGATTTATGTGATCCTGAAGCCCACAATCTTTAAGAGTCAGTCTCCATACCTGTACTAGCATTTACTTTTTTCTTTAAATTCACTGAGAGAGGTTAATAGTATGTAAGACATACCGTAAAGCAACATAACACCTAGGATACACTGTTTACCTACTTCTGTAATATAGTATTGAGTAATAAAAGCTTCCCCCCGCCTCCCCTCTGGAAGGACCCCCCCTCACGACCACTGAGTCCCTCCCAGGAGGACGAATGCTCCTCCCCAGCATCTTCACGAGGGCTGAGGATCGGGGACCCTGGGTTTTGCCAGTTGGGTTACAGGCCTGCGCCTCATACTCGCCACACTTCCTCCCACGTCCTCTGTGGTGTCTGAGTACAAAGCCCCATGGGGTGTAATCTCCACAGTGCTTTCACACAAGTCCAACATTTGTCTCAAAAAGCAAATGTTTGTGGTGACACATCCTGGCTTTTGCTCCAGGGACATTCCCTCATTCTAGACTTCCATGCATCCTCAACAAGACGCACCACCTCTTCCACCCGAGGAAGGCTAAAAGAAATGGCTGCAAACCGAGCCTTTTCTTGTAACACTTTTATATCACAGAAGCTACTGGGGACAGTTGTTTTTTTAAAAGGAAAACTTACTTCTGTAGGTAAAATGGTAATGACTGCTATGAGAATCAAACAGTTCCAATGTGTATTTGGCCTAGTGGCAAGAAGCTGTACTGTAATCTCGAAGGCACGAGGTTCAAGGCAGTCTCCTCCTGTGTGATTAACTGCCTCTGAAACCCACTGGAGGGTCAGTTATGGGTCAGTTCCAATGTGACAGTACACAGCAACATTTACTATAGTTTCTGCAAGCAGAACTGAGGTGTGATTTAACTAGTTTTCCCACAAGGTATTGACCCCAGCTGAGCAACATCCAGAAGGAGAATGAGTTCTAGTCTCTGAACAGGCTCCCGAGCAATGCTCCACTCCAAGGCTGAGTCATGAAGACATCTCAGCCCACTCACACTAGGGACCCGAGTCTTAAGTCCCTTTCTCCTCTTTAACTTTGTCCCCTAAACAACCCCACAGAGGTTACTGGGGAAGAAGGAAAAACATTTCTTAGTCCCTCAGTCCCTTCATGGAATATTCAGCTTCCTGTCTGCACCCTTTTTTAGAAATTAACGAACGAATAACCAATCATGGAATTATAAACACGTCTCTTCCATGTGATTAAAAAACCTGTTAACTGTGACGCATGGAGACCTCACGTGTGCCAGAGGAGACCGGCAGGCCTTTCTGCATGGACACTACATTTTTGGGGGTTGTTTTAGGTGCTGCTGCCCTGCCCTGGACCACCCTCCCATTGGATGTGCTCAGAGGGCCTAGCCCGCTGTCAGTCTCTGTGCCAATCCACCTTGTTGAGGGTCTGCCTCTCTCCCTGATCCGTCACCTTTCCCACCATGATGTCTTTTTCTTATTCTTTAAGTAACACTGTTATGGAATGACCAGTCAGTAAGCAGCTAGGGATGTTCAATCTCGGCATCACTCGGGCTCCTGATGCCGTCAGTCCAGGCTCAGGGGGGAGGTCATTCGGCTTGTCAGGCTGATGAAAGCTGGGTTCCCGAGCCTGCGCTGAATACACCGCTGTCTAAAGCACGTACACTGTAGGAAGTGTTCTGGAAAAGAGCCTCTTCCCAGTCAGGACCAAGGGCCCTGACACCACCAAATGGCCAAAGCATGCATCAGCTGTGCCTTTCAGAACAGACTCCTTAACTGCTACTTTTATAGATTATACCAAAAGTTTATTCTTGGCTATTTTAGGCATATTATCATGTGTAACTTGCAAAATTCTATTTCTCTTTATTATCATTTATTAAGGGAGCTCCAATGGCCTACTGGTCAGAAGCTGTGCTATAATCCCAAAGGCAAGCGGTTTGAATCCACTAGCTGCTCCTCTGAAAACCCAGTGGTTGGTCAGCTTCTCTGTGACAACACATGACAGCATCACCGCTATTAATGCAGGAAAGAGATTTTCGGAAAACTATGTTAAATAATATTGACAGTGAGATTATTATTTGTAACTGAAAATGAAATCATCTAACTTAAAAATGAAACGTATGAATTTGTTAACTTGAGGATCCTATTATTAATTTTTCATGTGAAATAGAAAATCTGGGGGCGGCAGGGGGAAGGGACAGAGTCTGCAGTTTTCTATTTCTTTCAAAATGATAGAATGCATGATCATTATAAACGTAAACAGTGCAGATATAGGACCTAAAAAAAATTTCCATACTTCTATCCTTTACAGAATATAAACTTCTGATTATTCTTCCTGTGCATGTAGTAAGAGTGATTTCACTCCCTACTTACAAAAATGCGGCCAGATACTGCTCAGTTTTCCAACCTGACTTCGTGCATTTTAATATTAGTTCCTGTCGTCTTTGTCTCAAGTCTGTACAGCATAGATGAGGGGCAGTGCACGTGCCTCACCGCCTACTGACGGACAGTCAAGTACTTTATCAATTCTAACCATTACAACGGAAGTGAGAATAAGGATCCTATAAAGCAAACACTTTGAAAGGAAACTCGCCTAGGATGGGCACCTAGTTCCTGAATTCCTGGGACCAACTAAAAAAAAAATCCCTGTCACGTCCTTAACTCTCTAAAAAGCACACTGTGATGTACGGAGCGTAGGAGGCACTCGCCTCACGTCGTCCGTCCGGCTCTCATGCTCATCCATTTCCTACCAATCTCACCTTTGTCACAAGCCCCCACAGCCTTCAATTTATTTCTAGGCTGTTTTTCCATGTCTTTCTGTACGTAGTGTTAATCACTTTTGTTTAAGGAAAAAAAAGATGAACCAACTTAAAAATTTAAAAAAAAAACAAACACAAAAAAAGGGTGTGCCCTTATTTTTTTTTGGAAGATAAACTCTAAATACTGGATGAAGTGGAAGATATGGCTTAGAATGATAATGGATACTTTTCTGATGGAGTTTTAAAATGTGTGTGTAGCAATGTTGTTGTTGTTGTTATGTGCCATCGAGTCGTTTGCCACTCATAGCGACCCTCTGTACAAGAGCCCTAAACGCCATTCTATCCTGTGCCAACCTCGCTGTCTCAAACACATTCATTCCCACCACTCCAATCACAGAATCGATCCGTCTCATTGAGGGTCTTCCTCTCCTCCGCCGTCCCTCTCCAAGGACCAGTCCCTCCTTGCAACATGCCCAAAGTACGTCAGACGAAGCTTCAGAATCCTTGACTCCAGGGAACATTCACCCTCTCCAGGACAAACCTGTTTGTTCTCCATGGTATATTCAACACTCTTCTCCAGCACCACAACTCAAAGGCATCAATTCTCTTTCTATCATCCCTATTCACTGTCCAACTCTCCGATGCATAGCATGTAATTGTGTAGCAATATTGGGGAAAACCTCCAATGACCTCAAAAAACAAAAAACCAAACCACTGTACCTTCAGTATTTCAGAAAAAAGTAGCACCAGTCCTCCTCATACTTATTTTTCAGAATTCTGTTTGGCTGAATTCAGAGTGTGCTTTCAGATGGCCGTGGGCAGCTCGGCCCCTCCTCTCTGGATTCATTGTGCTTCAACCTCACCCCTGAGCACGCCAACCCCCACCCAGCTTACTATCTGTCTGTAAATCTATTCTCCCTGCAATTGTCACCTAATTTTTTATTCCATAGCGAATCTTAAAATCGGCTTGGTTACTCATTTAAAAATCACTCTAGAGTGTTTTCCTCTAAACTAGAAATTGCCATTTAAGACAAGCTTAGAGCCAATCTTATCTAATGTCACATTATTTGTAAGGTCCTTGGGCCACTGAACCTAAAGAGTCAAATGATTAGGGACACAACTAATTTTTGTTGGCATATATAATTTACTAAGAAAATCTAAAAGCTAGAACTCTTTAGAGGCAAGAATGGACATGTTTCATCTCATTCAATCTGGGCCTATTTTCAGGAGGAACTAGCCCTTAGAAAAAGCCATCATGCTGTGAAAGGCCGAGGGTCTTCAAGGAGACACTGACACAGCGACCTAACAATGGACTTCGTCTGAGAGCAATTGTGAGGATGGTACAGGTCAGGGGAAAGTCACATCTGTGGTTGCCACTGAGTCACAGCTGACCTGACAGTGCCCAACATTAACCTTCTACTCCCTTTAAAGCCATGAATATTGTTATC
This sequence comes from Elephantulus edwardii, assembly GCF_000299155.1. Classification (NCBI taxonomy): domain Eukaryota; kingdom Metazoa; phylum Chordata; class Mammalia; order Macroscelidea; family Macroscelididae; genus Elephantulus; species Elephantulus edwardii. The sequence goes on along the minus strand of NW_006399761.1, from coordinate 25,420,084 downwards.
TTTGAGTTCTCAAGTCTCTTGCTAAGTCTTTCTCCTCAGAAACAGTCACTTCAGCCAGAGGCATCAACTTCAAACTCTGTAACATTTAGAGAGAACATGAATTTAGCACGGCTTTTAGGTCTTTATCCAACTTTACATCCAGATAATTTCTCATTTTTTCCCTGCTCAATCTGTGAAGTTTCAGTTTGAAACCTGGAGCTATACTGTTCAATTAAGTAACCACCAGTCACATCTGACTACTGAACTTTAATTTGGGTAAAAACAAAACAAAGCTTCCATGACTAAGGTGCCTCTGAGTCTCCAGAGACGCACGTGCGCGGGGGCACTGTCTGGCAGTCTCCCTCATCTTGGAAATGTCTGCAGTGATGCCGACCCAGAGGACTCACACTTTATGGTTTTAAGAGGGATGTGACTGATGAAATGTCAGCACCAAAGTTAATCCTACTCATGATGGCAGCAGAGTCCTTTTCTTCCATCCCTTCTTTCACCTCCAAGTTTAAGTTCCCAAAATTTGTATTGTTGAAGGAATACCACATCAACAGAGCAGAAAAGTCACGAGTGAGTCTAAGCTGTTTGAGCACCTAGAGGAGTTCACTTAACTTCTGACATGAACGATGTGAACAGTTTTTCACTAGATCAGTGTGTCTACCACGTCACTTCTCCATCTGGGAGCAAAGCTGTGTTACTTCGACTTCTGGATGTTTCCTCACACTTCATCACCAGGCTCTAAGTGCTTGCCAAGTGCCTCTATCCAGAGGTGTAGCCTTGCAATAGCCAAATTTGTCCGACTCTCACTCTCCCACACTCTGGCACTTCAGCTCATATCAAGGAAGGATATCAGGTAGGTAGAACTCATCCAATCTGACAGTGCATTAAACTCATCCACAAAAAAGGGCTTTTCTAAACAAGAATGAGCAACAGCTGCTACCTATTCCATCTTGAAGCTGAAGGTAGGTTCACATTTGCTCGACTGTTGAATGGAATAACAATCTTTACCTCAGAAAGAAGGGGCTGAGGCTGGGGAGGAGCACAGAGAGTAGACCTCAGAAGTTGGTAAAACTCTCAACCTTCCTGCTGTGATTCCAACACAAGGTGACCTCCGTTAGGTCCCTGAGGTTGTGAACCCTAAAGAAGGACACTGCTCAACTGTCTCCAGGGGCAGCTAACGATGCCAACTGCCCACGTGCACGTGTTTGTTAGTGGCTACTTTTGAAACATGCTTCTCACTTTACTTTGTTTCTTGACCTGGGTTGGGGTTGCCTGAGCATTCCACAACCCCAAACCACTATCCTGAGAGGAGCCTAGCTCTCCCTACTGAAGCCAAGGGAACAAATGCCTGGGAACCCGGGAGGGCCTGAGGCAGGGACAATCTGGCGGAGGAGCAAGATGTCTTGTGAAGACTTGTCAGTGAGAAAGAAGACATGTCAGTGAAGCAGGCCTCCAGGGACACAGGCAGGATCAAGAAAGGGTTTTTTCTCTACCAACATGATTCACAGATGATTTTCTGTTTCTCACATCTCTCCTCTATTGAGATTACCCTTCATCTCATTCAGTGCTCTATCAGACGCCTTACCTCCTGATGACTCAGACATGCACCTCAGCTTCACCTGCTAAGTCCACTCAGCCTGCTCTTGGTGTTTGCTGGCTCCATGATGTCATCTCCCCTCCTGACCAGGGGAGGGGGCAGTATGTCCAGCTGTACAGACATCCCCTCCCATCTCAACCAGGGCTGGTGGGGGAGGGGGTCCAACTGTACAGACATGCACTCCTCTCCTGACCAGGGCTCTGTGTGTGTGTTTCTAACTGTACAGGTGTCGCCGCCCCTCCAGACCAGGGCTGGGGGGGAGGTGTTCTTCCCTTCTTAAGGAGAGTGGTTGAAGCTGTTCTATTTCACTTGTAGTTTTGTTGAGCAGATGTTGGATTTGGGTTTCTGCCAATAGTGGCTGTCAGCCCGACTCCACCCTCCTTTACAGGCCAGCTGAAATGCTGGGCAGAAATAGGCAATGGAAACCAGTAATTTGGTGTTTTCATAATATTCCCTAGAATAATATTTTCAAATACTCACTTTACAAAAAAGGGAGGAAAAAAACATTGTCTTATTTTAAGAATGGCTAGGAGTTTGTACTAATTCAGTGGGATTTACTGGTCATCTTTTATACTTACTCAGCTTAACTAATGTTTCAGTAAATTTTTCACAGTTGATTGCAACTCGGCATAACAGATGAATGAACTGATGGTAAGAAAAGAAGTAGTCTAGCAGCACACGGTCATAAACGTCATCTTTGCCCTGAAGGGAAACATGATAAAATGGTTGCACTTAAATCGTAGAAGAAACTGAAGAGCATATTTGTGCGAATGTAATAAATTTAATTAAAAAGTTGATTAAAGATTTAAATTCTCTAAGACCCTACTACTGTTGGTAAGATCTTAATTGTCCTAAGTTTACTTTAGTGTGTAAATGCGGCCAATAAAGATTACCCATTATATTTAAATACAAGCAACATTTCTGTAAGAGTTGTAAACATGATAGTTCTGCTCTACAGACAGATTGAGAAGAATGAATTCAACCTGATTTTTTTTTAATGGTTACTTCTCAAGTACACTGAAGATCCAAAGATGGAGGGGCTGGTTAAGAGTGGGAGTCAAGTGTGGCAGAATGAAGATAAACTGGGAAAATTTAGGAATTCCTGAAGGCAGGACCAGGCCTGAATTATCGTGTGCCACTGTACCTTCTTCCTATCGACTTCAGATTAGCACAATTTTACAATCATCATTGGACACACCAAACTAATGATGATGAGGGAATCTGCAACTGCGAGATCAGACGTAAGCCCGAGGACCACTGACGACAGTAAGGGCAGCTGACACAGTCTGTCTCTGACTTTCCTTTCCAGGTACAGGAACATGACCCAGTCATAATCTAGCCTACTGACAAGTCCTAAGGCTTTCTAGCGGGGAACTCTTAAAGGTGGGGCGGTGGGAGTTACCACTTATGCTTATTGTTTATTTTGCATATATTCAAATCAACATTTCAGAGCTCTAAAACAAAAAAGTCCAAATGTCCAAGAATCGTTTTTAAGGTTCAAAAAGGTCACTTCATTTCTTATTTTCCTAACTGCCAGAGAGGAAATTTTAAACTACTTTGCACTATAGAAATATGGATTCCCTAGCATCCCAACATACCTTACTAGTTTCCACCATTGTGGGCAACAGGCACATATTGAGTTCAGGGCGCGGGGGCCGTACATTGCTTTTCCCTCCTATTAGCTTGATATTT
>NW_006399761.1:25404708-25415802 GCF_000299155.1 Elephantulus edwardii | reverse complement strand
TGTGATGGTAAGTACAATGGTTGTGTTGTAGAAACGGAACCAAAGTATGAAGAAAGTCATGGGGACTCAACAGCACAAGCTCCTTGAGGACATCTGGAAATAAAAACACAGTTTCAATAAAGTGCAGTCAGGCAAACATTTAAGAAACAGAAACGAGAACAATTTTATGTAGCCAAGAGAGATTATGGAAGAGAGAAGGGAGTATTTAATGCATAATGATTATGTGTCTTCATAAAAAAAAAAAAAAGAACCAGAGCAGTTTAGACAGAACTCCAAGATTCAAAGTTCCTTCAGAGGTTAATTCACTTCTAATGTTCTATGGTGAGTACGTCACAGCAGTGGCGATTCTGAGGACAGGCTCCTGGCAGAGTTTCTGGTGCATGGAGGGTACTCCCAAGTGCTCCTCCGCTCTTGTTGAGGGTTTAAGAATGAAAGCCAGTAATTCACAGGAAAATCAGACCACAAGGTACCAACACTGCTTGCTTACAGCACCCAGTTACACATGACAGTGTGAGAAACTATAAGTACTTCAAACAGCTGCTGAAGCAGTAAAAAGAACTGATTGTAAAATAGATGAGGATCCTTTATCTGCCACAAATGATCATTTTAATACATGCAATTTTTGTAAAAAGTGAAATAGTCATAAATATCTTTAGGCAAAAGTCAGTGAGACAATGAGGCTAATCTTCTACAGTATTGGTTCTAACCTGTGAACACTGTTAGGCGGTCCTTGGGTTATAAACATCTGATTTGTGGACAACTCCAACTTGCTCTTTAATTAGTTACGTAAATTTGCCCTCACTTTAAAACTCACAATAAATTCTTCATCAGAATCATCTGTGCTTGGTGCACTTGTAGCTTTAAAGTTACTGAAAAGGCTCGGAGCGCGATCTTACATAAAGGAAGGCTAAGTAAGAACTTCCTATACTTTTTCTAATTCATCTATTTTGCTGGTAACCCACGGACTTCTTGCACATATTCCATTTTACGTAGAGAACACCAGAAGATTTCAGAGCTGCGAGAACCAAGAGGTATTAAGAGGTATTATGAGACCTGTAGGATCACATGGTTGAATTTTAGGACCTGGAGGCTAGTGTGAGTTACAAATAAAAAGTACAGATGTCTTTTAAACCTTACAGACCTAACATAGCAGCATGCAAACAAAAACTCACGGGTCGTAGTCTTCTTTAAAAGATGTTTTTCCCAAGTAACTTACCTATACAGGCATTTCTAAGTTCTGGAGGGCTGTAGGAATTAAGAAGAGTTAACAGTTTATGGGCAAATTCGATTCGCTCCTGCCACTGGATTAATGCTTGTTTCACATCTGCAAATACAAAAGCACACATAAATATGCCATTTGAGATCAAGTTTCCACAATTACTTTCAATTCTAATCTATAAATAACACTATGAAATAAAAATTACACAAATACCCAAATTGCTACCATGCATGGAAACGGATTCCAAACTCCTAATGTTGACGTTTCCAGAGTGCGTGCCGAGAGCTTTACTGGGACCCATGACATTCTGGGGTGGTGTTACTACCGTCTTCTGTGCATGACTTAAAGACAATTTCTGAGTTGTGTGGCTTAAAAGCCCTATTTCTCCTCTTAATAGCAGCACTTTAAAAGAAAGAACCAGAAATGATCAAACCTTTTCTCTGCAGATATGGACGTGTAGACTTCAAAACCGAAAGGAAAATAGACAGAAGTTCTACCAAGTCTCCAGTCACATGGCAAGCTGTGGCTTCATGGTACATCATGTGAAGTGTGTTGAAAGACTACAAATGATTATAAAGAAGAGAAAACTTCACTTCATTTTTATTTTACTTAGTTACAAAATAGTATATAACCTTCTGTAGTGTTTTCAGTTCGTATGTATGTGCATGCAAGCAAATGTATCTGCTTTCTCTATCAATAAGTCAACTTCTTTCAGCTCCTGAGGTCTTAGAAAGGACAAGGTAGGAGGCAACAGAAGGAAGATGAGAGAATTAGGTAACAGCTACAACTTTACAAGGCTTCTGAAGAATGAGCAATACTCAAAACAGCAGGTGTGAAAAACCAATTAATTTCTTTAGTTATACTGGCTGGTAAACCTCTTAATTCCTTTAACTTTATTGGCTAATTTAACCCCTAATTTTTTATAATTTATTTTATAGTGAAACATCTTTTTTCCAACATTGCCTTTAATGGTAATCAGAACTCAAAGTTTAAAGCTCTTGGCCTAGAATCTGGTAGTAAACAATGTGAGCCGTGTACCTGTGCACCATGGTACCTGTAAGCTGTGAGAGAAGGAACCCCACTGGTCTTGTTCAATGCTTTATCCCCAAGCACAGTGGCTGGCACACAGCAGATACTCACTTGTTCAGTGAAGGAATGACAATCTCATCAACCTCTCTTTGTGTACTGTTTCAAACAGAAACACTGGCATTCTTCAAACACCCAATACTGTGTTAAGGCTGAGCTCAAAACATCACTTAACTTATCCCACTTACCTCGCAAATCCAAATTTTTCAACCCTGACTTGAAAACATGTCCTAGCCCTGTTTTGTAACATCACTAACAGGAAAAATGAACTTGTACTTTTCTCATGGAACTCCTGGAATATACTATTCCATCTTACTTTATTTCCATTATCAAATAAAAAAAGCTTTAAAGTTATTATACACTGTGGATGTTAAGAAATACGAAAAGGGTGAATGAATAAATTTTTTTATTTGTATTGGGACTGCAGTGAAGGTGTAAATTGCCTTTGGTAATACTGTCATTTTTACAATATTGAGTCTTCCTACCCATGCTGATCAAGGTATATTCTTCCATTTCTCTAGATCTCTTTTTGTTTCTTGCAGTAATGTTTCGTAATTTTCTTTGAATAGATCCTTTGTGTTCCTGGTTAGATTACTCCCAAGTACTTAATCTTGTGATTAGCTATTGTGAAGGGTATTGTTTTTCTTAGCTCCAGTTCTGTATTCTTTTTGTCACTGTACAGAAATCCAACTGATTTTTTATATTGATCTTGTAGCCTGTCACTTTGCCAAATTGGTCAATTACGTCCAGTTTTCTTGCTGAGTCTTTTGGGTTTTCAAAGTATACTTTCATATCTCTTTGCCAATTTAGATACCTCTTATTTCCCTCTCTTGTCTTATGTCAATTGCTAAGAATTCCAATACAGTAACAGAAGTCAATGAATAACAGGAAATTGAATAACAGAGGTGATAATGGGCATCCTTACCTAGTCCCAGTTCTCAAAGGGAATGCCTTTAATCTCTCTCCATTGAGAACAATGTTGGCTCTTGGGTTTGCGTATATATTCAGTTGAAGAAATTCTCCTCTAATCCTATTTTGTTGAGTGTTTTAATCAGGAAAGCGTGTTAGATTTTGTCAACTCTGCCTTTTCTGCATCAACTGATAAGATCATGTGGTTCTTGTTCTTTGCTTTATTAATGTGATGAATTACATTGATTGTTTTTATTTTTATAATTATTTTTTGTGTGTACCGCCAAATATTACCACTCCTCCTCTAGCACAGCATCTGGTAGATTCGAACCACATACCTTTGGGGTCGCAGTGCAGCTTCTTGCCACTAGGCCACCAGATCTCCCTTGATTGTTTTTCTTATGTTGAACCATCCTTGCATACCTGTTTTGGACCCCACTTGGTCATGGTGAATTATTTTTTTAATGCATCATTGGATTCTACTAGCTAGGATTTTATTCAGGATTTCTGCATCTATGTTCAGAAGAGATATTAGCCTATAGTACTCTATTTTGGTGGTGTCTTTACCGGCCTTTGGTAACAAGGATATGTTTGCTTCATAGAATGAGTCTGGGAGAATTCCATCTTTCTCTATTTCCTAAAATAGTTTATGTAGAATTGGTGACAGTTCTTCTCTGAATGTTTGATAAAATTCACTTGTAAAACCATCTGGTCCAGGGATTTTTTTTGGCTGGAAGTTGTTTTATTATCTTTTCAATTTCTTCTTTTGTAATGGGTCTGGTCAGGTGCTCAATTTTTGTGTCAGTTTAGGTAGGTTGTGAATTTCTAAGTATTTGTCTATTTCCTCTAGGTTTTCATATTTGAGTATAGTTTTTCATAATATTCCTATGTTACCCATTTTATCTTAGTTGGTTCTGTTGTGATGTTGCCCGTTTCATCTTTTTTTCAGATTATCTGTGTCTCTTCCTTTGTTAGTTTTGCTAGTGGTTTGTCGATTTTATTGACCTTTTCAAAGAACCAACTCCTAAGTTTGTTGATAGTCTCAATTGTTTTTCTGTTTCTATTTCATTTATTTATGCACCAATTTTTTACAATTTCAGTTTCTATAGAGGGTGCTGGGTTTCCTTGCTGTTATTTTTCGATTTGTTGGAGATGCTGGGTTAGAGAATCAATGATCATTTTTTCCTGCCTTATGATCTGTTTATTGCTATAAATTGACCTCTCATCACTGCTCTGGCTGTTTCCCAGAGATTTTTTTTACTTTTCAAAGAGAAAAATGAACCGTGGGGTTGGGGGAGATGTGGGTATGGAGAAAAGTGTGCAACAATGAATGAATGGAAATCCAAAGTCTCTGGGAACTTCCATTAAAATAAAAAATTTTAAAAAAAGAAAAGAAAAAGATTTTAGCAGCCTGCTGAAGTATCATGGTCCAATCTCAGCCTCTGTGTTCTGTTTAATTAGGTGACGTCTGGGAAATGATGTGAGACTAAACAATTTTCATCTTTATGAATAAAAACAATCTAACTCAGTTCTAAGTATCAAAAGAGGTGAAAGGTGTGAAAATTATTATAGGAAAAAGAAATGGTGACCTAAACATTAATATCTAATAAATTTGAGAATATAATGAAATTGTGACCACTTATAAACTTTCCGAACTTTAAATATTTACAAAACCCATGCAGTAAAAGAATAAAATGTTACCTCAGTCATTAGGATTAATCCTCGATTAAACACAACAAGAAGTCTGTCTTCATCAGATTCTAACAGTATTCTGAAGGCACTAGAGAGAAAGATATAAGACTGACTATAATTTATTTCATTATCAGATACTGGAAACTGAGCTGCAAAGTACAACACAAAATCCTACTTGAGTAAGAGGTTTTCTTTCCTTCTTAAAAAAAATCTTTTTAAAAACTAATTTTAAGAAGCAAACTTTTGGAAAACAGTTTGTCCAAATATCCACATCAAAAATTGGGGTTGGGGAGAGACTGAGTAAGATGGGTTCAATAATGTATACTGCACTGAAACAGAGGAGGGAGAAAACTGTTTAAAAGAGATATATAACTGGGTATTTCTGTCATCACAGGAGACTAGAGCGAGGGCTACATGGTGGAGGGGACCTGGGGGAGGGTTTGTAAAACAATGAAAGAATCTTTTCTTTTACTTTTCCATAATTTTTGGGCTCACGTACTTATAACTTGTTAGTCAAATTTGTGTCTTCTAGGTTGCAACACCCCCATGATACATCTTCAAGGATATGAACATGTACGGCCAAGCACAATCAATAAGAGTGCATCTAAATTCCAAAATCAATCTCCATAATAGTCTATGTGTTTCCTACTGCCAAAGGGGCCCTTTAGAGTAGTGAGAGAAGATCTTCACCCTGAAACCCACAGCATCCCTTTTCAGCAGGAAGTAGCTAAGAGAATACACCATCCCCTTTTCCTTATGACTCGGGGTGAAGTCTCTCTCAGGGAGGAGTGATAGGGAATGGCAAAGGACACACTGACAAAGGAGATTAATCAGAACTGGCTTTGACAAGCACTGTGGCATTTGGACAAGAACAAACTGGGAGGAGGGTAGAGAGAATAGTGCAACAATGAATGAGTGGCAGCCCAAAACCTCTGTAAATGTTTATGAAAATTAATAAAATATAATTATAGAAAAAAAAATTCCATAAAAAGCCACTTTCTCTTTTCCTGATTTCCTTCAGTCTTTTAAGAAAATACTGCAAAAAACTGTGTCTAATGAAGAAATCACCTCCAAGTCTTAGCTGTGTTTCTTGTTGTGAGGTCCTGTTGTTGTTACAGTGACCTTATGAATGCCGGATCTGAACCCTGCACTGTGTGTGCCATCTTCATCATCTCTGCACCCTCGAGTCCACTGGTACAGTCACCGTGTTAATCCACCGCAGTGAGTCATCCCTCCTTTGCTGACCCTCCCCTTTCCTGAACATGTCTTTCTCTAAGGACCAGGCCCCTCCTAACAACATGTCTGGAACAACATGTCCTAACAACAACTCTGGAACACAGTTTCTCTACCTCTCCCTCTAAGAAGCACTCTGGTTACATGTTCTACATGATATACCTGTTTGTTTTCTTGACAGTCCATGGGATATTTAGTGCTCATCTCCAGTCCCTCACTACACACTTTCCCAATACATACGTAGTAGGTAGCATTTTAAGAAATTAGTCTGAACTTTACTTCCACAGTGAGCTCTGATGGTATAGTCTACAGGGAGTTTTTAGGTTATTCTAAAGATAAGGAAAAGTAAGTAACCTTTTCAGCAGCTCATTAACTTCTGTAGTTCTGAACAAGTAAATGTAAATACTATTTTGGTCAATTGCTACAGGTAAGAGAGTTAAAGGGCTAACTGGAATGGCAAAGAGTATTTACAGCCAGCTCTGATGGAGAAGGGTGCTCCAACGGTCACTAGAACAGAACTATTTATTCAAGCACAACACTCTAAAGTCATTGCTGTCAAGTTGGAATTGACCCTCCAGAGGGTTTCCAAGGCCATAAATCTCAGCAGAGGGGACTGTCCATCTTTCTCCAGAGGAGCCACTGACAGGCTCCAGAGAAGTGTGTCCTTTCAGTTAGCAGGACAACTCCCAGAGGACAGTGGGACCAGCGTGAAGTCAGAGTGAATTCCAACACAGAGAAAGATTTGAGCTGATGATGGAAACACACGTACAGGCCCATCACTAACTTTCAAAGTAAAGATCCTTCTAAGGCATTTATGGGCATAAATGATTTCCCAATAATCCTGAAGGCTTGGCCAACTCTCAGTTACAAGTCATTTATACTATTCTCTTAATTCCAAGAGGATAATTCTCATTCCTGTGTTTTGGGGGCCAAGGGGAGAGGAAAAAGGGGAGGAAGTGCAGGACAAACTCCGGATATCAACCAGAAAACATCATTTTACCTTATTAATGTAGTCCAGCAGGAGCGGCCATCTAAACAACGCAAGTAACAACTTATTGTTGTTTTCTTAAACTGTTTAATATCTTCTAGTTCTTCTTCTCGCATATCTGGCCTTTGAGCTATAAACAGCTGCATCAGGTTAAATAGTTCTTCCACTGCCTAAAAAGAAAGGGCACTTTGGTTATCCTTTTAACACTATAAAATTTTTTAATACCTGCTACTTTTTCTGCAAGTGATGCTAATTAACCACCTCTTAAAAACGACACTAATAAGGATCTAAACTCTCATTTAAAATCTCAAAATGAGTTATTACTTCCTTAAATGTGTGTCCTGAGACAGGGTAAGTTATTACACTTTGTCACAACATGAAGAATCATCTTTCTAGACTGATAGGTTGGTTGTTCAAGTGACCAAGAGGAAGAAATGAGGGCACTAATATTTTAGTACAATCACAGGTGGTAGTTTTATTAATTTATTTATTCATATGTGCCCTTGAAATATTTATTAGTTAATAAACTAGCTCAAACTCTCAGCTTGACACTTTCATGGCAAAAGTGAGTTAAGCAGCATTTTCACTAAAATCTCCAACAGATTTTACAAAATAGTGTATTTCACTGATGCGAAGGACAAGGATTATTATTATTTAAAGATAATCCTACTCCCTAGCATTATTTCATAAAAATATATTTAAGGTTTTTCGTTTAGTAACGAATCAAGCACTATTTTTGGGAACGTGGAAAGACAAATATCCACAGAAACCTAATAAAATCCTGTCCTGAATCCTTAAAGTCAGACAATTGTATTCTCTTCCTTAGGCATTATTTAATAGCCTTGCCTTTAAACCTACTGTGGTACGTTCTTCCCTGTATTACAGGCAGTTAACAAGGAAATTATTTTTTTCTGAGTGAGATACTTTAATAACTCACTACATACTGTTTAAAAAAGGCATTTCAATTAAGGATTCTATTTTAATTTCTAGTGATACATCCTCCATTGCACTCAGATTACTCTAACATCCCGAAGTAGTTCTGACCAGTTCTCTGTGAGTATATTCCGCATTAGCCACTGCCATATCTGGGTTGACAAGACCATGAAAAGGGGTTGACTTCCTCGAGCAAGCCTCGTCCCAGTTTGACAAGCATTTGTCATCTGAGTTCACAACAGAATAGGAAAGGGAAGTGTGCAAAAAAATCTACAGAAACAACAGTTCAACATGAAAAAAAAACCCAGCTCACAGAGAATCTGACTTTCCAGTCTATAGGCATCTACTAGGGACCCTGTTAAAATGTACACTGATTCAGTATCTCTCTAAGTGGACGTCCACATTCTCAGCTGACCACTGAATCAGGATGAACCAGCTTACAGTCCTGCCACAATATCACTGTTTAATGTGCATGCATACATACGTACACACACACACATACATATTTTACCTCTTAATCTCTTCACTCATCTGAATATACTTTGAGAAAAACAACAGTGAGAAATACTACCATTCTCAGATCGCCTTTGAGCTTGACAAAGACTACCTAATTTTTAAATAGTTGAGTGGCAATCATTTCCCTGAAACTGTATCACAAAACTGACTTCTTCCATTGGGTAGACACGAAAAATGCACTGATAAAACCACAAGAAAAAAAGACCCACATCTTTATCAATTTTACAGCAAAATTAATTTCATATGTACATTCTAGAAAACAAATACATGTTAAGCTCTCAAAAAAGTATAATTAATTTTATTTTATCCAAACAGGTATTTCCAATCAGTTTGAAGGTACAGATAGAAGAGTATCGATTTTACTCACTCCAGGATACTGGCTGGCATGTGGTGTAAGATTCTTAAAGGCCCACTGGATGTTCTGGTGAGAAGCTAGTTGTCGTGTGAACGCGGGAGACTGCTCGCAGCAGAGCCTCAGAATGCCGTAGTAGGCAGGCAGCATCCCACGGTTAAAAAGCACCACATCCTGATCATCATGGTCAGCAAGGATGTAATTGAAGGCAATGTTCTTGGTCACCACTGGATTCTGAACAATAAGGCGGATATTCTCTGGACAGTCAGCACACACATTGTACCAAAACGAAAGCAAAGCCTGTTTATTGTGATTTGTAGCTATTGCTGGCTCAGAAAGCTTAGGCTGGAAAAGGTTCCACAAATCCATGAAATATGTGGAAAACATCAGCTTCTCAGTTTTGGAAATTAAACAGTAAGTCATAAAGCTAAAATACGGCACAAGCTTTGTCGTGCCATGAACAGCAGCATCAACATAGAGTTTGGCTCTTGAGAGCAAACCAAGGAGCACGTTGTAGACCTGATGCAGGACTACTGTGGTGTCCGGACTGAGTGGAAGGTCACGGGTTGGGATGTGCAAAGACCTTGTTGACCGGAACATCTGACGGAATGAATTGCTTGGTATAAGGGACACCAGAAGATAAGCTGCAGCTATAAAATGTAAAACAAAACTGTCAGATCCTTGCATGACATTAGATAGGCTGATGAGCAGTCATTAAACACATAGCTACTCTTCTTTTTAATAATGTAAATGAATAGTAACTAAAGGACACAGAACAATTCTTTCAGTATATTTCTGCTTTCACCACCGGCTCTGCAGAAAGATCCCAAGGAGTGATGCAAACAATGCCTTCTGTCCTAGCCCGTTTCTAGGGTGGCAACACTAATGCAATCAGCACAAACATCTTCACCCCTCTTTTGTTTAGCGTCCTCAAGATGAAGACCTTTCCTACTCATCTCATCATCTCTTTGCTGCATTCCATCTCAAAGTACACGATGGCTGAACAGGAGGCATAGTCAAAGGGTTTTCTGGTCCTCTGACTTCACTAAATCGTTAATGTTGTGGAGTCTTAATTTTCTTTGTCATTCAAAAAACACAAATGAGAGTAAAAAATGTCCTTTAATTAGATCAGCATATAGATAGAATGAGTTGTAATAAAGATGATATAGCTCCTAAGTATAAAACGTTGTTATGCGTTAGCTTAATAATAGTAATAATAATAAGCTTTCAAAGTCTGGCTAACTTTGCACCCTTTCAGGAGAAATGAATGCTGACTTCAAGATATCGGAATTAAGTCTACACTAGGAGGTCTGAGAAGTTAGTAATGATTCATTAGCTGACTCCACCCGTATATGCTGATATGATGAAAACAGCATTCAGTTAGGTGCTTTAGAAATACTACCTCATTTAACGCCCACAACCACATGTTTATAATGAAAAATCTGTATCTTGGAGAAGCAAAGAGAACATGAGGCTAGACAGAAGCAAAATCTCGATTTGGCTTTAGGAAATGATAATGGTGACTCTAGTGAACGATTAACAATAGTAAGAAATCACTAACATTTATCAAATGTTTACTCTCTGACATAGTAACTATGCAACAGGCCCCATCTGTATTATCCTCACATTCACTGAGTTGAAGCAGTAAACTATTCCAGATCACACAGTATGGGCAGAGCGAGGATCCAAACCCTAATCAGCAGATTCCTGAGCCAATGCTCTTAGAAAAATGTTAATCCAAGAGATTCTCAAAACTGTGTCATCCCAAACTTTTGGCTTTTTGCAACAGTATTATTTTTTAATATTATGACTTTTCTTTCTTACATATCTACCTATAACTTGATATTAAGCGAATAAAGATTCTAAAAATTCAGGTCTACAGTGAAAATTTTAACTGGGAATAAATAAAATATTTAGTCAGAATAGCATTATGCTCTGTTTTCCAAACATTTCTTCATAGTTAACTCTGGCAAGCCTAATTTTTTAAGTTTGGCCCAATTATGACGTAAGTTTCAAACAGAAAAGCCTGGCCGTATATATTTCATCCTGATCAACTTTTGTGTAAAATTGTAATTGACAGTTTATTCTGCTTAGAATAAAGTAATTAGATTTAATTTAAGTTACTTTCTCACACCCCCAACATTTTTTTTTGTTTTTTTTTTCTAT
>NW_006399761.1:25387770-25404608 GCF_000299155.1 Elephantulus edwardii | reverse complement strand
TGCCACAGTGCTTGTCAAAGCCAGTTCTGATTAATCTTCTTTGTCAGTGTATCCTTTGCCATTCCCTATCACTCCTCCCTGAGAGAGACTTCCCTGAGAGAGACACACCCCCAACATTTTATTATGCAATTTTCAAACAACGAAGCTGAATAAATTGTTCTGAAGATCCATGGACCTGTCACACAGACTATACAACTGACATTTACCATGTGTCTATTCCTATCAAAGGTATGAATTTGAGACTTTAAAATTTTAAAAATTAGTTATGTTGGGGGAGGAGATTTATCTTTGAGAAGAAATGGCAAATTAGGAAGAACAGATTATCTTGCTTATACAACCTCCAAAAAACCAAACTGCCTTAGAAACAACTGCCTTAGGTTCTTGTGCTCAATTTTATAGTACAAATAACTTGGCATAAGCCTACTTCCTCTTTCATATTTGCCTATTTTAAGATGTCTGTCCTCTTTTTTAAGGAGCTCAGAGGCTCGCGGTTCAAAACCACCAGGTGGACGAGAGACGAGCAATCTCCTCCTGTGTAATTCCCAGCCTCTGAAAACACTGGTTCCAGCTGAATGGTATACATCCTATTTCTTTGGACCAAACATTCTCAGCTAATCCTTAAATTTTTATACTGTAAATTAGGTAAAAAAACCTCTTCAGTCTATACCACTATAAGCACATATTTACAAGCAATTTTCCACATTGTCAAATAGCTATTTGTCTCTTAACAAGTTTGAGGACAATTATTTAGGTCTGTTTATCATTAAAGAAAATATTTTCTCCGCTTAGTATCTCTTTATTATTCTGCAACCTTCACAGAAGTTGCCATGTCTAGCTGTTGGCAAGGAAAAAAAACAAAAAACAACCAAACTCAGTAGTGACATTACCCATGAAAGAGTATGGTTTTGTATCCTAATACAAACACAATAGATCTGGTAAAACATTGTCATAACTTTCCACATATTATTTACTATTGACCTTTACAAACATCTCCAGGGCTTTTAGGGTTAGACAATGATGGGCACACTGCAGTCACCTTCAAAAGGAAACAAAATATGGAACAGTTTGCTCCATTCTGAATTTGTGACTTACAGGTCCTGACTCTAGGGTAATTGTGAGCCAGAAGAAACCTCTCCACCCAGTTCTCCATATTTTGTAGGACCCAGCTGTGTGCCAGCTTGTTTCGCGGGGTCTGCACTGCCAGCCAATCCAGACACTGAGAAGGATTGTATTCAATCACCTGGAATTCAAGGGAGGGGAAAGTCAAGAACAGAATATAGAACAATTGAGCTTTTGATATATCTACATGTAGCTAAAATTTCTTGAAAATTAAAGACTGATAAATTTCATCCACATTCTTCCCCTATTTTTAAAAGACTATCTGCATTCATGAACAGACAATGTTCACAACTTGTCATTAGATTAGTTTGTGAAATAAATGGGAAATAATCAAGAGTGTATATGGGAGTCTATTTAAAAATATTTTTAATTCTTTAAACCTTTTTTTTTTTTAAATTTCATGAACAACCTATGGAAAGTAGTTCACTGCAATGCTGAGATTTTTCTGGGGAAAGAAAAATGAAATCTATAGAGTAGCAGTAAATTTTGGTGCTACACGTTAAGGTTTTACTGAACACTGGCATGCTAACTCATGTATAAACGGTGCGAATGGCAACAGGTAAAGACAAATTAAGTCTAAAAAAAGTGTATTATGTAGCCTCTTACAGTTTGCCAACCCTGGTTCAAATGGCAGGATTTTTTGAATCCTAAGGGTTGGGGGCAAGTATGAACTCAGCAATAACTCAAGAGGAAGGGAAATTATCGATACTTCCACTATAAATTCTGTCGATAGCTAAAAATACTTATATGCCATTAACTTCTATGATTTCTTTTAGGGACTCGTGAGAGTCAAAAAAAAGAGGAACTCAGATTGGCTAAAATGCTACATAAGAGTCCATCAAAAGCCAAGAATTTTTTCCGTCTGAATTTTTTAAGTCCCAAATCATCTTCTCTGACTACCAAAACTATTTTGTAATATCCAAGAAGAGACTGGTAGCTAAAACAAACTAAAACAAAAAAAGCCCCCCAAAATTGCAGCAAAACTCACCTCCCATATTCTCTGTAGAATGTAAGATGCAAAGGGGGGCATTCCTGGAGGGCCGCCGGTAAATTCCATGAGCATAGTCAACAACTTAAAGAACGGATTGGCTGCCTGGGAGACACATAACATGACTGTATTGGGATCAATTTTAATCCACGTCTATCAGTGGGAAACAAGTATGCACATCATTCTGTACCAACTTCACTGTGTCAATAAGACACATTCTTCAACACATTTGAATTTCAAGGGCTAACCTAGCAGACAGTGCTCCTGCATATGAACTCAATCACCACAGGCAGCAGGATCAGCTAGGGGATTGAAGTCACTTATACGGAAGTCCCACTCAACAGCACACATGTCTTTTCCTGGACGTCAAATCTGGACATTTCACTTGAGGAGAGTGGAAAGAAACTTGCTAATCAGTCACCCACGTCCCACTGAAAAACTCAGACGAACATTTTTTACAGGATTAAGTTAACAGAGGGTTACAGGAGCGGCAACATTTCCATTTGTACCATCCATATTCTACTTTCCATCTACTCCTTCGCCTACAAGGAGCCCTGGGGATACAGCAGTCAAGTGGCTGGTGACTAAACAAAGGCCTGCTGATCTGAACACACTCTGGCGGAAAAAGACCTGGCAGTCTGCTTCTGTGAAGAGTATAATCTAGGAAAGGAAGGAGCGACTCGACTCTATGAAATTGCTATGAGCTGATAATCAAAGTGGTAACACTTGACCTTTACAGAACTCTAGCTGATCCACCCGATTTGGGTACAATTATATGCTCTAAGCCATTCGCGGTTTTAGCAAATGGGCAGTAAATGACACATTCCTATTTACATCCTTAGGATATGATTATTTAATTTGGTATAGTCAAGTTATACACACTTAGAAACAAGTTCTGGGTGGAAATGTGATAATTCTTTTAAAAACTATTATAGATGTTCATGTGAAATTGATGACAGTTTTAAAAAAACCATAAACAATTGCCAACATACCTCAGGAGTCAACTTTGCTATTGATGTGAAAAGCATTGACACAATCTAAAACAGAAAAAGGAGATTTTCAGAATACATAAAAAAATTACTCAAAATCTTTACAGCTATGTCTTAATACTTACATGTTCTGCAAGTCGATTATTGTATCGACAGAGACTGAAAATCAGATTGCAAGTCTGTCTTATATTGATGCCATCACGAATATGTTGAAACAAGAAGGGAAATCCCTGTTAAAAGCAAAGAGTATTCATTTTAGAATTGTTCTATTTTAGTGAAAGTAAAAATTGTTTGAAAACAAGAAGTATTACCTTTCCTCCGGTTAATGCCGCCATATCGGTCTGTGATAGTGTCAAATGCCTGAAAGAAAAGATTGGCTGAAAAAAGTCCTCCCTCCTGTGTATTGCTTCATAGGTACTCACACCGTAACACGGAGAAAAACTGCCGATGCGATTCAAACTACACCAAGCTACCAGCAAGAAATTATTTTTTACTTCTTGCCAATTATACTGTAACTCATGAATTATCAGCAGCATCTTTTTAAACTCTCCCAGACATCTTTATAATCAGGTATTTTTCCCCGCTCCATTTTTTATTGGTTTAATATTTCATTCATGTAATATTACATTTTATACAATCACATATACATTATTTTATCTAATTGTTATTGACCTAGGCCTATTAATACTGTTTCAAGGAGGTTTTTTAGATTCCGGAACTGACATATGGAAGCTCAAATAAATTTTATTTCTATTTAACCAAGTCAAAGGGTTTTGTTTCCCCCCCACACACACAGAAATTCTGGTAAATTGTATTTCTGCATGCATAGTGTATGTTGTAAACATAGCCACATCTACAGTAGAGGCAACAGGTGACAAAATAAGTTTCTTAGTCATAATCAAACACTCTGAAGGCATGAGCCGCTGGTCCTAGAGTCTCAAGGCCACTGTCCTGGGGGAACAATGTCAACGGATACAGTATATTCCACAAGACAATGTTCTACACCCTGCTTTGCCGACTAAGCTTTCCAGCTGCCATCTAAGTCTCTCTGCCCGAACAAAGAAGGGAGAAAAGTGAAGAAACGCAGAACCAATGAGTTCCCAGGATGAACAGGCCATGTGAACCTCTGCCGTAATGACTCTGCTGCTATGCATCATATGGTCCCATCTACCTGAGCTATAAGCACACAATGGTGTTTTCATTGCTCATGGGATTTATTATCTTTTTAAAGATTGTGGGGTTTTGCCTCCATCCACATTGCACTTCTTAGGATCATTTCAAGTCCATGTTTTGATACACAAAACCCCAAAATCTCCCAAAATGAAACATGTAATAACAAATTTATTATAACCCTAATGCAAAACAAACTGAACCAGGTTTTGTGGGGCTGATTTCACTCAGAGCAACTACATGTAGGCCACAGCAGAACAGAGTCCCAACATCTTTCCTTCTTTTCTAAACTTTCACTAAAATCACAAAGGGTTTCATTCATTCATTGATATATCCTTCCTCTCCCTCCCAGTTTGTTTTATAATGCATGTCTTGTTCCAGGTTGTCAGTTGCTATACACTTGATGTCGAATCATCCAGTCCCTGACATTCTTCCCGTCCCCCATCCCAGCATCGTGGTCATTATCCATTCCTTTCTGCTCTCCTCTCCTCCACGCCCATCCTATTTTAACAGTGGTATTTTGCAGTATTTATCCTTTTGTGACTACGGTATTTCACTGAGCATAATGTCTTCCAGACTCATCCATGTTTTGCAGTGTCTTACAAGTTCATTGCGTTCCAGTGCTGCGTGATATTCTATCGTGTGGCTGTGCCACAGTTCTCCCTTATCCATTTGTTGACAAGCACTCAGGCTGCTTCCATCTCTTAGCTACTGTGAATAATGCTGCAATTAACATGGCTGTGCAAATATTCCCAGTAACGGGATAACTGGTCAAATGGTATTTCCACTTCCAACTTTGAGGAATGATGCTGTAATATATTTTATCAAAATTTTTTTTTCTGAAGAGTTCAGACACACAGAAATGGGGGGAAAAAAGTAGGATCTTGACTATCTACCTAATAAGGACCCCATGATACAATGGTTAAGAGCTTGGCTGGAAACTGAAAGGTTACAGGTTTGAATCCACCCAACAGCTCTGTGAAATAAAGAGATGGCAACTACAATGAAGATGGCAGCCAAGTAAATCCAATGGGACAGTTTTACACAATCATGTAGATCGTCACGACCTGGAATCTACAGTACTAACTGCCACCAACTCCTCCTAGAGTCCAGTAACCTACATGAGAGCAGCAATTCTCTACTATGATACACTGATCCCATCACTGCAATTTTCTAAAAAATAAAAATAAATAATAAATTCACTATCTTAATGTGACCAAATCAGGAGTCAGTATATCCACATACTGTACCGCATTGATATGTCTCATCTATTAATCCATTGGTTTCCTCTCATATACTCTATCTTGCATTTTATCTACTGAAAAAGCAGGCTGCAGACAACAGTGTTCTACCATTTTCTGTTTTGCTGATGGCATTCCTACAGATGTGAATTTGTTACTGTCCCTTAATTGCTATAAAATGGTAGATCTAGAAACTTGTGATTAAGATCTTACATCTTTATTAAGAACACTTTATAAGCAATCAATGGTGTGCACTTGTACCAGCAGGTACACAAAGAGCTGTCCATGTCTGAAATGTTATCAGGTTATGGCAATTCGTTAGGCCTGGTTTTTGAAGAGCTGTTACATAATAGTAGTGCTATTAAGTGCTGCTGAGTTGACTATGACTGTGGTGACCCATCATAATCTTACCCTATGCTGTGCCATCATGATCTCTCCTGTGCTCAAGTCCAATGTTACAGTCACTGTCAATTCATCTCATTGAGGGGCTTCTTTCGCACTAACCCTCTACTTTCCTAGCATGATGTCGTTTTCTAAGATTGTTGCCTCCTGATAACATGCCCAAAATATGTAAAATGCAGCTTAGTCTATTTCTAGAAGGAATGATGATAGTGTAAGTCTTACTGATTTATGAATTCATTTATTTCCATATTAATAAACTTTATGTCACCCATCAGCAGGTTAAAATAGAATCCTTTATTGTTGTTGACTGCTGTCGAGTCAAGCATAAAGCCTTTCTATAAATATCATTTCTCAAAGTTCATAGTTTGCAGAGGCATGAATCCTTTATTAGACACTGCAACTAATTAATGACACCAATGGTAACAAAATGTTCTAAAACAAAATGTCTATGAATGATTGTATGAAATATCAAAATGATTTCTTCATCTTCACTGACATAAAAAGTTTAAAAAGTAAAGAATAAAGATAACCATCCCAGAAGAGATAAATGCATGATTGTTGCATTGATGAGTGATACATGTACCTGATTAGTTTTAAAAAAACTGATGCGCAACTATTCAGTAGTTTCCTAAGAATTATAAATAAAACAGTTTTTATGTATCATGCGTCATTGGTTCTGCAAACTTCTGACATGTGTCAGTCCACTCTGAAGTTACAATTAGTGATGCTCAAGTGGCTTAATATTTAACAAGTAATGAAGTGTAATTGACTCGAATCCTTCTAAAACGGCCTTACAACTCAAACTCTGCCTCACTGCTTTTGATCTAGAGCTGGTTCACAGCTGATCTTCTAGAGTTTTCAGAGGCTATCACCACCATTGTTCTCCAGTGGAGGTGCTGGTGGTCTCAGAGGCACCCCAATTCCGTCAGCAGCACAACCCTACAGACCATGCCACGAGTGTTGTGTTAACATCAACTAGCTGCTGCTGGTGAAGCCCATAGGTCGGAAGCAACTCATAGCTCAGTGGGTTTTCAGAAGCTGAGAGAGGAAGACTTTGCCCATCTTTCTTGGTCCGAGCAGCTAGTGGATTCAAATCATGTCCCTTTGGGTAGGCAGCACAACTTCTTACCAAGAGGCCACCAGAGTTCCACCAGAATATCATTTATTAGCTCATTTGTTTTCCAGATTGACAATTTCAGGTTAATTTCCTGTCTCAGAATTAAAATCAGCAGTATCTCCAAGGCATAAGAATTCTTTCAGTGGACACCTCTAGGATTTATAAATGAGATGCCAGGGGTATTCACCGATTCTGGGCTGGGGAACAAGGATGTATTAAGCTTATTCAGGAAAAGAGATGTAGGAGATGGAATTTTTATTTGCTTAAGAAAAAATAAATCATGATCTCACACCAATATTTCTGGTTCAAATTTATTTATAAAGTTATATAAAAACACTATAATGTTATAATTTTATGATTTTTTGTGTTTGCTGTAAATTGAGGGTTTCTAATGACATTAACAATCGCTTATCTGCTTTATTCTATAACATGCATAATAGCTTCAGTGTAATTCCACTTACATTACTAATAATGAAATTACTGAAAGAGTTTACAGTGATTTAACAGTTTGCCCTTAATGTGCATCTCACTAGGGACTGACAGTTAATGGGTTTTAAAGACATTTCAGATAATCCCTAAACTACCAGCTGAATACTACACTTTTTTGCAAATAACGTGACCACACACACCTAAAAACGTGCAGAAATGAGGCCATTAAGTAAACCTGCTGTCACAGTGCGCACATACACCGCATGTCTTGTGATGTCTCCAGAAGTAAGTCTGTCTTCACTCACTTGCTCCTCCCCATTACAGACAATTCACAGCCTTTTGTACATTTTCTTTCATTTCTTGATTACATGTACAAAAAATAGTCTGAAAACTATTACTTTCAATTATAACTATAGAATAAAGGTATAAGCAGTCGTGGATCCAGTTTGGCAGTCGTCCAACAACTAGAAAACTAACAAATGAAATAGTGTGCTTGTTTCTATTCACTTAGATTGATAAATAGAAAATGTGAGCTTAACAGCCGAGTACAAAACTTTACTATATCTTTGTAAGTAAAACTATTAGATTACATTAGGGCAGCTATGAAACAAATATCAGTTTAATTATGTCTTCATAGTGTCAACCAAAATCAGCAATGTGTTAAAAAAAGGGCAAATAATGCTAATGAGAATAACGTCCAAGCGTGAGGTAGTGTTGTGCAGACGGCAAAAACCGTATGAGGTGCAAGTTATCTGCAAAGAAATATGGCACAGAATTATGCTCGTTTATTTCACTTTGTCTTGATTTTAGGGACTGT
Source organism: Elephantulus edwardii (assembly GCF_000299155.1). Classification (NCBI taxonomy): domain Eukaryota; kingdom Metazoa; phylum Chordata; class Mammalia; order Macroscelidea; family Macroscelididae; genus Elephantulus; species Elephantulus edwardii. The sequence goes on along the minus strand of NW_006399761.1, from coordinate 25,396,336 downwards.
TTTTATTCACTTATTTAGAACTATATAAAAATATTTACATGATTAAAAAATTAAAAATCTACAGAAGTATATTCAAAGAAAGGAATTCTTGTTTCCAGTCTTTTCATTTCTTCTTCTCCACCCCCACCTTCAAGACCATCGAAAATAATGTTTTCCACTTACTCTCTCATTAACACACACTCTCTCACACATGCTCGCGCTAATAGCCACCCTTTTCGTAAACAGCCTGTGTCATACTTTCTCCAGGGTAGTACACATCACCCTATCCTTCCTTCGTTTTTCTTCAGCTGTTAAACATTATACTGTCTGGATACTCTGTTTTGATAAGTATTTGGGTTGTTTCTAATAGTTTGCAATTACAATCACTGCTTCAGTGATTTACTTATTTTAGCTATTCTATTTTTAAGGCAGATTTCAACATCTGTTGGGTTAAAGGATAAATGCATATATAGTATTGCTAGAATCTTCACTATAATCATCTTCGGTATATATGTCCAACAGGATAAATTCTCTACTCGTACAAGATTGATGAATGAGCTGTTTTTATAAAGGTTTAAATAAAGCTCCTGAATTAGGAAGGACAAGACAATTATACGAAACACTAAAGCCAAACATACTTTAAGCACTTTGAGTATGAAAGCACTTACCTTTCTGACCGAGACTGTTCAACCAGAAGAGCAACTAAAGCAATCATCTTTTCAAGCGCAGCGGGCCTGTATTTTTCTTCTGCCAGAGACAGAATATCTTCCTCCTCCTCTTCCTCTTCACCTTCTTCTTCTGACAGCACTTCAACTTGAGGCTAGAAGGGAATCAAACTCAATTTCAATACGGTACTGATTCTTTCCTCATCTTGAAAGCAAGTAACACATTCTGTAAGTGGCTCACGTAAGTGATGGTAGGAGCGAATACCACGACAACCACCCACTCAAAGGCTCCTGACCAGTTTCAAACACAGTCTAAACAGCCTTTCAAAGAATTTTACACTCGTTGGGCAGACCTCTAAAACAATAACTCTCAATTCTGTGACAATTTATCTCATCTAGAAGAGATAAAACCTTAAATAATTTCTCTACTTATAATCAAAGTCCCTTGAAAGATAAACACTACTTCCTATTCAGTAAAAATGCTAGTTAAACCAAAGAAATTTATTTGTAGTTTGAAGATAATACAAGCAGTTAAGTTATATTCATTTAGGGGAGCTCTGGTGGCCTAGTGGCAAGGAGCTGCAACTACAATCCCAGAGGCGCACGGTTCGAATCCACCAGATGCTCTGCCGAGGAAGGAGGGACAATCTCCTCCTGTACCAGTCAGATCGGATTTGACGGTACACTCACACAAAAATAATTATTAAAAAAAAAAAGTTATATTCATTTGTTGTTGTTGTTATGTGCCGTCGAGTCGCCTGCGACTCATAGGGACCCTATGTACAACAGCCCTAAACTCCGCTCTGTCCTGTGCCAATCGCACTATCTCTGACACTCCCATCCCAATTATCCCAGTCACTGAATCAATCCACCTCATAGAGGGCCTTCCTCTCCTGTGCTGTCCCTCCACTCTCCCAAGCATGATGTCCCTCTCTAAGGACCGGTTTCTCCTCACAACATGTCCAAAGTATGTTAGACGGAGCCTCAGAATCCTTGCCTCCAAGGAGCCACCCGGTTTAACCCTTTCCAGGACAAATCTGTTTTCCTAGCAGTCCATGGTATTCTCAATATTTTTCTCCAGCACCACAGCTCAAAGGCATCAATTCTCCTTCTATCCTCCTTGGTCATTGTCCAACTCTCTGATGCATAACAGGTGATTGCGAAGACCATGGCCTGTATCAGACACACCTTAGTCTCCAAAGAGATACCATTGCTCTTCAGCACTTTGGAGAGGTCCCTAACAGCAGACTTCCCCATGGCAATGCGCCTTTTAATTTCCTGGCTGCTGGTGCCAAGACTGTTGACTATGGAGCCAAGCAAACTAAAGCTGTGCACAATCTCAAGCTCTTCACCATCCATCCTGATGCTGCCAATTGGTCCAGTGGTGAGAATCTTTGTCTTCTTGACATTTAGCCTCAATCCATATTGTAGGCGGCAGTCCTTGACACTCTGCAGCAGGCGCTTCAGGTCCTCCTCAGTTTCAGCAAGCAGGGTTGTGTCATCCGCATAACGCAGATTATTGATAAATCGCCCACCAATCTTGACCCCACATTTCTCCTCATAGCGCCCAGCCTCCCGGATAATCTGTTCTGCAAATAGGTTGAAAAGGTATGGAGATAGGATGCATCCCTGGCGTACGCCCTTCCCAATTTTGAACCATGCAGTGTTCCCTTGCTCTGTTCTGACGACTGCCTCCTGGTCCAAGTATAAGTTTCGCATTAGAACGATCAAGTGTTCTGGGATTCCCATTCTTCTCAGAGTCAGCCATAGTTTGTTATGATCTACATAGTCAAACGCCTTTGCATAGTCAATGAAACACAGATAGATATTCCTCTGGTATTCCCTGCTTTCAGCCAAGATCCATCTAACATCAGCTACAATATCTCTAGTACCACGACCCCTTCTAAACCCAGCCTGGACTTCTGGTAGCTCTCTGTTGATGTGCTGTTCCAGTCGTTTTTGGATAATCTTCAGTAAAATCTTGCTTGCATGTGAAATCAGTGAGACTGTTTTGTAGTTTCCACATTCTGTTGGGTCACCTTTCTTTGGGATGGGAACAAATATCCAGTCAATTGGCCAAGTGGTCGTTCTCCAGATTTCTTGGCACAACTTGGTGAGCACGTCCAGGGCAGCATCTGTTAACTGAAATATGTCAATTGGTATACCATCTATTCCTGGAGACTTATTTTTTGCCATGTCCTTCAAAGCAGCCTGAACTTCTTCCTTCATCACCATAGGCTCTTGCTCATATGTTGTTTCATGAAATTCTTCTGTGTCTTCCAATTCCTTTCGATACAGTGACTCAGTATATTCCTTCCATCTTCTTTTAATACTTCCTGGATCATTTCACATACTGCCGGGGATTTGAAGTTCAAAGGACTTAAAAAAATTTTATGATTGAACCAATCAAGAGTTGTTTAATGAGATGTCTAAACAAGAATAGGAAAATCAAATCCATTTTTTGAGAAATATGAGAACAGAGTGGTCATGAAAACATTGTTTTGACAGATCAAAATTCAAATCACTGTCAAAAACCTTTTAAAACCATTGAGAACCACCCCACTGACTCTTCTCCCTGGGGCTGTGGTGGAGCTGAACTGCCAGGTCAGCACTGCAACTCACTCCCTACTACCCTACTAGAACTCCCCACCTCACTGGTTCTAGGGTCAGTTAATTTCCCTGAGCTTTATCTTCTTCAACAACTGTTAAATGGAAATAAAAACAGTACTAACTTATTAAAGCTATTGTAAATATGAAATGAAACAGTTTTAACACAATGCAATTTAATGCTGGCCAATATAGACAACAGGACTAGAAAAGCTATTTAAGTATGTGAACGATTTCAAAACACAATAATAGCAAAGGACTCAAAAAGTATAGGAAAGCCAAGAATATGAATACTCAGCCAAATAGGTTGAGAGGACCCAAAAGCATCTTGTTCATGTTTACTTGCTTTATCAGTGAAGTTTATTACTCAATTTTTTATTCTATATCCATTTAAAGGACATAAAAAATACTAACCAGCCTTAGATCCTTAGAGTTTAATAACAGAGATCTTATCTAATGACAGCACTACTACAAACTACTAACTAGATGAGCTGTCAAATCCTGGTATGAGGGGAACGGAACTTACATTTTCAGGCCCTTTGGTTCCCATGTAAAAATGAACCATCGTAGATATGGCTTGCAATGAAAGCAGAAATTGGCTCTAAAAACAAGAATATTTAAAAGCAAAGTAAAAATTTTAAAGTTTTAAAAATAAGCACATAACTGAGAAAAATTAAGATACATCCTTACCTCTTCTTCACCCATTTTGGCAAATTCATAAAGAAAGGCAAAATACTCTGTAAGGTGTTTACTGTGAGGTTTTACACCGTGCTCCATAATTAATAACAGAGTTCTCACAAATCGAGTGACACATGAACGGCCACCAATATCTTCTACCGAGGCATCCATGTCATCGGACCTGAAAACAATTTATTACCATCTTTGAGAATTATAAAGTCTGCAGAGAAATACTGTCTAAGAGAATTATTTTCTAAATACTTGCATTTATCTCTACTATCATTTTAATACTAAACATAAGAAGAAAACATACTGGAAAATATTGGGTTCTAATTATAATGACTTGGCCAATGAATCAACACAATCAACACATCTCAGGCATGAAGTTATTTGTAGAGCATTTTGAAGAAGCAGGAAGAAAAAAAGAACCTGTTGTAAAACTATTATTAAAGATACATACGTATATATTTCAGAATGAGTATTTTTAAAAATACATCATGGGCAGGTCATCAGAAAGCTTAAATGAAACCTTTACTAGTTATTTCTTACCCATCTTCCATTCCTGGCTGCAGATACAGATGAGCATGAACAGGTCTGAGTCTCTGAATCACATGGATACACAGGCGCTGAAACATCTGGAAAAGAAAACCATTTAGCAACCTGAGATTGTACATCTGCCAAGTAACAGACATGGAGAAACCAGCCTGACTCACAATGCTATGCCACTTAGTTTTGGTTTGCTCACAGCTAATAACCTGCCATTCTAAACTCTTCTTGGAGTTTCAACAATAGATTGAAAAATAACCTGTTACAGAGGATCTTGTAACACAGAGCAAGGTTTTAGCTTGTCCTCAGGGTTACACTAAGCCCTGGTTGACTCACTGTACCTAACAGCAATCTTCACAGTAATTCAAGGGACCAAACTGCTTCATGTGATAGTTCAGACTCCTGTCATGAAAATGAGCTGTATCCTATTCATTTATCTTTCAAAGTCATTACAGTATCCTACGATGGTTCAGAGTCTAAAAAAGAACCATTTAAGGACTATGCAGCCTGAATGCAGCAGAGAGAATCGGCCGTTCTCAGACAGTGAAATCGCAGAGTTGGAACTAGACAGGGCCACCACATCTGCAGTATTAATGATTTTCTACTGCTTTTACTGAAAAACATGGAGTTTTTGCTTCAGACAGATTTCTTTATTAAGTTCAGACTTTGTAACTCAGAAATAAACAATTTCAATTTCCTTATTATATTTGATAAGATCCAACTGTGGAGACAACAGCCAGCGACATTTCTGATAGGAGGCAGCTCCTTTAAATTCATTTCCCAGCTGTCATCTTCACACAAGTCAGCCAGCAGGCCTTCCTTCTGTGTCATCACTGGGTGGGTTCAAAGTGCCAACCTGTCAGGTCAGGAGCTATGCACAAGCCACTAACGGCATCTAGGGGCGGCATCTAGGGGCGTTACTTACATCCAAGTTTAGAACAATTAACTCAGAGGTCATTCCTTTTAGAAACAAGTTCTTACCTGTCTCACAATCTGATTAGGGCACTTAATGAGTATCTGCATAGGCCACCAGTCATCATCAGCCATTCGGTCTAAAAACCACTGTAAGAAAATAAAAGCCTGATTTTAACATTCAACCAACATTTAACTGAGTGTGATTTAAAAACAACAAATGTGTAAAAGGCTTAATTTCTAGCTGATGGTTCTACAATCTTAAGTGCTTATTAAAGATGCTTCTTCAGTTGTTGAGAGTCTAAAATCCTCAACAGGGTCCTCTCATCATCCAACTCCCAGTCAGCATGGCACTAACATTCTGCTTATCAAGTGCATCACAGCACATAGTATGGTGGCCGCCACCTTTAACACAATCAAATGAAATACTATCCTCTTCTAGTTTTTGTTAGTTGCCAGCAAGACAATATAAAAATTATGCTGAACTGAAGTAGAACTATACTCCACAGTCTTTCAAGGCTGTATTTTTGGAGCACAGTCTTCTGAAGTGCCTCTGGCTGGATTCAAACCACCAACTTTTCACCTACTCAGTCTCCAAAATTTCCTACTATTCATCATAGATGCTTGTCAAGTCGTTTGTTTCCACTGATAGTACATAAGCATGATTTACTTTCTTTCTATTTAATATGACCTATGTTTTATTAGACAGCATTAGCTAATCACTTCTGATGTTACAAAGAATGAACAGCACTGTGGTTCCATTTTTTAACATGTTCCCTACTAGGGCTGTGTAATGAGCACTTATGAATTAATGAAACTATCTGGGTTAGCTTTAGAAGGATTTTTAGCTGAAAAGACACAGTGGGGAGAGTAATAAATAGTGAAAGAAATTTTGATTTGTTGATACTACGTGATAAAACACAAGCATCATCTTTCTACTTCTGTGTAGATTTTAAATGTGTGTCTGAAATTTATGTTTATCAATAATCTATTCTATCACCACAAAGTATGAGGTGTCTTTTTAAAACAAGAGGAAGCTGAGGTGGCACAGTGTGTGGGGGTAGCTCTGGCAGGACAAATCTACCAGTTTCCAGGAAGCAAGTGGGGAAATCCCCCTCTGGAAATCCAATCATCAGCTATGACCTGTTGTGAATTGACAGGAACAAGTGAAAGTTTTGAGTTTTCCAAAAGAAAAACATTGATTAATTAAATCTACTGGTTTTTCTTTCTCCTACAGATCTGGATTGAAATTCCTAAAATTCGTACTCGTACAAAGTTTTATACCACATTTGGAGCTAATATAAATACAAGGTATTTAAATGTCAAGATGGTTAAGTTGTAATAAACCTTAGTGACATGTCTCATAAAACAAAGAAATCAAACTAGATATAAAGGTTATTGGAATATTTCTTGACAACATTTCAATGTAGTTGAGAAATCATCTGCAGCAGCCTTTAGAATATTCTGAGCTTTTCCATGAAATAAGGGAATATACCAAGGATTTTAAAAGAATAATCAGTAACAACAGATTTTATATATAAATTACAACTATATCAAAGAAAAACTTACTACGTGGTCCTTAAGATTTCCAACAGATAAAATGACTTTGCTGAGCACACTGTTAGAGCCTGGACTCGTGAGTGCGGGCAGCATGCTACATGATGGACAAGGTTTTTGCTACCACCACAAGGGTCATTGGCCCATTGAGTAGAATTAGACAGTAATTCTTGCCACAAGTACAATTAAAAAACAAACCAAACCAAAACAAAAAAAACCCATTCTGCTGCAGCATCCCAGATAAAAATGGGGGCGGGGGAGTGGGAGTAGGGGTGGAATTTAAAGACATGTATTATTTGATGAATTATTCACATCACCTCACAAGCAGCTTGACTGTTATTAAACTGTTTGGTCAACAATTCAATCCACTGAAGCATCGTGGGCTAGAAAGAAAAAAGGAAGAAGTCAATGAAGGCAGAGAGACTATTAAACTAAAGATAATAAAGCTAAAAGACACAACACTCCACAAAATAAGACATACCTTTTCTTTGGAATGAATGAATGTTTCCAGGACAAAGGAAGTGCTTAACTATTAAAAAAAAGAAAACAAAATTAGCATTTAAAATCAGCAGTAAACTGACTACATTCTGTGAGGTGGACGCCCTTACCTTTGCAGTCATGAGGGACACAGCTTTCGGGTCTGGTAACGTGCTGGGAATACAGCTACACAACTGCCACATAAACCTAGAATTTAAAAGGGTAACTTAAAATTCTTACAGAACAAGACTTTAAAAAAATATGGTTTCTTAAAAAAATATATATAAAAAATCAATTACTAAATTTACCAAACTCACCCAAAATATGTATGTTCAAAAATATTTTTGTCTTGAAGAAACTGCATGTTATCATGCCAAATCCACTGAAGAGAGAGAGAAGAAAAATGCTAACATCAGATCCCCAAAAGAAGTCTCTTAACATTTTTTTATTGTACTGGAAAAAACAAAAAGACTTGTTTAAACTTATCCTAATTATATCACTATCTAAAGCATTTATAATGACTTTTGAAAATACAAGCTCTGAAATTCTAAAACAAAAAAGCAAATACATAATGAAATAAAATCATAAGCCACGCTGCTTTTTGATAAAAGGTTATGGAACAGAAAAAATGAGTACTGGGGCCCATGCTCCATGGTGACTCTAGTCTACAGTGGTGCTGTAGCCCCAAGAAGAGGTTGCACACGTGCCCAATGCCTTCAGTTCTGCAGCTTTGTTTAATAGCATGAGCTTCTTGCTTTCAGCAATGAATCTGTATGTTCTAACTTTTCACTCCTACTTTGGTGAGTGGCAATTGGTCTTAAAACCTGTAGGACAGCCACCTAAGGTGGAACTACTTGTTTCCCCTTGCCTGGAACAGAGAAAAGGGATGAAAACCAACCTTGAAAAAAAAAAAGGGGGTGAAACAGGATTAAGGGACCATGAGTAACTAGATGGTGTTCAGCTACCACTGTCCACCAATCTAAAAAGGGATCCCTAGCAGATGATTCTGAATAGAAAGGGGCAAAAGGTGGAATAAAACTCAAAACAAATAGGGGAGCTCTGGTGGCCTAGTGGCAAGGAACTGCAACTACAATCCCAAAGGCACATGGTTCAAATCCACCAGATGCTCTGCCGGGGAAGGAGGG
>NW_006399761.1:25335901-25387670 GCF_000299155.1 Elephantulus edwardii | reverse complement strand
AAAAAAAAAAAAAAAAAAAGAAAAACTCAAAACAAATGAGCCAGGCTTACTCATCAAATAATGACTGGTGGACTCTTACGACTATGACCCTCGGTCATCCTCAAACTGGGGACAAAACTCACTGATATGCAGTGGGTATGTTGATTAAAAAAAAAAAAAAGTAGCTTCCCTAGACCATTGTCTTTAATCTGATTCAACTGCTTCAATTCTGCCCCTGCCCTGCACACACAATGGCCAGCCTGCCTCCCTCATCAACAGCTGTGTGAGCCATCATGCATACAGAATGTGTTAGTCTATGCACAAGGGGAATGGCTAGCCTTGCCATTAAGCTGAGGAGATGTAGTCACAGCAAAGTGGGATGCTGAACACCAGGGAAGAGGAAGAAGCAAAGTGTAGCACATGTCCTTCAGGGTCAGAGCGTCCTGTTCCAGCAATGGCGTCCGGCTTTTAAATGAGAAGCTGTCTAGACTAAGGGATTGTACCTTGCTTTTTATAGAGAAGTTCTCTGAACTGAGCTGTTAATGTGAATTACCTAACTCCACATTTCTGAATGATCCATGAAGTCTGTGGGGATCACTGCAACGTATTTTGTACTCAGTTAAGTCGGGGCAGGAGTGGGGGAGGATATATCTAACCTCATGGGAAGGACGATTGTGTTGTGGATCTTAGTGATGGGGGTAGTTCCCCCTTTTGGAGTTAGGAGATGTCAGACTCAGCTGTTCACACTCACTCTCAAGGCTCAACTCTCAGCCAAACAATAGAAAAGCCATGAGGTGACAAGTAATACAAGGTGGAACACATGCCTCAGAATATAAGGTAAAAAAAGAGGCAGTTATTCATGGAAAAAGCCCAGAAAGTAATAAAGTGTCAGACAGTAAGACTAATGGAAAGGAGACTCACAGGAAGGGAGCAGAAAGCACAGAGCACATTCCATATATTGTAATTAATGTAATCTAACAAAATGCGCATAAATGGTTGAATAGCAAATCAACATGCTCTGTAAAATTTTACTCAAATCATAATAAAAAACAACTTTATTACTTACTATAATATCAAACAAGGAAAGTCTTATCACAAATGAAAAGCTTATTTCTTATTATATAAGAATAACTATTTTTAATCCTTTTCAAATGTATGATGTATGTATTTTTATTATGAATCATAAATAAAACCTGCAAACTTGCAAATCAGTTCCAGAAGTGGAGCATTACCCGTAACGAGTTTTTTTTTCCAGCATTTTCATTTCTTAGTTTTGCTGCTATCATTTTCCACACCTTTTATTCCCATTCCTTTTAACGTCAGATCCCATCACTAACAGATATTTTCAAATAGCTTTTAAATGTACTCCAGAGAAAACTTCATAATTGTATTAAAGCCTACTTATATCTACAGAGAATGAACAGATTTTTTAAACTGGTGCCAAAGTCAAATGAATTTGTACCTCTAATAACTCAGAAGAAACATCAAATTTGTAGTCTCTGCCATTTTCTTCCTCTGGTTCCATGCGTTTGTAAAAGAGCATATATGCACTGTGTGTCTTTAAGTGGGGGGAAAAAAAGATGTATTTTAATTTTTCAGGGCATAACTGTAAAAATGATAAATGGAGAGGGGACCATGAACATCATCTACATAAGAAATGCTTACCTTTTCAAAAGAGAAATCCATAAATTTATCTGTTACAGAGTCGTAAGTCTTGGTCTGTTAAAAAAAAGTTTGGTTTAAAAACGGATGTAGGTCTCTGTTTAGTTATAATTTTAATTAACAACTATTTTATAGTGAATCTATGGACAGTTTAAAGTAACATTAAAATTCTGAAAAATTCTGTGTCATTCACCAATTTGACCAATGTATCCACTTGAGACTTTTTGAAGTTTTTAATTGAGAATTCAGTAAAACTAAGAAAATTTAACTACAACAACAAGTAATACTCAAATGAAGGGCCTGGCAAGGAGAACAGATGATCTGAGTCTACTTTTTGTAAATGTGGTTCATGAGCAGAAATGAAAAGAAAGTTTAAAACTACAAATAAATAGACTAATATTTTTCATAAAACTTGAAAAACCCTCCGTTAGAGATCTCAACACATTCCCTATGAGAATACACGGCACACACCTACATCCTGATGTTCCTATCAATCTTCAGAAAGAAATTTTTTAAAAAAATTTAAGTCTAAGAGCTTAAAGAAATTTTGCCAATTAAGTAAAGGGATAATGAAGGTGTGCATATTAAATAATGCAACTCACAAATATCAGAAAAAGTCAAGCAAATATTAGTATATGGGAATTGATAGTTAAGGTTTGAAATTTAAATAAGAATGAAAGACAAGAGGGCAAGGAACAATGACAGCAGTGTCATGAAGAGTGGAACAGGAAGAGAATTAGGGGGTAACTGTGAGAGATCTTAACGGCTACTCTTTATTAAGCAAGGTGAAAGTTCTTATTGGTGGTTCTCGAGAACTCTAGGTAGTATCTAACAGGAAAGCTAACGAAAAATATCTCATGAAGCAGACACAGCACTGGACAGTGATGGAGTAAGAAAGGAAGACAGGCAGAAATTTCTGACTGTTGGTTTTTGGTTGTTTTGGTTTTTGTTTTTTAATTTTAAAGGAAGTATCCTAGGAACACCATCTAGAGATGCAACTGGGTTTAGTGATGTTTTTTAACAGTGAAATTTTCCTTCTACCTATCTTCATAAGAGTGCATCTAAATTCCAAAATCAATCTCCATAATAGTCTATGTGTTTCCTACTGCCAAAGGGGCCCTTTAGAGTAGTGAGAGAAGATCTTCACCCTGAAACCCACAGCGTCCCTTTTCAGCAGGAAGTAGCTAAGAGAATACGCCATCCCCTTTTCCTTATGACTCAGGGTGAAGTCTCTCTCAGGGAGGAGTGATAGGGAATGGCAAAGGACACACTGACAAAGGAGATTAATCAGAACTGACTTTGACAAGCACTCTGGCAATTGGACAATTAAAACAGACATTCGGATGGCGGGGAAGAAGAACAAACTGGGGAGGAGGGTAGAGAGAATGGTGCAGCAATGAAGGAATGAAAACCCAAAATCCCTGTAAATGTTCATTAAAACGAATAAAATTTAATAATAATAATAAAAAAATTGTTAGCAGTTAACCCAATTTTCCATTCAGAATAATAAAGAACATAAAATAAACAACACTTTAGTAAAATTCAGAATGTGTATAATGTTCTATGATAAGTTGTTTGGGTATTAAGACAAAAAAAAAACTATTTGAGCTTATCTATCTCATGGAAATGACTCATGAACTTGTCATAATCAAAAGGGTATTTTCAGAAAACTGATAATGGTAAATTGCCGATGAAGAAGAGAAAGCATTATAATACCACAACAGAATTTTCTTAAATCATATTGTGGATTACAGAAGAGCTAAAAATGTTATTGCTATAAAAAACAGAAAGAGCTGGTGACATAGTGGCAAGAAGCTGTGCTGCAATCCCAAAGGCATGGGCTTGAACCCATCAGCTGCAATTAACTGCTTATGAAAACCTGTGGAGGGTCAGCTGTGGGCTGTGAATACCTGACAGTACTCAACAACCACCAACTAGTTAAAAACAGTAATATCCATGCTGTTGCTGCTGTTATAAAGAACATAAGCAGGGTGGTTGTTGTTTTTTTTAAAAAAAATCCTTTGGCTCAATCCAACTCTCCTCCATCAGACTTCCAGACTGAATTAGTAAGGAGGGATCAAAGTATTTTTTTCCTCCCCATTTCTGATTCCATGTCAGTTTCAGAGTAAGCAATCCATTGAATCATATTATTTCATGGCCGTGTAATTAAATTCCTATACTATTATTTAGCTTCTCATTTGTTCTTAATCAGACTGCTGGCAGGAACAGCAATTTTTTAGTATATTCCAGTGTCTGTTAGTATGCTCTGAACATAGTAAACTTCCAATATATTCACAGTTAAAAAAATTAATTTAAGGTTTAAGTGACTGATTTTGGACTTTAAATTTTACTGTGGTAACACATCCTAACTGAAAGCCATTTTAGCCATTCTAGGTGCACAAGTCAGTGGCATCAATTACATTCACAACTGCTGAGGAAACATCTTTAACATGTGTTTCCCAAACTCTGTTACAATCCCAAACAGAAACTCAGTGCCTATCTGCCTCCATCTCTGTTCTCTGAAAATCTCTAATCTACTTCCTGTGTCAAAAATGTGTCTGATTTATAACAGATCATACAGATCTGTCTTACTATGTTTGGCTTATTTAGTTTAGCATGTTTTCAAGGTTCATCCATATTGTAAGTACATATTAAAAATGGATTCTTCTGTAATGTTTACACTGCCTGTAAATGCCACATTTTATTCATCTGTTGATGGACACTTGAGCTGTTTCCATCTCTGGGCTATCGTAAATAATACTGTTATGACTATCAGTGCACAAGTATAGGGGAGTTTCTGTGTTCAAGGTCTTCTGGTATATACCTCAGAGTATCTTTGTTTAGTTTTTCATGCTTATGTTAGCATCTATGTTTAATGATCAGCACACTTAGCTTTGTTATACTAAACTTTTTCAGTGGTTACATGTACATTGCCATCTGCTATTGGATTTTATAATTTGAAAGAACTTAGGCAATTACAAACACCAATAATTTCTGGATAAAACTTACTGTCATTTCTCCACCAAAACATTCAGAGGCCAGCTGCGCAGAATCAAAAGGCTTTACTTCAGCATCATTAAAAAGATACCTAAAAAAGATGATGTTTTAGATGGTACTGCTCAAACACGTAGCTGCTAAGTATATCTGTATTAGATCTGGTTTTCCCTTAATATTTCCATTATTGATCTATTTAATATATGGATTAAATTATTTCATGAGGAAAGCTATGTTCTTCGTTTTAAAAACTAACCCACTGGCCACTGGGACTCTAACTTTACAACACAGTCATAACCATGGTAAAATAAGCAGAAAATGAAAATCCCAACCTAGGATAAACAAAGTTAAGAAAAATAAAGAAATAAGGACATCGGCTTAAGCATAGCATGTAAAGTTATAAGACAGGAAAGACAGAAGAAGGGTCAACTTTCAAAGACAATCTCTGAATTTATAATAAAGATTAAGTATATGTTTACTGAAAAATCAGCTAAATTTTTTTTAAAAGTTCGTTGATATGATGCTAAAGGAATGAGAAAGAGGAAAAAACTATTTTGGTAACTGCAGATCAATGGAACAATGTACATTTGGTTCAAAGCAACTTTCTCAGTAGTGAGACCTTACCTGGCACATATATAGTACCTACACATAAAAGATTCTTAACATCTGAAGACCAAAATCGTACTTGTTTAAGGGACTCATGCCTTGATTTTGAACCATTAACTTGATAAAAGTTCTTAAGTGGGAAGAACGGAGGGGGTATGGGAACAAAGGTGGATCATGTAGGTAACTTCTAAGGGGCAGATACAAAGCTATGTGGTGCCCATGTAGGAGGAATTCAGGCAACTGTTCTCCACAAACTTACGAGGAGGATGCAGTGCTGTACGCAAACTCTTCATTTTACTGGCGGGATCATCTAGTCGGCACTTTCTCAAGAGTGCACAGATTCATAAAGTTAAAAGAACTGATCACTATTCTCTTAAATGTCCTTTGTTAAAAATTTTTCTTTAATTTGATGGAGATTTTTTTTTAAATTAAAAAGAAAATACAAAGGGAAAAACTTATAAGCTTATACATAATTTTTAAAAACTTTTATTAAAAACAAAAAAAAATCCAAGCAATGGAATGTTTACAACTCACCATTTATTGTTCTTATAAGCATGTGGATTTACAATATCTCTGATGAAGCTGTAATAGTGGCCGCCATCCGCTGTTCCTGTGTGGACAGTCACTCCTATCAAGTCATACTCGTAGCTCTCCGTTTCTTTTGAATGATCAGTGACTTCTTTAAAACCTACACATGCAAGAATGGAAAGAGTTCTGAGAATTGACAAAATGGCAACACCTTAGAATCCCTTTATATTATTATTATACACACTAACAGGTATAAATACTTCACATATTAAAATAAAATAACTATAACCAATATTCATGGCCTCTAAGCAAAGTGTAATACAAATTATTTGAAAAATAGACAATAATAGTGCAAAATTATGGACCTCAGTACAATATATGCATGTAAACATTCTCTTACACTGTTAGAACAGGTAAACACAGGCTATGAAAAGTGTGAAGAGATCTAGATTTTTTAGTTTTCATGGTTAAGGATAATGGAAGCATGCTTCCAACTGGACAGGAACATTACATAGTAGAGACTTAGGATAGAAAACCAAATGAAAGATAAACTTCCTAATCAGTTATAAAAATCTAAACGTAAAGATACTAAGGAAAACTCAAAAGAACAGTCTATTAGAAATTAAAACAAGTCTGAGTTACGATCTACATTCTTAGAATCAAAGGGAAAAGAAAATGTTTAACAGGACAAAAGAAATCAGCTCTGATTCCCTTAAAATGAAGGCTCAGATTGTTATAAAACAGAACTGACATCAGGTTGGGGGGGAAATGAAGAAAAGAGGTGATAAATAATGTACAGTGTATTAAAACAGATCGAGAGAACTGTTTAAAAGGGATATATGATTAGGTATTATTGTCATGAATAAGAGTCCAGAATAAGAGCTGCATAGTAAAGTGGACTGGGGGGTGGCGGGGGGTGGTGGTGGTGGTGGTGGTGTGTGTAAAACAATGAAAGAATTTTGTTTTCTTAAAAAGAGAAAAGCGAACTGGGGGTGGGGGGAGGCATTCATTATCTTAGCTAGGATTCACAGGTATGCGCTTTACATAACCATCCACAGCGTAACCTCATTGTTGATAGCATCTCACATTCAATCCAACGAAGACATTAAGCCATTGTACAAAGATTAAAACACAGTTCTCAAGGCTTGTAGCTCACACTGACGGTCGAAAACTACTAGCTATAGGACAAAGCAACAATCTGGAGTATCTGCTTAGAAAAGGGTACTGTGTTTTTTTTAATTATTATTAAATTTTATTAGTTTTAATGAACATTTACAGGGATTTTGGGTTTTCATTCCTTCATTGCTGCACCATTCTCTCCACCCTCCTCCCCAGTTTGTTCTTCTTCCCCCGCCATCCGAATGTCTGTTTTTAATTGTCCAAATGCCAGAGTGCTTGTCAAAGTCAGTTCTGATTAATCTCCTTTGTCAGTGTGTCCTTTGCCATTCCCTATCACTGTTTTTGACTCACCATTCTCTGCCTACCTACTGTGACACCAAATAAAATGCTCAGATGAAAACCACCAAAAGCATGTTCTATTATTTTCTGTATATTCTTAGTAGAACTGTTGCATCTTTTTGGTATTCTACTGCTGACCACCTTTTCCCTTCCACATTTTTTCATAAAGCAATGTCCCCAATACTCACCTGGTCGATGAGGGCAGCAATGTAACTCATTCTTTCTCTAACATTTTATATTGTGGTTTTTAGTAAAAGCTTACTAAGCTTATTGGTTTCCTATTCAACAATTTACACACGTTTTCCAAGTCGTCCATGTAACAGCGCTCCTCCCACCTGTCTTCCGTGGGTTCCCAGCCTCCTCTCACCCGCGTGCCTCGCCTCCTCTGATCCTGTATGTGGACTGTTGAGACAAAGGCTCCTCACGAGGGTTACTCTGCACATGTGACCCTACTGTCTGACTGAGAGGTGAGCTCCTGAACAAGTTCTGTTCCAAGTCAGAAGAATGACTTAGTGACAGAGTTGTCAAGGTTCAAGCAACCTCCACAAAAGTGCTGTGTTCTGTTTTTTAAAATAATTTTGTATCCTGTTTTATATTTTTCACTTACTCTCTTCAGGACCTTCTACTGTGAACTTTCAGACTAACTGAGAAGTCTTTGCTTTCGTTCACTACTCTTTGCTCCAGATAAGAAAAGACCAGTAGTTCTATCTCATAAAGCCATGCACAAGCTTTTAATAGCATAGTCACTACTGAGAGTCACTCCTGACAACTTTTCTCACCTCTGGAACACAACAGCTAAAAATGTCACCTTCATGAAAACAGAGCCCTGCCAATGGCTGTCCTCTGAATGAAGACATACACGTAAGTAATACATGATCTGGTCACACAGTCTTTGCTTCATATCTCTGCTTAAAAGCCACCTTCTCATGCATACCTGACTCCTCTAACCTTGTGATATACATTTACTGTCCAGGGTGGTAACACATCATGTTTGCACTTTTTTGTTCAATGCAGGATTTCCTCATTACACAAACTCCACAGAGAGCAGAGACAATGTTTCCCCTGTTCATCTATGTGTCTACAACACCTTGAAAAACACTTCAAACACCATCCTAGCATATACCCTTTGTACATAGTTATAAATATTTGTTGGCTAATTTGGTGAATGTACTTTATTACCCTTAGAAACATTTTTCTTTCTAGGTTTCAATTTCTTATGGTTAATATTTAATCAATCACAACAGAGTAAATAAGACTATCTTGTCTTGGAGACTTAAAACACATGTAAGCAAAAAAAATCACCTTCTTTCCTGTCACTCTTTCCCATGAGAAAATCTTCGGTGTAAGGAGTCATGTCCAAGCGTAAGGGGAAGGAGAAGTGTGTGTTCACTTTCTCTTTCATCATCGTCACCATGTTAAACGTATACCGCATAGTATTGAAACTCAAGATACGAGGCAGCTTCTTAAAACATGCCCTAAAATACAAAATATTACAGTATTTTGTTATAAAGTTCTCTTCTCAAAACACTCTAATAATTTCATCTGTATTTACACTGCACCTATTTCCATATTCCACAGTAAAGAGTTTTTGTGTTAAAAAAAGAAAAGAAAAAGGGAACTACCATAGACTATGGTAAATACTTTAAGAATCCATGCCAAAGGAGCGGAGACAGCGAGAAAATAGCCACATGGCCAACCAGGTCAAGGGAGTCTCTGCTGCAGGGTAGGGTAGGTTGGTTTTCCGGAAGTTTTTTCTTCTTAAATAAGCAATCCAAGTATCTACTTTTGTGAATTACATCTAGAAAGTGAAGCCATATAATTTACCAGGTATATTATTCTACTGAGAAAGTGGACTTCTCTGAGCTAAGTTCCCAATTTGTGAAACAGATTATAGCAGTTACAATGTTTTCTTCTTAGATACTGTCTGGAAAATAGATAATATTCATTAAGCTCATTAACAGGTAATATTCATTAAGTGCAGCAGCAAATCAACTGGTTATCTGCTATCTTAGGGCATCACAGATTCTTAGTTCAAGTTTACAAAACCTCAATTAAAACATGTATAAAAACATGGGCTTACAATTTTTTTTTTAAGGTGGAGGGAGAGTGGGATCAAGGTGGTAGTGGCTGAGTTGTGGTCAGGTAGGGCCCTGTGTGGCAGTCCCCCACCAGTTGTCCAGTCAGCCTGGGCTGGGAGGCCT
Source organism: Elephantulus edwardii (assembly GCF_000299155.1). NCBI lineage: Eukaryota > Metazoa > Chordata > Mammalia > Macroscelidea > Macroscelididae > Elephantulus > Elephantulus edwardii. Next base: position 25,378,242 of record NW_006399761.1, on the reverse strand, counting down.
CAGTTGGCACGCCAGGGTTCTGGGAGTGTAGGGGTACCCATCTCTCCAGCCCAGGCCACAACCATGGACCCTTGGGAACAACCAAGCACAGAGTGAACAGCTAGGGCTTCAGACGCATGGCTGGGCCCGCACAGCAGACTGGGCACCAATGGGAGGGGCAGTTTAGGTGGTAGGAGGCTGGCAGGTAGCCTGGACCTCAAAGACTCCCTGGGGTTCACAAGAAAAGAAAGGAAGGAGACCGCGTGAGAGGCTGGACTGAGTGCGACTCTGAAGGTAGAAAAGCCGAGTTTGGCTGGAGGGGGGTTAGAACTGGGATAGTTAAAGGGGGAATTCACCAATGTGTATAAAAAATTCACAGGGGTGTGTGCTGAAGCCAACAGCTTGGGTTTTAGGAATTCAGGAAGAAAAGGGAGGAGGGAAAGCAGCCGAGGGAGCCAAGTGGTGGAAATGAGAAACTGTTGACTGTCAACAATGGGGCACTGGAAAATGGTGAGGCCACAGAAGCAGACAGAACTGCAATGATGATCCCTCGATGAGATGTCCACGTGTAAGCACTATCGTTAAGCTGTCCAGGGTAAGCAGAAGGCTTGCGAGTAGTGGAACATTTGCTGACACAGGAGGTCACTGGCAAGTGCCTTGAGTTGACTTCTACTTGTACTACTCCCACATACAACAGAACCTTGGCCGTCCTGTCTCTGCAGCGCTTATCCTTTGAGCCGCCACCTGAATCCACCTCGCTCAAGGTATCCTGTTAAAACATGGGGTCCTGCTCCACGGACTGGCCTCTTCTGATACCATGCCCCATGTACGTGACAAAGTCTCACTGTCCTTGCTTCTGAGGAACCTTCTGGCTGCACTTTTTCCAAGACAGATTCTTGGCCAACATCACAGTTCAAAGTTCTTCATTCTTTTGCAGTCTTCCTTATTCACTGTTCAAAGCTTATGTGCTTAAGAAGCAAATGGAAAGACCGTGGGCTGGCAGAATGAGGATACAAGACACAATCATCAGCATGCCAGTAAAAACCAAAGGGAGAGTGGCAATGAAAGCACGTGGGAAGACTGGACCAGCTGAGGATCCTGTCAAACACAGCGCTCATGTGCTTGTCATCAATGAGCCAATACTGGCTGAACACTCACTAGGCGATTAAGTACCGCAAGAGCACGAGGGAGTGTATTGTTATGTCACCTGGGAGACGAGACAGATGTCTCAGCAAAACAGGAGCATCAAATCAGCCAGAACGGAAGGTTTCATGAAACAGGGAATGATCAAGAACAAATTTCTCAGTATGTTTATTAGAGCGTCTACAGAGACTCTGAATGATCTTTCACTGTTCCCTCACTCTAGACTTCAACGTGAGTGCTTCTCACTATCTCCATTCCGAGTAAGTTCTTTTAACTCAACTTCAAACATCATTCTGTCTAGTTAACCTGCAAGGGGTATTCTCTAATTATCTGAATTTGTCATCAACAACTTTGCTCTATGGAAATCTACCTGAAAAACACGATCATTCCTCTTCGATTCCATTATCTGAAATATTTCATTCATTGTATGCTGTTGTTGGGTGTCATTCAGTCAGAGCCAACTCAGTTGACCCTTCAGGTTTGCAGAGGCAGGAAACTGCACAGCAGGAGACTGCTCATCTTTCTCCCACGGAGGAGCTGGTGGATTCGAACCAAGCACCCTTGGATTGACAGTGCAACTCCTTTCCACTGGATTGCAGTTTAATTCTCTTTCAACATGCTCAGACCTTCAAGTTAAAAACTCCTTTGCTTAATTCCAACACTCTTTCCAGCTTCCATCTTTGTCATTGTTTTTATTGCCAAAAGTCTGTATGATGCTGTACATATGATGCCAGCTGACGGTACTGCAAACTGACAAAAATCAAATAGACCCTCAAGCTCTCGGCGACCCCGACGTGGCTCTCCGACCCTCCGTCCTTGTACTGTGGACGAGCTGGTGGATCTGAACCATGGGAAATTCAAAAGCGCCCTTGTTGGCAGTGTCACACTGTCAACTCTGCCCAAACACACCGCCAAGTTACCTCCTGGAAAGATCCAATCCTTTTCCCTCCTTCAATTTTTACCCCAGTTTCTGGTTTTATCACTACATCCTGATTCTCAACACTTTCTTTCTATAGGTTCTGCATGTGCAAGTGGACAGGGGTCTCATTTATTGCAACTGCTCTGCTCTTTCTCAGACAGGTGTTTTAGTAGCTTCACTCAGTAAATCAGAAAGATAATCCACTAACGTGGGTTTCAATCAGGCACAATTAGATCAAATACTGCTTTTCTTTACTGTTAAAGTATTTGACATGAAATCTATTTCATGAAGACTGCCCCCTCATCTCCAATTCCTTGTACTTAGATGATCATTTTTATTTCTGTACCTTAACTGCACAATTTGCTCTTTAAATTCTAATTATATTCGTTAAAGGTTCACTTCTAGAACAATCATCTATCTCCTGTCATAAACATCTTTGCTCTCATGAAAAAGCTCTTCACACTGAGATACCGAGCAAAGTTTTCTTAGTTCATGAGTACATTCTATCATACCTGACAGAGCACAGCACAAAGGAATTAGAAAGACATCAGTACACGCTGAATTAATTAAAAGGAGAGGAAAAGCCCCCAGAAAAATGGAGAGGTATTTTTAAAAAAACTGGAAACATCTTCATTCTTTTAAAAATATTTTGGAAAGGATATTCCTTGAGAAAAGAACAAGTACTACAGAGATTAAAAGACTCAAACCCCAACAAACCTGTAAATGAAAGGAAATCATAAAAGAATTGTGAACCATACGGCATTTATTAATAAAGCTACTTTCATGTGAACATAGCTGATTATTCAAGACATTGACTAAAAATTTGAGATCAATGGAAAAAATTGTGACCCATGTACACAATAAAACCACCATTACCGTTGCGGCCCTCTGCCCGGGGCAGGCTGCCCTCGGCCCTCTGCCTGGGGCAAGCCGTCGCGGCCCTCTGCCCGGGGCAGGCTGCCCTCGGCCCCCAGGTTGGAGCGAGCCGTCGCGGCCCTCTGCCCGGGGGGGCTGCCCTCGGCCCCCGGCTCGGGGCGAGCCGTCGTGGCCTTCTGCCCGGGGCGAGCCGTCGTGGCCTTCTGCCCGGGGAGGGCTGCGCCTGGCCCGTCTCGGGGCGAACCGTCGCGGCCCTCAGGAGCAAGAAGGCAAGCAGCTGTAACCCAAGACCACCAGTAAGGTGATAAACTGTCCTCCCTTCCCCCCCTTTATATCTACGCCCCTGTTCAGCATGAAGAAGCCAGAGAGTCGGCATCCAATTCCCAAATCAATAAGACAGTTGGTTTAATTACTATTGGAAAATGCTTGTCATTCCTCTGTAGCATCTGGTCCCCACTGGACCCTCATCATTTCCTTCACCTGCTCCCCCCACCGATCAAACTGTGCAGCTCTGCAGCTGCATCCTGGCCCATCCTCACCCTTCTACCCCCAACCCTCACCTCCTTGTACCCCCAATATGTTTTTCCCAATAAAAAAAAATATTATTTAAAAAAAATAAAATAAAGCCACCATTATCAGAAAGTGAGAAATAACATTAATACACATACCAGAGAAAGGAGAAAAAGAACAAATACAAGTATCTAGAATGTTGCTGGCAGTGATTTCCACTGAAGGTGAAGCCATGTGTGTATTACATAGTGACGTACAGGGTTTTCAAGACTGAATTTTAAAAATCAGATTTGTCTTTCAATGTGCCTCCTGGGTGCACCAGCTTTTTAGCTACTAGTTGAATGCTTAACTGTTTCAGTACTTTCAGATTCAGTACTTTTAAATTCAACAGTTAACTGCAAAGTCTGACTCCACACCAGCTTCTTTGCAAGCTCCACATGGAATAGCCAGATGCTACTAGCTAATAGAAGCTAATAGCTGGTTCTGAGGTAACTTCAGTTCGATAAAGAACCGTCCTGAAAATCACATATTTGTACTGCCTATTATCAAGGAAACAACAGTGTTAACGTTTCTTTCAACTGTAAAATCAACTACGACGGGCATCTACTTAAAGAGCAGCTGGGAGAAGAACGAGCACAGAACTAAGAAATACAGTATCACTGAAACGAGACAGCCCTCACCAGCTGGAAAATGCAATCACAGCCACAACCGACTTCAGCACAGTGGAGATTATGAAGATGGTGCAGCACTGGACAGAGTTCCAACAACGACAGTGTCATTACAGACTGACTCGGGGGCATCTAAAAACCATCTAGCGGTTAGTGTAACTGTCTTCTAAGACGAGTACCTTTTGTAAAGAGCTGTTATGTGGATTGAGTCCAGTCACAGAGCTCCACGTGCCAAAGAGGATCAGGAGAAGGTTTGCTATTATCATGTAATGACATTACTAAAACCAGACATCCAAGAGTAATACAGGTAATGACGGAAACTATCCCTCTAACTCTTTCTGTCCCTAAAACTAGACTTTCTGTAGGGGACTCACAGTTCCTAGCACCAATTACACAAACATCAACTGCACTTCACTAAATAACTGAGCTGCAAAGAGCCGATGTGCCCTTCATCACCAGGCCTCAATTTCTTACGCTCACTACTAGTGAGCTGGAACCAACTTAGAGCCATCCCTCCAACAAGTCGTCAAGGGGCTGTGAATTCCTCAGGAGAATACTGGCCATCTTTCTCCAAGGAACCACTGGTGGACTCACCTCACCAGAGATGGGCTCATCTTTGGGTTTTATCAGCACTAATTTCATTAAAATTTAAACTTCCTTTATCTCCACATTATCTTCCACTTGCATCTGGTAATTTATCAAGAGTAAAATGATGTTTTTAAAAAGCATACCTCTTCTCAGCTCGTACTTTCTTTCCACAATGAGAGCAAGTATACATGTTGTCACCTTCTAAAGTGTCTTTAATGGTAACTTCATCAAGAGATTCCTGTGCACAAAATATTTGAAGGTTTCATATTAGCGCTAAAAGCACACAAGCAAAAAATTATGAAGACTATGCAGTGAAAAAGCAATTTATTGTAACAAAATGAATTCTTAATTTGCCTTTTAAAAAACCCAAAACAAACCACACACACAAAAAAACCAAACACCCTTTTCTCATACTAACAAAACCCAAACCCCACTGGCAGCAAGTATCTTGTGATCTAGTCCTCCCCCACTGTGTTTCAGACGTGGTAAATTTTCACTGGAGGAGGGCATCTTTTTCCCTCAGAGCAAGCAGGCGTTAAGACTCAAAGCACAGGCCTTTCAGCCAGACATCCTACTTGATATATACTACCAGAGTCGCTTCATACTGATTTTGAGAATATTATTTGAAAGGTTCTGGATTTTAAAAATACTATATAACATGGGAGAGTCTAGAGAGCATTATGCTGAGTGAACTAACCCAGTCTCATTAGGAAAAATACTGCTTAAGACCATTATTGTAAAAGTAGAAAGATTACTAGTAAGATGTGGATAAAAGTCCAAAAGGTGAAGTGGAGGGAACAAGGGTGCAGAGGGTGGAAAGGGGAAGAAATCACTAAGCTACCAGAGTTTGGTGTTTAAGGATGGTAGGGGGGTGGTAATGGAATTAGGAAAAGATCTAACAGGGACCTGAAAAGAAAGGGTTAATAGTGAGCAAAGATCAATTCTAATTTTATAAAACACAATGTATATGAGTGATGTGGAAACACAATGTGAATGTAGGAATGTGTGAAACGGCAATGTACACGAATAATACATAAAGTATACAACTCAATATAAAAGTAAAAGTGAGAAAAAAGAGGCTATGTATTTAAATTTTTAGCTAAAAATTAGTTTTGTGGTCTGTCTAAACATGTAAACAGGAAACTGAGTTAAAAACAAGGCAAAAGTTAACTCTCAAGATACTAAAACAAACCTGCAAATAGTTACAAAAAAATAAAAAGAAGGCTTAAATGTTGTATACAAAATTACTTACATAAATGTTCTTCATATCAGCCACCTGGCACCTGACTGTGTAGAACTCTTCTGCAGTCTGACTGACATGCTCACAGTCCTGAATAACAAACAGTAAACAATCAGTGACATTGTAATAACAAGCTAAAACATACAATGTGCCAACAGAGCAAGGAACTGACTGAATACTTACCAAGGAAACAACATTGTTTGTTATTACACCTCCAAACAAACTTTTGACTGTGTTTTTCTTTAAAATAAAACAAAATGTAGTAGTTAAAATATGGGCAAATGAATACAAATGAAAAAAACCCAAAACTATCACAACACACACATACCCCCGCCCACCCCAAATACTCATGTCAGATACTAACCAATTCTGGAGACATTTCTTCAATTTTAGTGATCAGATCAGTAAAAAACTCAGTCATGTCTTTCTGCTCCCCGGTGTTCAGTGGCTGCTTATCCATGGTGTATGTTTTACAGAAAGGTCTAGGATTGTAGGCTTTGCATTCACTTTCCTGGAAAGTAAACAAAAATTTCTAAGAAATTCTAGAAATGGCTCAGACCTTTATGTGAAATGAATTATTAAAACTGTGGGCTAAGTGAAGTTTTACTATAGATTGAACTTTCTTTTAAAATACTGTTTTCACCTAACATGACACAATTCAACTCTGTCAAGAAGATACATTTTTTAACATAAAGGAATAAATAGGAAATCTCTGGATTTTTATTAAAAAAAAGATCAGTTATTAGATGTTTATTAAATGTTGAAAGTTGAAAAATAGGAAGCAAGTACGACGCAGTCCTTGTCCTCAATAGTCAGTGAGTGAGACAATAACAGATCCAAGGGAGAGGAACAACAAAGTCGTACTGGTGAGGCAGAGTGTTTGCTGTTAGCTGTGTTCTCTTAAAGCAGATGAAACCCAAAATCCCTCTGCGAGGTGGTAGAAGAAAATGGAGAGCCCTGAAAGGCAGTGTTTGAGGTGAGGGGCAGCAGAAATAATTTCACAGATGAAGAGGCAATAGGAGCGTGGGCTTCAAAGGGCTCGGGGTTACCACAGAGTGAAGCTGAATATGGAAAGGAAGTACAGGTTGCAGGAATGAATTAGCCACTCGGATGAACAACCGAGTACCATTCTATTTCCAATGCAGAATCTGAAGTAGAAAAGTATTTAATGTCTTTAAGACTGGTTACTTTTCTAGTTGAGGGAACAGGAAATGAGAGGTACAAATTATAATCAAAGATTTAGGCACCAAACGGGAAAATCTTGTGATGGAAAAAGAACTGGATACAATGAAGTCTTCAAATGACTAGTTAATAAAATGCAGATGACTGAGATGCGATAGAAAAGTCACTAGAATAAAGAGAGGTAAACAACAAATTAATTTTGGAGAACAATCAAGACAAACACTATAAATGGGCAGTATGTAATTTTAAAGTTACTGTCACATGACACCTTTAGTTTTTCAGTCAATTTTCAGACATACCATTAAATATGTGAACATTTTCTGAAGCTCCAGAAGTGTGGTCTTGTGTTTCATATCTTCTGAATACTGAAAATCAGGCGAAAATTTTTCATTAAATCACAGGGAGAATAAATTAGACATTTTTGTACAGAAATAGTTGTTTTCCTAATATGAGCTCTATGAAGACAAAAAAATAACATTCTAGTTTTTGTGTAAAATTAGAACATTAAACATTAAAAATTAAGGAAGTGGATGCCACTCCTGCTCTACGTACAGACTAAAAAGGTGTGGAAAAAGGATGTAAGCCTGAGGCACACCTTTCCTGATTTTAAACTATGTGTTCCTTGGTCTGTTCAGACAACAGTGTCTCGGTACAGGTATTAATGATGCAGAACAGGTACCCAGCTCTGAAGGGGCTCTGTGGCAGGGTCTGCAGGGAGCTGCACTGCTTCCTCAAGTTACAGTTCACAGCCTCAGACACATCACGCAAGGTGAGAACTGCCTTGGCATCAATGACTTGTGGTTATTAAAAAAAAAAAAAAAAAAGCCTAGAATTTTTCTTTCCACTAGCGAGAATAAGGTTTTACGTGTCAGAAAAGGAAAAAGGTCTTTATTTTTACTAACTGTAATTTCTAATTAAATATAAATTTGAGATATGTATGTACTGTTTAAAATTTGCATGGCTATAAATCTTTATGGGAGGTGATATCTTGTATTGCTTCCTCAGAGCAGCTAGTGGTTTTGAACTGCTAACCTTTTAGTTAGCAGCACAATCGGCTTCTAGTTTCTGCCAGTGATCATAGCTCAAAGATGGCCATTAAGGTGAAGAAGAAAAAAATACCAAGAATATGGGAAGGTAACCACAAAAAAGAAAACCCCTGAAAACAATTGTCTCTGGTGAAAACAGGTTTTATAAAACAATACAAACTATACAGGCAGGTTATAAGCAGCTTAAAGATCACATTCTCTTGTGCTATTAATTCTTCTTTCAAGTGAAGTCTACGAAGATTATAAACCAAAAGATCCACATATCTAAATCCAATGATTCGACACAGTAAAATAAAATATTAATGGGAGACCCTGAAATTTATCTCAAACATAGTTCCCATGAAAGTACTTTGGAGTGAAGTGATTTTGTTACAGAAAAGAAAAATAAAAAAAATAAAAGCAGAGATAGATGGCAGACTAAAAATCCCCTATTACAGAAAAGAATGAAAAACAGAAAGCAAGCAAAAATATGGAGCAGAGAATAAACCGAACAGGACAATATGCTCTTATTCAGAAGTATAACGAAACATGCTTTGTGATTCTGGCAAGTTCTCTATTCCACCCCCCCCCCCCAATTTGCTCCTCTCTTTGAAAAGTAAAACTTCCTCCCTGGTACACAATATCCCCGCCCCAAGTACATTCCACTATGCAACCTTAATTGTGGACTCTTGTGAAGTTCTCTACTTTTGTCTTAGGCTTTATTTTCTGTGTAATTACAATTTATATGCCTTTTAACAGAAAAGGCAAGAGGATCTACAAATATGTGTAATGCATAACTGTTTTCCTTTGACAGCTCAACGATGGTGTTAGGAGCAATTTGTTAAAATGTGAAAACAATTAAAACACAGGTGATCTCTCCATTTGCAAGCCAACTTTAGATCTTAATTCCACCTCCTAATGCATTTCTTAATAAACACTAAATTAAAAAAAAAATCAAGATGCAAACGAAAATGAAAACATTTGTTTTTTAACATGCTCTCTAAACCTTTATTCAAGTAAAATTTTTTAAAAATATTCCCAGATCATCAAAAAACCCTTAAGAAATGAAACGTTTGGTTTTACAGGTTAACTTAAAAGCGAGGACAAGGTGTGTACCTTAGCAGTGAAGACAGCCTGTCTTGCTTCAGGAATCATGTAAAGTTGCTGAATAGTAGAAGCCAAGTAACAAGTGGCTCCCAGATTCGTCAGGCCCACAAACCTGCACTCAGCACGAACGTCCTCGTGGGGCCAGTAGTCCCATTTGTAAGGTGCATGAGCTGCTGACAAAAGAGGGGGCACACACGCCCCCCCAAACAGTTAATCATCAAGTTGTTTGCTTTACCAATGCACCTTACCTCATCTAGCTAACAGTCATAAATGATGTTGTACTATAGACTCAGAATTGATTCACAGCTGACCCTCCAGCGGTTTTCTAAGTCAGTAAGTTGCTCAGGAGAAGACTGCCTGTTCTTCTCTGGAGGAGCAGCTGGTGGATTCGAACGGAGTTGGCACTAGATTCACAGTACAACTCCTTACCACTAAGCTATCAGAGCTCCACATAAAATGTGTGTATACACAAACTTTTTTCTAAATACGTAAGCACACAAACTAAACCACTATTACACTCTAAACATCTGAAGGATTATCAAAACTCAATTTATTTGCCACTAACAGTACAATATAAGGTGGGGTTGAGGTCAAGCCAGGGTTCAGATTCACATAAATCGGACTCAAGTAGACAGAACCTAACAAAAATGCTAAACCACTACAGATAAAAGTGTATAAAGGTATTTCTGCTACACACACACACACACACACACACACACTGTCTCTGCCCCCCTTTTTAGCTTTCTGAACATTAAAACAAAGTAGTAAATAATGCTAAAATATATGAAGTATGCCGTTTTTCTGTATTAGTGATTTCCAACACTGCCTTTCTTTTCTGTGCACACAACTGACAGAAGTGAGAGAAGGGCGGATGCTCACACTGCATGTGCTGGGCCATGACCCAGTTGTGGATCAGCCTGTAGTTCTCCACCGAGCCTTTGACCATCTCCACCAACAGGTCGTAGGCAGCAGCTCGCGAGGAATGAGACTTGCACTTTGGCTGCAGTCGATCTTTAAGACTGGGCAGCAAGAACAGTAAATTGAAGATATCTCTCAAAAACTCCTACAAAGAGAAAAATTAAAGCACAATGAAGAGCAAGCTACAAAATGCCTGTATATTTAATTTCAAACATCACAATTCATTTATACAGAACAAACTGGATTCCCTAACACCTGTGGTTGATGAAAAGATTGAAAATTTAATGGGAACCACACATCTGAAAGTCTTAATGAAGTTACGATGGTGAGGCTCATCTTTTACTCTTGCCTGCTGATACTTTATAACTTCTGCATCTAAACCAAAATGCATTAAGTGACCCAAATTTTGTTAGGACTTCATTATTCATGTATTAATTGGTGCATTCCCATTTACCGCAATCTCTCCTTGTAACTTCCTAGCAATAATAGGAGGAGGAGCTTGCCCATGAGAACTTATGAAGTACCAGGCAATGGCCTAAGGCCCCAGCCCAAAGTTGCTGTGGGTAAGATATCTCCCCAGAGTTACACACTTAGTAGGTGCCAGTGGCAAAATCAAAGACTCCAAGTACACAATCTCTGGACAAGTCAAGTTTAAACTCAGGTGCAAGGTTTATCACAGAGTCTGAAAATGTCTCAAGATTTCCAGTCCTTCACTGTCAATGTGTCTTTCATAAATTGCATCTCCCCCCAAAAAAACGACTGTTGGGGCATTTCCCCCATCTGCTCTTTCCTAACTGGATCTATGCAGCTTTTATTAAAGAACAGGATTTCTCTCATCCATCCCAAATATGGCTGTGACTGTGAAACTTCTTATACTGTGTGGGAGCAACTGTTAACACAGTAGGTCTGGGATCACAATCCTTACATGTGTTTACTTGCAAAGCTGACCCTTGCTGTCATTTGGAAACAAGTAGTAAACATTTCACTAATACAAAAAGTGCAAAAATAGGCAAGCTCTGGTGTGGCAGGAAGCTGCACTGCAATCCCAGAGGTGTACGGTTCGAATCCACCAGAGGCTCTGCTGGAGAAAGAGGGACAATCTCCTCCTGTACCAGTCAGATCTGATTTGACAGTGTACATGTGTGTACACACACTCTCTCTTAAAAAAAAAAAGAAAAAATAATATTAGTTTATAGCACTCTACCACTTTTGGAAACAATGGAGTTTAACCCAGTTTTGCTTCTGAAGTCAAGAATTTTTGTGACCAAAGTCAAGTCATGCAGGTGTGACTCACATCCAGATAGAAACCCTGGATGCCTAGGCTCATGTGAGGTTCCCCAGTGGACAACCCTTCCAATGGGTCACAGTCTCTGCTGGAGGATCAACGTGCATCCACACCAACTCCACCACAAGGGAACCAGAGTACGCCTGGCTTACTCTGGACTTGGCCCAATGCGCCTTTCCTTTACGGAATTTTTTTTAAGGACTAAGACTGACTTCTGAACATGAGTTATGTTAAACTATGTGAGTCCTTTTAGGCAGTCACCTAATTCGGGTCCACTGGGAATCCCTGAGACAGGCAAAGAAAAAAAGAAAATGCTAATTTGAACTCTTTCCATTGATGGTGCACCTCTTTCACCTTCCTGTTGTCAATGACGACTCAGCAAAGGGAAGATGGGCAAAAAGTCCACATGCGTGACCAGATGGATGGTGAGCTGATACCATGCCATCCCAGAACTCAGAGAACCATAAAAACATAGTATCTGGGTGGGGAAATAAAGTCTAATTCTTTCAAACACAATGTCTGAACTGCCTGTTAATTACAAAAAAAAACCCAAAAAACCAAAAACAAAACAACCATCTTTGCCAGGCTCATCCCGTAAGTTATAAATTGCCTGTACCTCCAAGATACTTACGCTTTGACAAAAAGATATTCAAAGGCTAAAAGGTAAGAGCATTTTATAAAAAATAGTGAATCTGAGCAAACTAAAAAAATCAATGCGTAAACCCATTTTGGTCTATCTCACAGGAAAAAACCCCCCCATTCAATAAAAACAATTTTAAAAGTTTTATACTTAAAGAGAAATGTGACACATTCTTAAAAATCAGGACACTAACCCAAAATTCTTCTAGGAATACATCTACTACTGCACTGCTTCCTGCTGGTTCCCAATCTGCTAACAAATTTTGCCAATGCGCAATCTTAATGCTATTCGAAGGATCAAACATTTACGTGCTTCCTTTATCAATGAAAAAAAGAACTTCTATTTAATTTTGTGCAATAACTTCCTAACACCATGCTAGTGGACCTTCTTATTTGCTATACTTCTCTCAAAAGTCAGTCTAAAGGGAACAACTCAATCTATTATGCAAAGCTTTCCAAGTCCTAGATGTGAACTTAATTTTCTATAAATTTAAGTGCTTGTCTTCTTTTTCTGCCCACAGAACTCCATCTAACATAAAAGCATTATCTTTTTCAAAACCTTTGTCAATGCATTAATCCCCTAATCTTCTGTATCCCCGATGAGAGCATAATGTCCTCCAGAGTTACCCATTTCTGAATGGACAGAAAAATATTCTATACAAATAATTAATATGAGTGGCTATTATCAGATATTAAATCAAAGATTAGTATTGTGATACAATGAGTGACATTATGTAATGACAAAAGGGTCCATTCATTAAAACAATATAATAATGCTGTAAGTTAAATCCAACAAGCATCCCAAAATAGTATAACTCTGATCTTCAACGCAAGTGAGAGATTTCAGGAAGGTATTTCCAGTAAATGACAGAAGCTCTAGACAGATGATTCAATTTTTAGAAGAGGATCTGACCAGGGATACAGACCCAAAAGACTAAACCACAAACATGGAGCGCTCCAGTCAGCACCACCACAATGCACATTCTTCAGTGCACTCATGAATCTTCAAGATACAGCACAAGTTGGAAACAAAGCAAATCCCATTTAACTTTAAAAAGACTGAAACCATACAAAGCTTTGTTGTCTTCAAACACAGCAGAATCACACTAATTAATAATATATTTAAAAAGAAGTAAAAGTGGAAAATACAGACATATGAAGGTAAAACACATTAAACAAGTAATGAGTCTAGGCATAACACGAGAGATAATTTAGAAAATATCTGAATATAAACGAAAGCAAACATAGTAACACTTAAGAGATGCGGCAAAAACAGTTGTCAGAGGAAAATTTATAGCTGTAATCTCCTACACCTAACTTTATAATCCAAGTACTAGAAAACGTGGAGCAAATTCAAGGACCAGAATACAAGGAAGAAAATGAAGATAAGAGTAGACACAAATAAAAGAACAAAACGAAACAAGATCCACAAAATTAGAAGCTGGTTCATGGAAAAGATAAATGAGACTGACATCAGCTGGCTAGAATGGCCAAGGAGAGAGAAGATACTAACAAGTAAAATTAGAAAGCAAATTTGGGACATTTGTATGGATCCTAGAAATAGAAAATGGATCACAGAGAGTAACATGTTTTGTAGCTGTGTGCTGTCAAGTCAGAACCAACCTGTAGCTGTTCCTACAGCAGGTTTTCAGAGACAGTCAATCATATGGGAGGAGACTGCCATCCTTCTCTGGTAGAACACCTGGTAGCCTCGAACTGTGTACCTTTGGGATTGCAGTGCAACTTCTTTCAGTAGGCCAATAGAGCTCCATTAAAGCCCCCATAAATATAAAATGGATCATAAAGAATAATGTATTTTGCCACAAGGGGAGAAAAAACATAACTGTATGCCAGTAAATGAGACAGTTTATAAGAAACAGACTAAACTTGAAAAACACATGATTGCCAATATCATCTCAAGAAGAAACAAACTCTCAGCAGAGCCCTAACAAGAGACCAAATCTTCCCAAGTAAAAAAAAATCTAAGTCAGACAGCCTCACTGAAGAATATTACCAAGTATTTAATAAATTGGTATCAAAGTTTTAAAAAATGAAACAGAAGGGGGCATTTGAAGCTCAGTTGAAGAGGCAAGCAATAACCTAATACCAATGCCAATAAAAAAGATGACCATAACTTAAGACCAATGCCAATAAAGAGGAAAGAGGCTAAAAGAAAATGACAGAACAAAATTTCAGTAGGGTGGGTGGGGAGAAATCTTAAAAATACCAGCGAAAACAATCCAATACAGGCAGATCTTGGATTATCAACCAGTTCCATTCCTGTCTTCAAATGGAGCTGGTTGTAACAGAGGACAGTTTGGTATTGTTTGTTTTTGGCATCAGTTAGCCAGGTGTTTACCTTAGAACATAGAATACCTTTATGGGCATAAGAAATATTCCCAGACACATTTAACAGAGTAACACAGTACCAACAGTAGTAATGTCACTTATACATAATCAAACACCTCCTGGGATTTGGTTCCTTGGTTTGGAGGTTCAGGGTCATGATTTCATGGGACAGCCATTGCATAGAAATAACGTATTTGCAGTCTGAATGCTATTAAAAGTATATAAAAGGGATCCTACACCATGACCAAGTAGGATTTATTAAAAGAATGCAAAAAACACTAGAAATATCAATTTAATGAAAATACAAGTAAACAACTCAAAACCACTGGCTGGAGTAAACTGATTCACAACACGCCTACAAGATAGAGTAGAAATGCCCACAAATTTACACTGAGTCATGGAATCGCCCATTTCCACAGCAACAGAATTTGCACAAGCTGTCTCCTACAGAGCAGCTGGTGGGTTCAACGAACGTCGCGGCTCAGAACCACTGTGCTATTTGTGTTCCAAAATCAATGTAATCCATCACATTAATACCAGACAGAGGAAGTAAACATGGTCATTTTAGTCAATGCAGGCAAATCACTCGACAGAATCTACTAGTTTTGCATGATAAACACACTCAACGACTGAAGATGGAAAATTCCTCCATGCTACATTGTTAGGTGCCATCAACAGAGTACAGAACTGATGCCTCTGATCATGGTGGTGGCGCAGAACATAGAATACATCACATTACCTGCTCAAAGAACAAACAAGACTGTCATGAAGGAACTGCAGCATCCAAAGTACACACTTTGAGCATGTAATCAGGAGGGAAAACACATCAGGTGGAGAGTCAGAGAAAGAGGAGGATGCCCCCAACAAGATCAATCAAGACCAAGGGCTGGAAACTCCCACTGATGGTAAGGGTGGGACAGGGTTCTAATCTGTAATTCACAGGGTCAAGGAATGGTAACTGACAGTGAGTGCTGTGCACCTAACAGCAGCAACTGCTGTTACCCAAGATTTTCTGCTGGCCAAAACAAAGTGGGTCTGCGTACACATGGACTTCTGTTGTTGAGTTTCAGTACAGTGAAAAAGCTGTCTGAGTAGCAGAACAGTGGCAACTCTGGAAATAAGAAGAATCGTTTTTGGACAGCAGATGGCCGATCTAGTTTCCAACAACAGATTTCTAAATGTTGTGCCAAAAGCACATGCAACAAAAGAAAATAAATTGGAATATCTTCAATGTACCAGAAGACTTTATATTGTTCAGACATTCCTTATAAAGACTAAAACCCAACCCAAAAAGCAAGCATCAGACATGGGTGGGATTGTCACCAAAGGTGACATCCAAGCAGCAAATTAGTGATCAGAAAGTGGTGCAAATTAATATTACAACTAATACAAACTTACTCCAGGTAAATGGCAATGGCTGGGGGACAAGGAGGGATAACAACAAATGATGATGTGGGTAGGAGGTGGGGAGACCAGAACTCTTATTCACTGTGAGTTGGACCACAAAAAAAATCTGTACTCAGCTATTAAAACACCATGAAAGAATTGCTGCCCTTGATTTATGGTGCTGGCCCAAAGTGCCACGCACACACATCGTGGACTGCCAAGGGAACAAAAGAAATCTGCCTGCACAAGTGTGGCTGGCATGGTCCTTCAAGGCAAGAATGGAGAGACATCATCTCATATACACTTGTCAGGAGGGGTCGGTTCTTGGAAGGGGACGCAATGCTTGGAAAAGGAGAGGGCTGCAGGGGGATTAAAAAAGGAGAGGGTTGGACAAAGAGGAAGCGTCTCAAAGAGATGGACTAAGAGTAACTACAACAATGGACTTAAGCTGGTGAGCGCTCCTCAGGATTGGCAAGGCTTAGCATCTGTGAACCGAAGTTTGCTATGAGCCGAGCTTGACACGCCGGCACCGAATGACTACAAAAACAAAGTTAGCACCTGGTGGTCCAACAATTCCACTCCCTGCTACGTACCCTAACACGTAAAAATGACAACACAAACAGATTCTACAAACTTCTGTTCACTGTGGCAATTAAAAAGAAACAATGGTCCATCAACAGAGGACTGGGAGGCGAACTGCAGAATGATACACAACAACAAAGAACAATGAGGAGTCCATGAAACTTAACACAGATGGACCTGGAGCATGTGATATTCAGTAAAATTAATCATATAAAAACAAATAATGTTTTGTAGTAAACCAAAAACAAGTATTAAAAATAAAGTATTTATCAAGAAGTAGAAGACAAATTTGTTATTTTCAGTGATGGGAAAGCTGTACCAATTTGTGGATATGAGCACAGCACAACCAAAGTAGTAACAAGAGGTATTTGAGTATACGGATGGATTTAAGGCATTTGGTAAAGGACTAGTAGGTGTGTACACTGGTGAAAACATAGAGCTGTATTTAGAGCCACTCGTGCTGAGGCTGAGGTCAACTCATCGTGAACCTACAGTGAATCCCTAAGCCTGTGTCTCTTACCTAGGAGAGGCTATACCATCATGCTTGGGAAGGTGGAGCAAAAGCAGAGACGACGACAACCCTCAACCAGATGGACTGACACACTGACTTGCAATGTTCTAGAGTGTCAGAAATTGTAGGACAGGGTTCAGATGTGTCATACACAGGATCACACTTGACTTGGTGGCACCAAACAACAAAATTCTCAACAGGAGAAGACTTTCAGTCAGCAGCCCAACACTTGGCCAGCAATGCTACCAGCGCTCCTGAACGCCTTACATCTGTAAGTATGTGCAAACAGAAATATTTGGGTGTAGGCACATGTATTTACCAAAAACACAAACAAGGCACAGCGAACACATTCTAACACAAGTTTTCTGGACCATAAGGTTGTCAACTTGCCTGCCAGTTCACTAAAATCATGCTGTGCAGGCCCGTGAAGTACACGATGGCTGTTTCTTCACATGAGCCATCTAAGCACAACTGGAGGTTTCAATCAACCAAAAACGAAACAAGAAGAACATATCTAAAAGCAGAGAGAGGAAACAAGAGTACAGAAGCCACACTAGGCTCACTGTTCTCTGAGAGAAACTGGTGAAACCCTCAAGGCTATTTAGGTGAAGGTCCTTATGCACCACCGGAGACAGAAACCACTGCCATGACTCAGCTTGTGTAAGGAGATCAGTAGCCCTGCAGGGACCACACACCTGGGCATCACTGACTACAAAAGACCCATAGGGGCTGCGTCCACCCAGAGATAAGAGTCCAGAAAGCAGGAAGGGACAGGAAAGCAGGGTTTATACCAGAAACACAGAGGCCTTAAAAGGGACATGTGTGTAGAGAGAAAAAGCAAAATCTTGGAAAGAGCCGCCAGTCTTCTCCTATCTGTACAGATAAGCTAGCACAGTAATTACACAATCAATCACAAAGTTCATACCGCCTCAAGCCAATTCACTTCCTAAGTGTCTCACTTTCAATTTCAAGAAAATGACTTTTCATTAGAATATGTCACTTCAAAAGGGTTCAAAAAATTTGCATAGAATAGTTATTTATGAATAAGAGAAATTGGCCTTAATAATGTGACTCACAGAATAAAATAAGACTCTTGGAAAAAGCATGTACAACCTGAGTCCAATAAAGAATGTCGTTTTAGACAGATTAGGGAAAAAGGGGGTTTGGAAAATTTTCACCAATAACCAAAAAAATAAAACTAAAGCAACAGAAAAATGTCTTATGGAAGTAAAAGGGGTTGTGGAGAAAACATTCTCGCAGGGAGCAGCAGTAGGAAAAAAAGTTAACTAAGTACACAAAGTTATTTCCTAGCAGTAACTTTTCCTACAACTATAACATGACAAATGTCAGTAAAGACTTAAGCTCATACCTTTATTATATATTCATTTTTTTAAATGTACTGACAATGTATGATTAAGCACATGTAGCTGCTAAATGCGGAGTGGGGCTGTTTGCAATCACTTAGCTATTCTGTGGGAGAAAATCTTCCCGTAAGACTTCTAACCAGGGTGGGTGGGGAAAGAGTTCGAGTCTGAAAAACCTGATGTCAAACTCAACTTGACAGAAGTGGGATGGGTTTGCTCAGGCACCAACACGATCGCCAACAACACACACTGCTAAGAGGAAGACAGCATCTGCCGTCAGCTGTTTCAAAGATTCAATAAACATTTTGACGTTCATCAAGTCTTTCAAATCAGCAATTAATGGCTGAAGCATAAAACTCAGAAGATTACAAATGAAAAAATTTGTTTTGTAAACTTGCAGTCATGTTAAAAACAAAAAACCAAACACACCAAAAACAAATTGGAGAAGAGAAAGACAAGTACTTTGTAATGACAATTTGCTCCTCTCTAAGACCTTCTTTTAAAACAGTTACTCCAACAGAAATCACATTATCAATTAGAGATTTCTGTTTCATTTACAATCACAGGATTTAGAAGTTGTCTGCCTTTTCAAAACAAAGCCCAAGATTTTTATTTCAGGATTCAACTTATATAAAGTTGACTTTCAATACGCAATAAAGGTATTCTAGAAATTATATGCTTATGAATATTTTTAGTATATTCACATACAGTACAGCCACCTTTCTTACAGATGCTTGGTTATTTTTAGACCTACCTGTCCTTCTCTTGAAAATTTAAAAGGTGGTTTGTGTTTAATGACACTTGTTGCCAGTCTTAACAATCCTGTAAGCCCATCATCTTCTACATTACCATCCTGATGATCCAGGATCTCCCTGCTACAAAAAAACCGAAGACAGAAGTAAGGCAGGAGGGTTCACATAACTAAGACTTTCCTCAACAATAAAACACAGTCACATCAAATTTTACCTTCGAATACAGTCTGCCAAATGTCTTGCCAAAGCATCCAAGTCGAGGAGTGTTGTCTTAATACAAAGAAAACATAAAATTGAAATTTTGTTGTTTAGTACAAGCACTAAGGTTTACCCAAACAGGAACAGAATTTTTCCTTTGATAAAGGAATATGAATTTGGTTCTAATTTATTAACTTTATAAATTATTAAATGATAAGTTTAATTTGGCTTGCTTTAATATTTTTTCATTATCAACTTCTAGAGATAGCTAAATTCTAGTAATTTTTTACTACACCTTTTAAAATAGGATTTAAAACCTAATTAAGTTTACAGTTCAAGTATTTTCAGAGAGCTTTAATTCTCATAATTGAGTAAAAAAATTTAAATGGATTTCACAAAACAGAACTTAACATGAAAATATAAGACAGAAAATTGCTTTGACTTAAATTGGCAAACTTAGGATTTTAGAAACATACAATATTTACTTGGCATTAGTATTTTAATAAATAACCAAATAGTCTTGTTCCACATTAGTTTTTAAAATTTCCTACATGAGTAGGAGAGGATCTATTAAGAATTCAGGTATAAACTATTCATTAAACAAAGGAAATACAGATGCTGAAAAATTTTTCAAATAAAGCATCACTATGTAAAAAAAAATATTTATAAAGCTGTTTGCTATACTTTTAAATACATCTCTTTAAAGTGCATTTCTTTTAAGGTCACTGTGTCACTGAGTCGGAACTGACTCACAGCTGACCCTCTGGGTTTTCAGAGGCAGCGGATCCCATGGGAGAGACTGCCCATCTTTCTCCTACAAAAGCAGCTGGTAAATTTGAACCACATGCCTTTGGGATAGTAGTGCAGCTTCTTGCCACTAAGCCACCAGACGCATGTTATAGCATATTAACTTTATAAAACAAAAGTCTGTATGTATTGAGACCATCTCTGACATCTATTATACTGCTGCATGTACTGGACCCATGTGAGAAAATACTATAATGGTACAAGATGATGGTCAACTGTGAAAGTGGGTCACTCAGTTCACAAAACCTGAACAATGAGCACAATATTTTTTAAAAAAGTCATTTTAAACACTGTGTAGATGAAAATACTATTTATTCATAGACTGGCAAAAACTTTTGCTTCTTTAGCATAAAATAACTATTTGAATTGTGATTTCATTTCACATGTTCAGGTACTTTTCACTTGTACATTTAAAGAATAAATGCTACTTTGCAAAGAAAATTCTGCATCACAAAGTTTCACTCAGAAGAGGTATGATACATACTGGTACCACATGACACTTTAACCAAGATCATAAGCAGAAGAAAGTAATTACATAAAGCAGGAAAGAAACACAAATAAGAGTAGAAAAAGTGATAGTATTAATCAGACATAGGCTAATAAAAAAAGCCCTGAATAATTAAGGAAAAAATATATAAGACACACAAATGTATCTATACATATACATTACTTAAATATATAAACAAATTAGTGTACAATCATCTGAACATACCTGACCAGCATCTTTGATATGTATGTTGTCAACTAATTTGCATAACAACCAAAAATACTCTTTACATCCAGGTTTTAACATTGGTTCTTCCTCATAGTCATCTATCTATTTAAAAAAATGAAACTTGATGAAACATTGGAATAGAGTAACGTAAAATTATAATACATTAAAATTACAGATTTAAGAAATGAAAATTCTCTACAAACAAAATGTGCAATTTTACAGAAATTGTAGTAATTTTTCTAGTTTCTATACAACAAAGATAACCGAAAATGAGAATTATTAGAAAAACAATAATGTTAACAGTATAAGATGAACTACGAAGGCAACAAAAATATGGAAACAATTAAAACTTATGAACTATTGTATGTAAATCTACGACACGCAGTCTACTGAACTGCAGACATGCATATAGCTCCATCTCAAAAGTAAAGAGAACCTGTTCTATTTTGCACTTGAGTGCTATTACACAGGTTAAGTGTGCACATCATTAGCCAAGCCCTGGAGGGATTAAAATACTAGATTCATCATATGCTCGTCTCTAGACTTAATGTATATTAAGTTTTTTTAGAATGGTGGTATTTATTATATATGTGTGTATGTATGTATGTATGTATGTATATATATTATATTAGGGTAAAGAATAAAATTTAGACTATAAGGATTTGGAAAAAAAAAAATTCAAAAAACCCTATGACTGAATAAGAAGAGAGTTATGTTCCCATCAACAAACGAATGGATAGTGAAGCTGTGGTATATTCATACAATGGAATACTATGCCGCATTGAAAAACAAGGAACTCATGCAATATTATTCAAAATGGGTGACCTTCGAGGACATTATGCTGAATGAAGTATCTCAGTCACAAAAGGACAAATACTGCATAGTGCCACTGTTGTAAAACGGGACAGACACTGAGGTTGGGGAGAAACTAAGAGGGGATAAATAATGTATATTGCATTGAAATAGATAGGGGAGAACTGTTTAGGAGGAATATATGATTAGGTATTATTGTCATGACAAAAGTGCAGAATGAAAGCTGAATAGTGGAGTGAACTGGGGGGGGAAGGGGAGTTGTATAACAAAGTATGCAACAATATATGAATGGAAATCCAAGGTCTCTCTAAACTTTTATTAAAAATTTTTTTTTAAAAAAAGAAGAGTATGTTTCTTTCATTCACTCTATTAAGAGAAGACCTATTGAGAGTAAAAATACTGTTTTCCAGACAGAATACTGTGAGAGACACCATAAACCTTCAAGTGCCCAGATCCCAATTTTAATATGGACATAATACGTCACAATCCTGTCAACTGAAGAAGTGTCTGTCTACTATTTTAACAAAATTTACATATAATATAGTAATTCGTCCCTAAGTCATTCCAGGACACTGGACAATGATTAACAACGGCATGAAGGAAATGTCAGAAACAGACACCAGAGTCCTGAGCACAGAGAAGGGGTGAGTGCTTACCCTGATGGGCTTGAGGGCCTGGGCGTCAGGGAGAAACTTCAACAATGTGGAGGCAGCCAGTAACAGAAAAGAGCGATTAATGGAGTCCCCTCCATCCAGTCCTGAGAGAGATAACTTATAGAGACCATTGCAAGACTCATGACGAACAGCAGTCTAAAAGGAAAAAAGCAGTTCCAGAGGCAGTTGGATTTAGTTTAACAAGTTAACCAACATAACCAGTATTAACTTTAACCAAAGTTAATATTAAATCAGCAGTAACTATGTTAGTTTATATTTTTAAAACTATTTTAAATGCCATCTTTTGGTACTAGATACACGCTTATTATAATCATGTATGAGCAAATAAAGTATTTAAAAGTATGTATTAAGAATTTCTAATATGTTGCAATTACATAAGAATGATCAGAAAAATAGAAAAAGCAGTAACAAAGTCCCAGATACAAAAGAGACTGGAAGCAAGTTTTCACAGTCTGTTAACATTATTTTCATTACTTTAACGACCCTGGAAAGTAGCCGAGTCACAGGTTCTAAGGTATGTGCTCCAATGTCTGTAGGATTATCTGGGACAGAACAAGAACTAACACAGGGCATTCAACTCAGAAATCTTAGTATTAGATACGCCATCAAAACAAGATGTGACTTGTGGATGAAACACTAAAAGTACAACTGGTTCTAATTATGTATGTTTCAACTGTTATTACTCAGAATTATGATGTGAATAACACTGA
This sequence comes from Elephantulus edwardii, assembly GCF_000299155.1. Lineage (NCBI taxonomy): Eukaryota > Metazoa > Chordata > Mammalia > Macroscelidea > Macroscelididae > Elephantulus > Elephantulus edwardii. Next base: position 25,355,302 of record NW_006399761.1, on the reverse strand, counting down.
GATATGTTTAGTGGGAACTACTGCACTTAGTTTACTTAACCTATATTTAGTCTCTCCTGCCTAGAAGGATACACTAAAAATAAACAGAAAAAATTTCTCATAAACATAAATTACCAAAATAAATGCTCTCTATTCACTGCCTGAAGAAAAATTAACAAAATACTGAAAAAGAACATTTTAAATAGTTGTGTTTTTTTAAAAAGCAAATCTAAATACTACATAGACTCTATGTTGCTGTGTAGCATTGAGTCAAAACTCACCCAGAGCTAACTAACGCTCCAGTGAGTTTTGAGAGGTAGTAAAATAACAGGAGAGGTGACTGCCCATCTTCCTCCTTTGGAGCAGTTGGGGGATTTGAACCATGCACCTGTGTTGGCAGTGAAACTCCTTACCACTAAGCCACCAGAGCTCCCTCTAGAACATATGTTACTCATAAACTCAAAATATTGTAGGTATTCAAGGACAAATAAGCACATTTCAAACAATGCATTATAGTTATGTAATTACATTTATGTGCTTTCTTTCTCATTGTTAGTGCTAACAGCATGAAGTACTTAGAAATAAGCATAAAGTACTAATTTTCACTATTGCCGTCTTACCTCAGGAATAAGCAGGGTGAGTTTCTTTAGCCAGTCTTGTAAATGATCACTGTCAGCAAGGCTGGATTTCACTAACGAACAGCAGTGAGCCCAACTCACTAAGAGCCACATCGAATAATGTGAGACTAGAGAAAAAAGGAGGAAAGAACATGACTACAAAAGCTTAGCTGGTAAACCAACAACAATGCTCAGTAAAGGTTACATTAACACACTTACATATCGAAACTGGTTTCTATTAAAAATTGACTCTGTAAAATCCTTACCTTCATGTCTAGACCTGTGATCAGACTGAGCTTTCAGAACTCTGTGAAGTGAGAACACACCACCAGAAGTAAATGAAATTCAGCAATGAACTGAAAATAATGACATTTACTATCATGTGTCCTTCGACATATACAGAACTTCCTCCCCAATAAAGCTACACTTTCATTTTTGTTCTATCATTTACTCCATCTATTTAAAGAAAATTTTTACTCCAAACACCAAACTAATGCTCAGGTTAAAAAACAAAATGTGACTGTATATAGGATTGGATGAAATAAATAAACCCTCAAAAAAGATTCATGTATTAGTTACTAAAAATTTATGTTTTAAGTTGTTACAGTTTAGATTCCAAAGCTCAGGTTTCCTTTTTAAAAGTCTGACATATTTTGATGTAAAAAGTCTTTCTGAATAGAAAAGGTTTGATCTGATGTGGATTGAATTTCCTCATCTCCACTCTTCACAGTATGTTGAACTGGTAACTCTGAATGTAACCCTGTTTGTTTGAAATATGGGTTTCCTTTCATTATGTTTATCTGTCCCACCCCCCCCCCACCCCCGCCTCACACACACACACGGGCTGGGGGAGATTGGGAGCCAGAAAGATAAAAAGTGTTTTAAAAGATACTTTACAGATAACTTTAGTGCAATTACAAACAAGAGCCCAACATAAAATCAACTTCTGGGATACTTAGAAATTTAAATAAATATTCTTACTGCAGATACATTCATTAAATACATTAAAAAGTCATACCTAGGAGCCAGATTATCATATGTATAAGCAACAGACATAAGTCGCTGAATTAAACTGGTTCCTTGGACAAGAACAAGAAATACCTTTAAAACAAAAACATGGAAAAAATGTATTAATTATAAAGTAATGCCCCAAAATTAATTTTTTTTATAAGATGTAAAATTATTTTTTTTCATCTAGGACAACACAAAGAATATTTTTTCATTTCAAAGAATGTTTTTTAAAAAATTTAAAATATTAAATGTTAGAAAATGGAGATGTTCGATACACCTAAGCTGGATTTACGAGTAGGAAATAAAAACACCCCAAACTGGTTTTGCTATAGCTAAAAAAAAAAAAAAAAAAAAATGTATCTATAAGATTCTCAGCACAACAACAAATTAAAAAACGTATTATTAACATCAGTCATTTTCAAGGGTGGGTAGGGAATGAAATTCTTTTGTCTTTTTGAAATGCCAAGCAGGGGCAGACCCTATCATTCTGACAACCGTTATCTTGGTATTACTATTATCATTAAAAGAAATGTATTCACTGCCCCAAAGAGTATGGTTCAAATCTACCAGATGCTCCACTGGAGAAGGAGAGGCAATCTCCTCCTGTGCCAGTCAGATCTGCCTCGATGACACACAACAAGGGGGGGAAAAAATGAAAGGAATGTATTTTGAGTGTTAAGTGTGCATTTTTGATTGAAAATCCTGAGGTTCAACATTTAGTGTACTAGCTTTCAAACACCTGACCCTGATAAACGCTTGATGTCTAAGCTCCAATTCATTTAAGGGCTGGGTGGTGGTGGTATGTATGCTGTATCTCCAGCACTGTTTTTGCTTATTAATCTCTACGACACATATGTAAACACCAAGTTCTTATCTTAAACTCCCTGTATAACACCCGCTGCCATTTCTACAGTGCAGTGGATCTGCTGTTGTAACTGCAAGCATGGTTCTGTCAAGTTTGTGTGGTCACTGCAATGGATTTTGGGTCCATTAGGTGGGTACAGGAGCGTGAGAAGGGTCTGCCCTCAGAATTAGTTTTGTGTTGTGGATGCTGCTGTGGGGGTAGATTCCCCTTGTGGAGTTAGTACAGGCTGGACTTGGCTGTTCCCACAGTACCCTTCTCTATCTGTAGTTTGCCTTTAACAGAAAGTATTCTGCCACATTCGGGATTTTACCTAGTAGAGGTGAATTGATTCAGTGACTGGGGTAATCGGGATGGGTGTGTCAGAGGCTATGAGATTGGCACAGGATAGAGCAGGGTTTAGGGCTGTTGTACATAGGGTCGCTGTGAGTCGCAAACGACAATGGCATATAACAACAACAAAACAAGACCAAATAATGGTCTCAACACTTAAATAGCATATCATCAATTTCCTCATTCTTGATGATGAAATGAAAAGCATGTCTGTATATAATTGTTGTTGTTTCCAACAGAGTCTGAACCGACTCATAGCTGACCCTCTGATGGGTTTTCAGAGGCAGTTAATCACATGGGAGAAAACTGTCCATCCGTCTTCCACAGAAGAGCTGCTGGCCTCAAACTGCGTGCCTTTGGGATTGCACCACAAGTCCTTGTCACTAGGGCACCAGAGCTCCAACATAATTTATACTACTGTAAAGTGATGGTATCAGTTCAGCTGCTAGGTCACCCATTGTGGAACTCAAGCATAGCCATTTCTTAGGTGTCAGTATATTTTTCATTTTCATTGAATTGTTCAATACAACCGAGTCACATTTGTCTGTCACCTCTGTTAGTCGTGGGATGTGAAGACCCTTGGCGTGATCTCCAGCAGCTTTCCTTGACTTGCCAGGCCAAGTTCTTTTCCTGTGGCTTTCGGCGATGCCAGACCAGGCAAAGACATCGTGATAAGCCAAGTCCAAGTCAGACGGATCGACTGCAAACTGGCATATTAACTTCAGCAAGCAAGCCAGACAGTCGAGCTGCCACTGTGAATAAATAATTTTGTCAGTTACCTCATAAGATTAGCCATTATCACACTCAAAATAAAAAACCAAAATACACAGGAGAGCTTGTTCTTAAATCCTGTGCTCAAATTTTGGTACTCACATAATAACGATCAAGTTATTTTAACAAAAAAAACACAGAAGTAGACAGGGAGAAAAGTTATACTGTGTAGGTATATTTAATAAAATGGAAATGAACACTCATCTCCTATAATAAAGGCAATACAATAATGTGCATACAAAGTACAGAATGTATTAAAATCCAAACAAGGATATATTTACTCATGTTTTAAAATAATTGAGAGATGTACTCTAACTTATTTCTCCACAAAAGTGGCAATCGAACAGGTTGGTATGGAATAGGACAACTGAAAACTCTGCACTATATAGGTGCACATTTAAAATTAAATATTTCTTTAGGAAAATCATTAAGTATTTGATACAAAGAGTAGAACTTCCAAGTGATTTACTAAAAAAAAGACCCAAAAAACATTAAATTCCCTTTTCTTTTAAATCAAATAACTGGAGTTCAGGTACAAAATTAATCTCACACCTTCTTCTCTTCCCACCCTTTGCCCTCCTGCTCTCATGACCCCACAGGCAGGACATAATACTGTTTTCCCTCAGCCTACAGATACCACGTATCTGACCACAACTATAAGAAGGTGCACAGAGCAAACCCAACAATCTCCCTGTACTATAAGAGAATAAATGAACCTACTGACAAATCAAACTCCCAGCTCTGTCAACACAAATCAAACAGAAGAAACAAGAGCAGACATGGCGGGTGACCTAACTAATACAGCGAGTCGGAAGGGGAGAAGGAGACTGGGGCGGGGGTGAGTGAAAGGCATACAGACTGTAAGAAAAGAAAAACCCCTACACAAATCTTTTAATTACTTATGATTTTCATATATAGAAAAAATTCTGAGAAATACAAAAAATGAAGAAAAATACCATCACTGAACAGAAAGAAATCATGCTCACAGATGAAATGACTAAGCAGCCTGAAGGTGTCAAGTCACCCAAGAAATTAATTCTAAACATGTTAAGTGTAACTGAACAAGAACGGCCGAAACACTGCAACATAACAATCTGGATATAGCAGTATTGCTGAGGTGACGAATGATCACACAAGTACATACATTTTTCAATACATGAACAGCATCTTTAAAATGACTGCATTACTTATTGCATGGTATTTCTCAACACCAAACCACATACAGTAAATTACTCAAAATGTTCCAATGCTATCTATCAGGCATTCCTCCTGCATTGGGCAAATGTACTATTTAGTGCTAAGCAGCACTAGTAAACTATATAAAAGTATATAAACTAAGGTGCACTTGGCCCAAGCCATGGTATTTTCAACTGCTTCACAGCCATGGGAAAGTTGGACAACAAAGAAGACTAAGAAGGACTGAAGCTTCTGAATTGTACTGGTGAAGGGTAGCATAGATGTCTACTGCTAAGGGTATTTTTGTTTCCTTATGAATACTCTTGAGCATTTACTTGTTGGCCATCTTAGAGTCTGTGTTCACAGCATCACCAACAATTAGGCTAAATAATGTAAGCTAGTCTCTCTCTTTCTCAATGTGTTAAGAATAAAAAGCTCGAGAACGTTTTTATGAAGAGGATTTTCCTAAGGAAATCACAGTATTGGAAGGGAGGGAGAATAGAGTAACAATTACTAGATAAGCCTAGTGGAGGGAAAGACAAGATACAAAAAGGGGTCTGACATTGTTAATTAACTGACTACATCAATCAACAACAAAGAATGTTATAAAAGACAATGTTTATGAAGGACTATATGAAAAACTAGTATGATTTGTAAACTTCCAAACAAAAATAAAGAGGCATGTGGATAAAAAAAAAAATAGAAGGAAATAAGGTGCTTATTTGTCTAGGAGAAGGGAAGCATTTTTGGTTTTTTAGAAGGGTTTCTTTCTGGAGGATGATGTAAACTCTAGAATGAGACAGCAGTTCAGACTGCTCAGCTTTTGAGTACGTTGAAAACAATTATACAATTAAAATGAGTTACTGCATGTGGACTATATACAAACTAATATAAAAAATATACCTTACTAAGTCCTCTTAGAAACTGAACAATAAACATTATTAAAAAACAATTATTTAGAACTCATAATAAATCAGGAGAGATTCCTTGTATGCAATCTGCATCTCAGGCTCTCGCGGGTATACAAAGTCACATGTGGCAATAAAATGAGTATTATTTCAAAAGCTTATTCCTTTTTCTGAAGAATTAAAGAAAATATCACCATGTTATTTCATTTACAACCAACGAAGAGCGTTTATAAATGAGTTCCTTTCTCACAGATGGCCCTCCAGTGAGTTCCCAGAGGATATAAACTGGGAGGCGAATGCCCACCATTTTCCTTAGAGCCACCACTTGATCTGAACCCCTAGAAGAGTGCCACTGTTTGGTGAGCGGTGCAACTCCACCACCCGCCAGCCCCAGGCAAAGAGAATTTCTTCAAGTCACTCAGACACCACCTAACTGCTCAATAGAATGATCTCTCCCATTTCAACAAAGAACTTAAGCTGCCTCACCATTCTCACAGACTCATGAACATTAACGATTGGATTAGTAAGAAAACACCACAATTTTAAATATGAGAAACAGAGCCACAATAATTGAGTGAAGCAGAAGCATTTGAAACATCTGTAACTATATCTGGGTATCTGTAAGTGAAATACCCTCCACTGGCACTGTGTGCAAAGCACGAAGCTCTCTGAAAGGCTGACAGCTGGAATCCATCAGCTGATCAGTGAGATGGGCAGTCAGCCTGAGAGGAACCAACTTGATGGCAGTTTTGATTGGAGGGGGAAAAATGTCTCAAAAGGTGAGAAGTACATCAACTCGTACTATGTTATATGGGAATTGGAAAAAAAAAAAGTTTCAATGGAATGCCTGGCAATGCTAATGAGCTTTGAGGACTGGAAAATGATGTCACTATTACTTTCAAAAGTGGACTCCATAAAGTTTAACACATTTCGAAGTTCTAAATCTTCCACAAAAAAATTTCCTGATAAACCACTTTACTTTTAAACAGTGGTAAAGTACCAGTTTTCAAAAGCTCCCATTTTGTCAAGGATACAGACTTGGCTAAAGCCCACTGCTGTTCAGCTGATCCTGACTCGCAGTGATCCCACCGGACAGGGAACTGCCACCAGCTTCCCTGAACCGTCAATCATCACAGACACCGACTCTCCTCTTGAACGCCCACCGTTCTGGTCGAAATGCTGAACAACCACATCAGGCGTTCTTTATCCTCCACTGACTATAAGGAAGTGGGCAGCAGCTGCGTGGATCCTGAAAGTGCTTTAGAGGAGGTCACTACTTCACTGTAACACACTAGACTTTCACTCACCACAGTCCAAGATTCTTGCTCTTTAGGCTCCAGAATTCCAGAATTAAAAATTTCTAGTAACTGTTGAAGTCCTCCAGCAGCAACAAACTGTAAAATACAGAAGCAACAGAAGAGAAAAACAGTTGCACAAAATGCAATGACAGTGTCTTCTTTTGAATTCCATAATGGAACATGTATGTTGTTGTAGACTGTTGAACCAATCCACAGGTGACCCTCTGGCGGGTTTTCAGATTAGTTAATTGCACAGTAGGAGACTGTTCAATCTTCTTTCACGGAGCCGCTGGTGGCCTCAAATCACGTCCCTTCAGAACTGCAGTGCAGGTTCTTGCTACTAGGCCATCAGAGCTCCCCATGTGTGTATATATCCATGTATATGTGTTTTGTGTATCTCTGTGTGTGTGTGTGTGTGTGTGTGTGTGTGTGTGTGTGTTACACACCTTTTATAAAATTGCTTTTATGTAAGCCACTAAAATAACTTCTTTAAACACAACAAAATCTGTCAGAAAAAGGTTTTAATATTCTTTAAAAACCTATCAACATTATATTCCATTAACTATCTGTTCCCACAAACTAGGGTATCAATAACATGGTGTTTCAGTTGAAGGAAAAAAAATATTAGTGCTAAAAATAGAAGACTCAAGTCATTAAATTCAAATTTTTTTATTCCTTAACTGGACTTAACTTCATACATGTACTTAACTATGCATACTATGTTTTATTTTAAGATGACTGTGCTTTATTTTAACAATACATTCTTTTGGGTGATGCTAAGTTTAGAAAAATTACTGATAAATTATTTTTATCAATACACTATAAAACATGCAATGGAATCAAACCTTGCAACTCCAGGAATTTTTACTATTTTCCACTTGATCTTCACTTGAATCATCTGAATCTGGATAAAGATCACTGTAACTTCCCTGTGGGAAAAGTAATAACGATGATGATGATGACGACGACAGAAGGGCCTAAGAAAAACACTAGTGAAGAGCTAAGGACTAACAGACGACTAAATTTTGCTCTGAAGAGAATACAAGGATCTCATGACAACCACAGCAATGCAATTACCGTCGACTCTCTTCTTATTCTTCTGTTAGGCTTTCCCAGTGCTTCGATTATTTCCAAGGCATACAAAAGCTTGTGGGCACTTTTAATTTTGAGAAGTTCTTTCCAGTTCAGTCCATCAGGATTCTAAAATTACAAAGAGGAAGAAAAAAAATTAATCAAGGCAATTCACTTAAGAGACTCCCCAAAGAACTTAGAAGAAATTAACAGTGCCTACAAATTCAAATACGTACTAGAGAAACTCAAGACATGTGAAGATCAAAGACAGATTCAGTATGATATTCTTAAAACAATAATTACTCACCAAATTTAAAAAATTAAATCAATAAAAAAAGCACTATGAGAAAATTAATCTTCACAACTGATGAAAAAAAATTTATCATGTTCCAAATTGCAGAGAGAGCAGAGAATTACAGAGTATTGAAGGTATATTTTAAAGGATGTATTATCAACTAGCTAAATGTCTACATTTAACACTAAATTATAAAAAAAATATTTAAGTCACATATAAATACCCTGAACCTGTAAGTATGCCACTTTTGTACTTTTAAAAATGCTATCTACACTTTTCTACTCTTATGAAATCATGTTCTCCACACTGATTATCAATCTTTAACAGCAACTTATTACTAGAGAAGTAAACCATGTCAACAATTTCTGTAAACCTCCACATTTCTCCTGTAAGTTAAGCTGCTGGGCCTCCAAACATGATTTAGTGTCCTAAATAACAAATAAGCATCAGCATAACAACAAATGTTTGCTATTGTCAAATATTTCAACAGCAATGTGTTCAAAATAACCTCTTATTTTAAAGCTTAATTTTAAAGACTTCCTTAAAAATCTGTCATACATTACTGACATATACTGTTTCTACAGAAAAATTATGGAAGCAGAAGTGGCATCTCCTTACTAAATTTGTCTCTGGAAACTATGAACTTTGAGAAATGACAATAGTTTATATAACTATGCTGTATCCTACATGGTCATTACTATGAGCAGAAATGACAGCCCTTGGTTTAATAATTCCCTTATTTACTTTAAACACAGTGAAGTGCTATTTCTAGGTTCCAAAATTCACCAAAGTAGACCTTAAAGTCGCTGCACTATAGAAAACATATTTAAATATCAGAACAAAAAATTACTTTCTTTTTTAAAGGTAAACCAGTAAAGACAGATTAGAAAGTTTCATCCTCAAAAGGATGGACCTCCCTCCGTGAAAGAAAACAGAGGAAAGGCCCATGTTCTCCAAGTTAATATAGCTAGGTGATGACCACGAATCTCAAATCTCTGAATGAGAAGAATCACAGGGTCCTGGATGATGTCTGTCAACGCAGGCAGGCTGCAGGCTCACCTGGTCATCGGAGATATTCTGGAACGCCATCAGCATGTTAGGACACGTAGGCAGAAGCATCAGCAGCTCCCAGACGCGCCTGGAGAGATTTTCTGCATGAAGATGGAGTTCTTCACATCGTAAACTCTACAGAAAGAAAAATATTTAGCAAATGTTTTTAGGGGGGGAAGTATCTAAACTACTTTTCTGCATAAAATAAGTATCAAACTGGTATTTCTCAGGCTTGCTTTTTATTAGTAAAAAAATTTTTATATTGATAAATAGAACTTATTCAAGAAAAGATCAAAATGGTGGTTTTCCAATTTAGCGTTTCTCTGAGGCTAATCTTATTAGGAAAACTTCAAACAGAAGGGAAAACAAAATTATACCTGTACCTTTGTTTTAATGAAATTTTACCACATAATTTACCTCCCCATCTCTCTTGGCAGCTATTTTAACACCTGCTGGCACTGTATGTAACACGCTGGGTTGGTAACTGAAAGGTCAGCTGTTCTAATCTACTAGTTGCTCCAAAAAAGAAAGATGGACAGAGAACTTCTGTAAAGATTTGCAGCTTTGAAAGTACAGGGGTCACCCTGGGTCACAGCGGGGGTTTTTTTGTTTGAAGAACAAAGACAACCAACTAAGTTCTTGACTTGCTTTTGGTTCTCGGGTTTCCTAACCCAAACCTATTTTATATTTTAAGAAAAGCAGAGATTAAAACAAAAAGCAATTTTATTAAAGAGTCACCACCTGCCTTCCATTATTAATGTTTAAGGTAAACCAATGAGGTACCAAGACTAGCAGGGTAATACTTGAGAGTGTTAAAAGAAATAGGCAATTTCCCATTCTTTTCTGCGGCACATTAGTAAAAGGTAATTTTATACATCTGGCATTTTTCAGATGAAGGTGCCTATTGTTCTATTACTGCTGTTATGTTTTGTGATACAGCATGGTCAAAGCAAGCTTTTCTAAGTTTATAATAAAGTAATTTAGTTCTTTCAGTATAATGGTTTACTCTTTCCTTTAGAGATGGGAGTTTCAAGGCAGACCTGGCCTTTCACCTGATGAAGAATAGGAAACAATGTCTAAGTAACACTTTTGATTTCATCAGGAAAACATTATCAACAATTCTCCAGTAAAACAGAATTCATTCTCTTTCTGCACAAATGAATAAGGTTTTAGAAATAATAAATCTAAAAGTATTAAATCAATGGTAATGGCTTTAAATGGCAAGGAAAGATGTGTAGAAGGAAAAAACCCAGCCAGCAGGCATGACAATGGCATTATGTTCCATGTGAAAGAAGCTCATAAATAACAAGCCTGCTCTGGAGAAGTCACACTCCCATGCTTCTCACTAAATCTAGAGAGCTCATCTTCAGTCCCAGAAGAGGATTAAGTGACCCCTTTGCAGACCCTGCCCAGTAATCCTCATTCCTTAATCCCATTGCACACTTTCTTCCTAGGAAATGGCAAATTTATCTCAATCCTTTCTTTTCAAAAGTTGTTCATACCAAGTGTTTGCGGCATGAAATTAAAGATAGGCTCGTAGCACCGATTATAGTCTCTAATTTGCTGTCACAAAAGGAGAGATCTTTTTAATCTTTTTAATTTAAGAATGTACTATTTTAAGAAAATTAAAACTATCATACATACTGAGCAGACATGAAACACAATGTATATGAATGATAAAATATTAATTTACAAAATCCACCTAGACTATGAAGATCAGAAAGTTCATTAAAAGCTCCATTTTATCTATGATCAAGTACTTCTTGGAAACACTATCAATCCTGTCAGATAAAAAGCCACCATGGTCCAAGGTAAGGTGCTGCCATTTTCTTTTCCACTGAACATGACACAGTCAGATTTTCTGTCTAAAGCACAGGAATCAGTTATGAACTGAGGGTTAAAAAGACCTAAAGGGATTAAGGAAACATCAGCGAATTGAAAATGTTCCCTTTAAATACTCTCCTACAAATAAATATCTAATGATTCCTGATCTACACTTATTTCTCCAGATCATGTTTCTTCTTTGAGGTCCAAATCCATATATCCAACTGCTTATCAAATAATCCTCTGATGTTCCACAGGGATCCCTTCTTTAATTAAAATGATAGGAAAAGACTTTGATATCATCTCCATGTCTTCTCAACTCTTAAGACTCCCACTCTTAACCATCCAATTGTGCTGTCTGGTGAGATGATTTTACCCTTTCGCTTTGGTTCTTAGGGTAAAAGTCTTTGCACATGTTTTTCCAAAATCATAAGTCCTTTTTACTACAGACTTAATTTTTGTCCAAGATGAACGGAATTTCCTAGAAAATGAAACAACTGCCCTCTGACTTTCATATGGCCCCGGGCTGCAGCCTGCTCCAAGACCAGTTTATTTCTACACATCTTGCCCTAGTCTGGTCCGTATATTCACATATATAAAAGAACTCTATCCTGCTATGCAAATGAAGTGTCCATGGCATAACAAGGTCAGCTGGCTCTGGTGGAAAGTCATGGTTTGAAAATTACTGTTCTAATATAGTAGTTCCCACTTTACAATAGGGTCCAATACTGAAGATCAGAGAAAGATGTCATCAGACTTACTCTTCACTACATTGTCTTTAATAACAAGTTAGCAAATTACACAACTGCAACCTAATACTAGCTAACATAATGTAGTTTTTCAAAATCTCTACGTACCAACTGCTGTAATACAAATACCCTGTGAACAGGGTACGCAGTGCGCATGCTGCCACCTCCACAGAGGTGAGGAACAAAAGAAGGAGGATGTAAGAAGAGAGGAGTCCTATCCAGAGAGGAGGCAAGGAACCTCCTCAAGGAGCTGGAATCTCTTAAAAAACTCCACACCCTGCTGCTCCTGACTCTCTTACTTCTGCATAAACCACTGAACTGTAAGTGTGTTTAATTTCTACACATCCACAAAAAAATAACCAAACGCAATGGAAAGCAAAGAATGGCACCGGAGAGGAGGCTGATGTTAGAACTGATTTAAGGGCTGTAGGGGCGCTATAGCTTCATTTAGAAATGACCGTCATCAGCTTTGGAATGCTCTTCATACTCATTATGGTCACCCTCTTTGCCTCCCCAAAGGCACCCCAATTCTTATGCTGCTGTTACTATCACATCTTCGCAACTGCATCAACCGACTAGTCACAGGATCTATTTTCACGACCACCATCTGACGTCAGCGCATCATGAACTCCTTCCTGAACTGGCATTATTGGGTCCCTTCATGCTGCTTCTCAGGGGCTCTGATGGCACAAGCCAGAGGGAGTCACACTGCGATCCCAAAACTGTCTCTCAGATCCACCTGCAGTAACTCCGGAGAATGGCCACCCCTCCCTGCCCACTGCAGTCTCCCTACAACCCAGCAGGACAACCAGCAGGACATGCGTTCCAAGAAGATCCTGACAAGAAGCTCGGACTGTTTAATTTCTCTACTCCCACCAAACTTGTTACCTATACAAACAAACATCGGAACACGTTTATCCTGTACTTCTTAAAACCTACTTGCCTGTATTTCCAGTAAGATGGAAACATTTTCCAGAAGCCTTGCCTCATCAGTCTCATTCCACTCTCTGTTCTCCCCTTAATCAATTTCCTAGCCGTCAATTCACAGACCTGCCTAGCTCCTTCCTCTAACAAGCAAAGTTCCAGACCCTAATCACATCCTTCCCACTTAACTCATTGAAAACTATTCATCCTTCTAGTGCAGCTTATATAGAGTCTCTACAGAGAAACCCTCCCAAAGGCATCTGTTATGTATTCAATTGTATGGTGTCTCCACTTCCTATTCATATACATATATTAAAATGTGTATGCTGTGTAATGACCACCAGCCTCAACAGAGAAGCAGGTATGAAGGAATTAGGGGAGTCTCCCAAGGATGTGGCACCTACCCCTTTTATCTCACTATGGCAAACAGGACCCTCAGTACCAAGTAATAATTTCCAGGGGTAGACAGTCCTTTGGATTCAAGTCTCTATGTGAGGACGTCTCTCTCACAAAGCAGGTCCATACACATGAGATCTCCAAGCACGGTCTAAATAACACAGAACAAGCCATCCCCTCAATCTAGCATTTCATTAACTTCCAGGGAGCTCTAGTAGCAAGAACCTGCACTGCACTCTCAAAGAGACACAGTTCAGATTCACCATTTGCTCCATGCAAGAAGGGCGGGCAATCTCCTGCTGTGTTATTTAATGACTAAAAATTCAGAGGGTCGGCTCCAACTCAACAGAGCGCATCATGATGAACTTTTGAATGTGTTAAAGGTATCCACTTGTGTTCCCTGTTATATAACACTACCCACCTCTACAAGTGAATGATGGCATAGCATGTTTAGTCATGGCAACTATTTGAAACTATCTGCTAGTTGACTTGAAATTATTGCTCTTGTCAGGTAAAATTATTTTTATCTGATACACCTTTGAACTGTAACTATCTCAGGGTTTCAAACTTATTCACGCATATCCAATGTCATGAATTGGAAGGTTTGAACTTGGGAAACAGATGTATGTAGTAATTCACTGCAAGAGGGAAATTCATAGGCCAAAGCACGGAAATGGCAGCCTCAAGAGAGCCCCTTTGAAGAACTTAACATTAATGATGGAGTCAAGATCAAGGTACACTGGAGTCAAGCCAGCATTTTTTTCAATTGTCTGCTAAGCATCTGAGAGCTGGACAATGAGAGAACAGGCACAAGAATTGATGCCTTTTGAGTTCTGTATGGCAGAGAGAATGAATATCCCATGAGCAGCGAAAAGACCAAATGGCCATTTCTCAGAATGCAGCCAGAGTGATTCTTAGAAGCAGGGATGGTGAAGCTGTCTCATGTACTCTGGGCATGTTGCTAAGAAGGGCTATTCCTTGGAGAAGGACATCATCTTGGAAAGGTGGAGGGTAAGAGAAAGAGAATGAACCTCAATAAGATGAACTGCCAGTGACTGGGGCAATAGGTTTAAATATGCCAGAGACAATTAAGGATTGCACAGACTGAACAAGGTTCAGATCTTTCTAAGTCACACTTGACTTGACATCAAACAACAGTGAAGGTAGCCAGATTACTATGCAGAGATGGAGAGCAACATTCAAAATGTCAAGGTCACCACCACCTCGGAGCACTGCAGCTTCCCCACCTTGTCAAGAGCACTGGCTACTCTGTGTATGTTACAACTGCTTCCTAAGAGGGAGCTTAAGTTTCAAACAAGGCACAGACCTTAATTCTTGCTGTTCCCGTTAACACTAAGTACAACAAATCTGGCACCACTCCTGTTTTACTCTGTCACAATCACGATGGAACCAGGAAGAAGCATTTCAAACTCCAGGACTATTTTCATTGCCCCAGTATAACATGTCTTGGGCCCACCCAGGGACGCGCAAAAAAAAAAAAAAGTACATCTGGATCACTTCAGGCACTTAAATACCTAAACCGGTGAATAAACGGGTTCCTAGGGATTTTTTCCAATTCTTAAGCGATGACTGAGAAAGTTAACTTCAAAGCAGAGACCCAAAGAGATGCTGAAAACGAAATCGGGTCTTAATAGTCACCTCACTATCTCCTACTGCCATTTTCCCTGATGGTGGTTTAAAGGATGCGAGCATCTCTAGTAAGTCAAAGAGGGTAGTGAGGTGAGGTTCCTGCAGCAGCAAAAGCATTGGAATGTTGTCCTTCTGTGGGGGTGGGAGGCAGGACGCCGGCAGCTGGACACCCTCTCCTTTCCGTTCTCTTCTGGGAGCACCCAGTGACACAAACACCATCTGGAAAAACAAGACGGAAAGAAAAGAAAAAAATGAAAAGGGGGTAAGGAAACAAGCACACAGTGCGAGAGGTGTTTCCTTCTTTGGATTAAAAAAGAAACTGTTTTATCTTAATATTAATTAAAATAACAACCATTTTTAAACTTTATCTTCAAATATCAAGTGTAGGTCAACAGTAGATTGCCACCCAATCCCAGGTTAGAGATACCTGCATATCCTTAAAACCAAGTTCATGAAGAGCTTTTTCATCGTAATCTGTTGTTAATTCATGTCCAGAAGAAATCATCCTCACGGGTCCCATGAGGCCTCCTGAAAAACAGGACAAAAGTGAAGTGAACATCCTGTCTAAGAGTTAATGCATAACTATGACAAGTAAGTTCACAGGAAGTTAAACTGAATAAACTCATGAAAGATGTGAAGACAGTACTAAACACATGTCCTTCAGAATCTGTCCAACACTACTGTGCAGGTGACAAAGGTGTTATGGCTTCTTGCAACTCTTTGATAAGAAATTTAAGTCTAAGAAGTGGTAAGTAAGCTCTCTTTATGGAATACCAATCTAATTAGATCGATTCTTAGTTACTTGAATAGAAACTATTTTTTTAATTAACACGTTGCCGCAAATGATGGTAATACATCAAAGGGGAAAAAAAGTGTTTCTAAGCACAGTCTCAATTTAAAATTGTGCGGCAACATTTTAAAAAATCCTCCAGACGCATTCTGAGAACTTCTAGCATTTCCCCCAGCAATACAAACAAAGGGATCAGAATTTTGAAAATACTTAATTGTGGAAGAAACTAGTGTTTAGAATGACTGCATTCTTTTCTGATATTATTCAAATTTTTTCCCCTGACAAAAAAAAAGTAAACACTACAGAGTAAATATAAAACAAAAATCAGACACAAAAAGAAAAAGATTGGCTACAACTTTATAGATTTATAATAGACTGAATAAACCCAGTAGACTGAGGTCATTATTTCCACAATGAATAAAAAGTCCTCTGTGCCATCCACCTTCCATCCAATACTCCCAGCATCCTCTCACACTAACTCTCCCATCCTGGCTCCTGGCTCTCCCAAGAAAACACCAGGTATGTGCACATTCCTCAGGAATTCACCTGGTCCATTCTCTCACGTCACTCTGCAGTCTCCACTCACATATGGGCTGGAAAGCAGCCAGCAGCAATCAATAGAAGACTCCTTTCATTTCTAATCCCTTACACTGCTTTACCAGTTCCTAAAATACTCATTACTGTATAACATTATATATTATTTGTCTTTACTCAGAAACAAACCAAAAAACCAGTTTCACAAGGGCAAACCTTTAGTTATGTTCAAACATGTATTTTCAACATCAAAATATAGTGGGCATTCAAATGATTAACTGCTTAATGCATTAATTAAGATGATATGCTAAATCTTATCCTTTAAAGCACTATAAAGCATTTTCATATGAAATTTTTCATAAATGGATAGCAAACATTTAGGTTGAGACCACATAAACAAAAGTTAAAAACTGAAAACTGTATGAACTGTGGTAAATAAGCAAATCCAAGAAAAAGAAAACAAAGTCAAAGGTAAAGAATGCTTTTTGTTTCTAGCATGATTTACTGTTATTTGGCATAGGACGGCCAAACCACACAAAAAAAGAGCAGTGCCTTTGTGAAATGTGAGCCAGTAACCAGCATTCCAGAATATCTGTTACTGGACATCAAGACATTTTTTAAAAATGGAGTGTGAGGCGCAAGTGTCAAACAGCTCAACTTTTAAGAACTTGCTAAAAATTAAAAAATCACCAAAGAAGCTGGATGAAACTCAAATTGTATGTACAAACCAAAAGAAGTCACCAACAAAAACATTACATAAGCAAACTGCTGAAAATTCATCACCAGCACTACAAAAAGTCTAAAGGGATGTTTCGTGAAAGGAAAAAAGAGAAACATGCGCCTTATGTATGACACCAGGCCAGAATAAGGGGTTCATGGAAAAGTGAAGAGGGGCCAGGGTGGGGGAGACTGGCACTACAAAAAGTCTAAAGGGATGTGATGTGAAAGGAAAAGAGAAACTCAGATCTGCATGAAGAACAATGAACACCAGCAGCTTTAACTACGTGGGGAAGTAGCATTTCTCCTTTCCCTTTTGGAAATTTTCTTCCAAGATAAAGCAAATAGAGTAAAAATAGATTGGAGTTATTAATACAAGCAGTCCTAAATTATGAATGCCTAATTCATGAAAATTATGAATGCCTAATTTATTAACAACCTAGAGGCACAAATCTGCTTCCATAAATAGACTCTATTAAAATTTTGAGGTACAGAGGTATGAGGGAGCTCTGGTCGCCTAGGGGTAAAGAATTGTGCTGTCATCCCAAAGACATACGGTTTGAATCCACCAGCTGCCTCTGAAAACCCACTGGAGGTTAAGTTATGAGTTGGTTCTGGTACAAAACAGCACAATTCATGGCTGATATTTCATGATGTGGATCAAAACATTACTATGACATTATTTTAAGAGCTATCTGACATATTCTAGAATTGTTTTCTTATGAATTTTTATTCATTCAAAGGTATATTGCATTAAATACCATCAGAAACTTTTCACTAAGTTAGACAGAAATCATAGGCAGCAGTTTCAACTTATAAATTCAAGCTAAAGACACACTAAGAAATGAAACGCATCCATAAATTCGGAAACTGACTGACTGAGACAAAAGACAAGACCTAGGAGAATAAAAACTTAAGCACATGGGTGAAAATTCTTAAAATTAAAACATAAAACTACCTACAAACAGAAGATAAAATAGATGAATGCGAACTTCTAAGAATCAAATCCCTATGCATATCCAAAAACTTCTCCAACAGGGTAAAAAGGGAAGCCACCCACTGGGAAAAAAGTATTTGGTAATGATAGATCAGATAAGGGACTTATATCCAAATTTATAAAATACTTGAGCACCACAACGAGATAAAGGTAAATAATCCAATAGAAAAATGAGCACAGGATATGAACAGGCACTTCACCTAAGAAGACATTCAGATGGCTAACAAGCACATGAAGAAATGTTCAAAATCCCTAGCTCTAGGAGAGATGCAAAACAACTATGAGATATCTCACCCCAGTCAGAATAGCAATATTTAACAGAACAGCAAGCAACAAATGCTGGCAAGGATGTGGAGAAACTGGAACGCTTATTCACTATTGGTGAGAGTGTAAAATGGTGCAACCCCTGTGGAGGCGGTATGGCAAAGCCTCATCATTCTTGCCTCCGAAGAGCACTCCGGCTGCACCCAGAGACGTATCCGTTCATTTTCGTGGCCATCCATGGGATGTTCAGGGCTCTTCAACACCACAGCTCAAAGGCGTCAATTCTTTTTTGTTCATTCTTATTCACTGTCCAGCTCTCTGATGCACAGCAAGTGACTGGAAAGACTATGGGCTGAATTAGACATACCTTAGTCCTCTGACTGACATCAATACTCAATTGGAGTATTGCTAGGAGCCGCTATTAAAGAGATCTGAACCTTGTCCAATCCCATACCATCTTCCTGATCTCCACCTGACAGGCTCGAGTGCATTCACAGTCACTGTGTCAGTCCATTCTGCTGAGGATTTCTTTCACTGACCCACACCTTTCACAACCAGGATGTTTTGTCCCCAAGACTGGCCTCTCCCGACTGCATGTCCACCATATGCAACAAGTTTCACCATCTCCACTTCTAAGACACACCAGGTTGCATTTTCTACACGAAAGCCTTCTGGACTTTCTTAGTTTGAAGACCAAGTGATGAATTGGAAAAACTGCATGATTACAGCAGATTGAACAGTGAACTGGAAAGCAGAGATTTTTAATTTTGTGGGTGGCATCAGCTTTCTGGTCCCAGAAACCCAAGGCCATGGCAGCGTCTGCACCAGGATCTCACCGATGACAGGAAAGACGGCAGCAGTATCCACGTTACACAGCCTCACATACACCAACGTCACCCACACCCACCTTCAAGCCTTCAAGACCAGTTCCTTCTCCACCTGACCACAGACAGACCCTGTCCACCAACAGCCGTCACCTGTACTTGCTCTGCACAAGCGCACACAACACCTCTCCATCCTCTCTTGGACTATTACCAAGGATGGGTGAGGGAGGACAGTAAAATTACAGTGAACACACACATTAGGATGGGTGACAAGAATGATAATATATAAAACAGGAGGGATTAGACAGTGTAATTTATTACTTCTTTCCATTTTATTGTGAATTCAGTGAAAGCTTACCCA
>NW_006399761.1:25315683-25335539 GCF_000299155.1 Elephantulus edwardii | reverse complement strand
AAAAAAAACCAAAACCAAAAACCCTTACACATCAGATGTGTTTTCATTTATTACTTATTTTTTAGTATTAATATAAATTAATATCATTAATTACAGTGTGTGCAGAAGCTACTGGATGGTGTATGCCAGTGGCCATATTTGAAGGGTGGGTTGAGAGTGGGAAGTGGACAGCGCAAACAACGAAGAGGATGATCTAGCAAAAGTGAGCAGAGGGGCAGAGAGAATCACCCAGATTATGTTAAAGGGTGTAGGGGACAATAACAACATCACCGTGACTTCAGAGAAACCTACTACTGAGAGTTATGATTAGGGAGATCTAGTGGCCTCATCGTTAAGGAGCTGCACTGCCAGCAGAAAGGCACATGGTTTGAATCCACCAGTGGATGATCTCTTAGGTGACTTACAACCTCTGAATATCTGCTGGAGTTGGTTTTGAATCAACAATGGTATCAACCATGATTAGTTGTTCTATCCAAGCAGCAGCAGCCTGGCCCAGATTCTTATCTAAACCAGAACTACTTTTTCCAGGTCTGAGCGACTTTCTTACCCTCTCTTCCATGTCCTGTTTTATTCAGCTGAGGATATTCATTTTGTCTCACAGAAGAGAATTCGCTTTTGATGCACTCTTAAAAGTTAAGTCATGAAGCACTTTGCAAATTGAAAGTAAACTCTGTGACCATTTTTTCTACTCCTATTCCAAAGTATCTAGTAAATACTGCTTTACTAAAATGTATCTTGCCTGCTAGACTCTACAACTTTTACCGATATTCTCAACTGAAGCTTTATAATCCTTTGGGGATTAGATCTTTAACTTGTCCTCTGAGATTACAAAATAGTGGTCATATTCTTTTCCTGGTTTGTGCTTGCTCACCAGTGTCATAAAACAAAATACAATGAAGTATATACCACGATTCCACTGCCATCAAGTCAACTCTGACTCACAGCAATCCTGTACAAGAGAGGAGAAACATCTCACTGGACTTTTCCAAGGTTGTAATCTTTACAGACACACATTTCCTCATCCCCTTCCCATGGAGCAGCTGGTGGGTTCAAACCAGTAACCTCTCAGTTAGCAGGCAAGATATCTAGCTACATACACACTCTCATTCACTCACTCTCTCTCTCTTATCCCCCAGACTAGGACATCGTGAAAGGCAGAAAGAAGGATGACAATCCTGCTGTCAGGCATCATCGACTCAGCAGCAGCACCAAACCATGCCTGCTCCTGCTACCCTTCAGTCCACTGCTGACACCACACTGCTCATCCGTCTCATTGAGGGTCTTCCTCGTTTGCTGATGCTCTACTTCTCCAAGACTTTCCACAGGGAATGGCCTCTCTGGAGAGCAGGCTGGAAGGATGGAACACGTAGCTCACAACCTGTGACTCTAACAAGCACCCTGGCTTCACTTCAAGTCTGAGCTGTTTGTTCTTTACGTAGAGCACACTACCTTCAAAATTACTCAGCAATGTCCTAATTGTTCTTCTCCTTATTCATTTGTCACTTTTCACAGGCATATGAAGCATCTTTGAAAATACCATGGCTTGGGTGTAGTGTAAAGTGACATCTTTGCTCTTTAGCACAGAGACAAGCTTGACAGCAGCAGATCTGTCTGATCATATGATTTTGTTGACAGCTGCTTCTAGAGATGCAGATTGTGGCTAGAAGTAAAGTGAAACACTTAACTCTAATTGGTCTTCCTTTCATCACGATGTTTACTGACTAGTTGTCAATATTTTTGTTCTATGTTGGTATATTACCTACACCACTAGCTACAGGTTTTAATACAGTTCAGTAAATACTTCAAGCTGTCTTCACCATCAGCAAATAAGGATGACAACAGGACTACACAAACAAGTAACTTAAAAGCTGTAGTTTGAAATCTAGGTGACAGGTACGTGGGCTTTTATTTTCTTAATACTCATTTTGTCATGCTTTCTTAACAAAACAAAAGCAATCACTTTTCTTTGGGTCTAGAAATACCTTAACTAGATAGTAATCTAACAAGTAAGAAAACAGATAAGCAAGGATATCCTCTATAGCACTGCTTTTAAGTAACAACAGAAAAGAAACCATCTAAACATCCATTCTTAAAGGACAGGTAAACATCATGCTATTTTGACACTATGGACTACGCAGACCTTAAAAAAAAGCCATTTTATGTATGCATTAATAAGAAATAGTCTCTAGATAATGGACATGAAACAGCCCAATATTAATTAATTACTGCAGTGGTTGTTATGTGCCATCAATTCAAAACCAACTCAGCTGACGTGCAGCAGGGTTGCAAAGGCTGTAAATGGCACAGGAGTGCACTGTCCAACCCTCTCATGAGGCATATGGTAGATTCGAATCATCTGCCTTTGGGTTAGCAGTCCAGCTCCTTACCACCAGGCTACCAGAGTTCCTCAATTTAGTGCTATTCAATTTCACAAATCATGTTTACATTATTTTCCATTATATTTTAGT
Organism: Elephantulus edwardii; assembly: GCF_000299155.1. Classification (NCBI taxonomy): domain Eukaryota; kingdom Metazoa; phylum Chordata; class Mammalia; order Macroscelidea; family Macroscelididae; genus Elephantulus; species Elephantulus edwardii. The sequence goes on along the minus strand of NW_006399761.1, from coordinate 25,333,071 downwards.
ATTTCATAGGGTATATAAGAAATCCAATAAAAATGTTTTCTTTAAGGGCTAAAGACTTTTTTTATCCATAAAATATTAAGAACAACCTTTCAAGTTAAGATTTGTAGCTCAATGGTAAGGAGTTGTGCTGCCAATCCAAAAGCAGGCAGTTCAAATCCATCAAGCACTTGCAGGAAAGATAGGCAATATTCTCCTGTCAAAACCTGCTGGAAGGTCATCAATTAATTTCTTCTGCTTTGACAGCACACATTAGCAACAATAAAACCTCCTAAAAAATGTTACTTTAGAAGATATGCTACATACAATTACAGAGCCTCTCTGGTGTTTCAAAGCACCAGCTACTCCTCTCAGACAGACAACCTCCTCCCAGTGCAATTTACTGCCTCTAAAAACCAGCTGGAACCGCCAACTTGACAGTAATGAGAGAGAGACATGGTTATGTACTCCTATTACTTATAGCTTCATATCCTCAAGTTTTAGATAAAAACAGCTTTTATTATGTTTTCTTTCCTGGTCACTTCAGATCATCTCATATGGTCTATGCTACAGAAAGCCAAAAAGTACACTCTTACCAATAACAGTAATGAAGGGGTCAAGCATACATTTCAGATAGACCTGAAAATTTTTTAGCGTATTATTTTCTAGAATAGATGCACAGGTAAGATTTGGGGGTGGGTGGGTGGGTGGGTATTGGGCGGGACACCTTCACATGCACACCAAAAAAATGTAAATGAAATATACTCAAAAGGCAAAAAACCCTTTCTCACTACTAAAACTGAACAAGTATTTAAAAAATTATAAATACTTCCCACACTGCATGCTAAATAACATCAAACAATAGTATCAATAATCACATCCGAAGTCTAAACAAGGAAGAATAGTTTGCAAATAAAAACTATTTGCAAACTTGAGAAGAATATTTTGAAAACTGAATCTGAAGCAATTCTGAGGAACTGAATCTAAGAATCGAAGTGTCACAGTAATGAGTGGGAAAGGAGGAAGGAGGAAGTCACAAACATAGTGGCTCTTCCAAGAGGTAAAGGGTCAGAGTTGCTAGTAGGATTGGAATAACTGGACTTACCAGGAAAGTCTCCTTTTCGGCTGCTTTGACCAAACTCCTGAAGCTGAGCTTGTTGGTTTATTTGTTCTTTCTGTAAATTTTCATACCAATGAGTTACTTCAGCCCTAAGATCTGCTACCTGGTCACTAGGATACATTTCAATAGTCATCTGAAATATGAGATGCAACCAATTTAAAAATACAAAAAGAACAGATATTTGGACGGGGAAATATTATCAATCTGGAAATTAAAACTACGTAGTTACCTTGTCGGGGAGTCCAGCTGGCTGGCAAACCACCCTCAGTGGCAGGGACTGCTTGTCACTCAGTGCTTTCAAATGACTACTAATACCAGTTCCTTCAATTTGCCACTGTCTCAGATGATACGCAAATCTGAAACAACAGAAAGCAGACACAGACAAGGAATTTAAACTATTTTAATGCTATGGGAGTTTTTATCACATTACATATAAAAGTCCACAAAATATGCAAGGACATTTTAATGTGAAACAGTAAATTTACATTTAGATCCATCGTATTAAAACAAATGTAAACAGAAGAAATATATCTAAGAGTGTTACAAATGCAATAGTTTAAAATTTTTATTAAAATTATAAGAGTACATAAAATTTACTTCAAAAAGAATATAGCAAAATGACAGTGTTTTTAAATTGACATGGGACAGGTAAAGAAAGGGAGGAGGTATGCAAAGAAAATAGTATATCAAATGCAGAATTATCATTCCAAAACTCACAAAAGGAGGCAGAGGGGTAGTTCTCAAAGTATAATTAAGCTTATGTCCATTAGCATAAAGCACTTTTATGATTGATACAGTAATGCAATGAATTTTTAAACTTCGTATATACAAAGAGGTAGGCACATACAACACAATATTACTTGTTGATCTTTAACTTGTCAGTTGCTTACAACAGGATCTTGAGTCTGAGTTAAGGAGAAAAAATGAATAATGCTTAAAATATCTAGAATTTGGAGGAAAAAACTGGTAAGAATGAATGGACTTGGCTTTGTTTCCGAAAGGGGAGCTAGTGGCCAGCTCTCGTCTGGTATTACCTAGCATGAATGGAAAAGAAATGTGATTGAATGAAAAAGTAATCTTGAAATACGCTTTTCTGGTGCATATTTTAATCTAGGGTTTTTTAATCTCTGCACTACAGACATTTTGAGTGGGACCCTGTTTGTTGAAGACTGTCTCATAGATGGGTGAAGTCTGGCAGAATGTGTAGCCCACACTTGCTCGATTTCAGTAATCTCTATTTAGTAGTTACATTCTTAATTGTTCCTAAACAATTATCTCCTGGGTATTAAAACCCTCACGTTTTAGCAATGCTTAAAAGCTTTCTCTTTTAAAAAGTACAATTTTATTGATTGTTTATTATAAGAAATATACCACACACATATAGAATGACCTTACATTTTGTATTTATAAATATAAATTTTAAACGTAATATTGGCAAAATGAGCCTGATAAAACCCAGACACTTAAAAACATTATTGTTTGATTTTTGTAATATTTCATTCTTTGTTTAGCATTTCTTTTACTAGCTCGCCTCAAAAATTTTTTATAAAAATATTTCAAAACCAAAATTAGCCCTAACCAAAACAGACAAAAATATTCAGAAGGATTTATACTAACGACATTCTAATTTTTTCTTGAGTTAGGAGAAAAATTGTACACCTAAGAAGTAGTGTACTTTATCCAAATTCAGTAAACTTTCAAAATGTATTATGAAACTACAAAACACAAAGTATACTTGCTGCTCCCCACACAGGCCCCTAATCACCGCAAGTCATGTGGGCCCTTCCCTGCATTTGGGGAAGTTTGAGTTCAGCACACAAAGTGGTCTCTCCCTGCAGGAACCATATTCCCGTTTCAGGATCATTCCTAATCATGGTATGTTCCCCTTCGGGGTAAGCATTTGGACACATTTTAAGAAATGTTAAGTACTAATTTTGCAAACTTTGGCAAACTGAGGACAGTTACCAGGGGGGTTTGAACTAACAGATTCTTTTAAGTTTATTGTTAATAGAAATGGCAACATGGAGAAACTATTAGAAGAAATACATGGTTACTATTAACTAACTTGAATGAAAAGAGATTATAGGCACTTTCACTAATTTTATTCTGTATTAATTTAGTGTCTTGAATTCTTCATAACTGGACCTACCCACAAAAATCATCATAGAATGAAATGAAAACTTTCATTTTGTGTGGATTCATAGTCACAACCCATAGAAGGAGCATTTGAGAAATCAAACAGTGCCGTGCAATGGGCAAATCCGCTGCCAAGGGTCTCTCTAACGTAGGTGCACTTGATTCCAGCTGCATTACTACAAAGTCTCATAGGCATTTGAGAGTCAGACACTGAATAAAGAGCAGAAAACCTGATGCCTTTGAATTGGGACGCTGACTTCCCCAAGAAGGGCACGAATCTGTCTTAGAAAGGAAGTGAGAACACTTCTTAGAAGGGAGGACGGTTAGCCTGTGTCCATACGTATCTTCTCTGGAAGGGCCAATCCCTCCACAAGGACATGCTATTTAATGTAAAGTAGTGGGAGTCAGCCAAAAAAGAGCAACATCTTCAACAAGACGAACTGACCCAGAAGCAGTAAAAAAAGCACAAAAAAGATTTTTAAAATGGTATAGCATCCGCCAAGGCTTCATATTCTTCACACCTAAGAGTGTAGCCTCTTTAAGTTAAAGTAAAAAGTGATGAGGTACTGTTGCAATTTCTGTGGGGAAAATTCACAAATTCTTTTATAGCTTTCAAAAATCACAAAACACTTAGTATTTCACCGGTGACAATCACAACTGAGGTACACAAATTTTGCAATGTTCAGGTCCTTTACATCACAGAACCATGTTACTTATAAAGAATACATAAGACAAGTTGGTAATTCAAGATTTCTGGATATTTTAAATTATAAAAATCACGTACCCAATCAATCATTTATTTTTCAATATCAAATGCAGGTTTTGAGGTTGAAAGAAGCTATCATCAAGCATTATTTACACTTTAACATTTACTCATTGTTAACAACGTTTAACAAAGGAAACTTCTCATTTAAAACCGTCTACTTACCTTCCAGCTCAGCCGATATAGTCACAAATGTTAATTTGCTTTATTTCTGTTTTACACAGGGTATGTCTAAATAAGTTATACAGCTATTCATTAACACAGAATTTTTTTTGTCAAGTTTCCATGGTAAATGGAAATTCAAAATTAAAATACTGTCTCCTAGTCCAGGGAGAAAGAAAAAAGCAAATGAAAGAAATGACTTAATCTGTTTCAATTCTGAGCGATTATCTCAAGTTCTTGGTGAGCTTTGTAGTGAATGGTTTTCTTTATGTGCTGCTATTCTTCCTTTCATGATCATCCTAATAATTTCTTACAGAATACTTTCTAGAGTCTCATTTTTATAGTGTATTATCTACTCAAGGCGGAATGGGTTTAAAGCTCTGCAGAATTTACCAGGGACATGTTCTCTCCTATTCCACTGGCAGGGGCAATAATCTGGACAGAAATTATGTCTGTTACAGACCCTTCAATCTTTATTCATCATGCTTTCTATCCGTCCCCAACAACAAAATAAAACAGAGAGAACATTCTTTTGTTAACTCTTTAGAGTCAAGAAGTATTCTTATTAAATAAAGAATACTCATGGACACGTTGGCAATCAAAAGGGGGAAAATAAAGACTTATATTTATCCTAACAGTGTATAAAAAAAATTCACCTTCTTCGAAATGCTTCCAGATGGGTCTTCAGCATTAGCAGTCCTCTTTCTATAACAGTGAGGCTTGAGTGGGATTCTTGTTCAAGACTGCTAGAAGCGATCATAAGACTCTCCATACACTTACTAATAAACTCCTGCTCCTTCTCCAAACCCGTTTTACCTGAAAGGCACACAATGACAAGTAAGTTAATTGCATACTTTACTTTAGCTATATAAACTAACTTATATTTAGTTTTAAAAAGCACCTTTCACAGTTTAAAATGTGTTCACATTTTTTAACATTTTAAAAGCTCTTACCAGGGGAAGGGCTGGGAAGGGAGAAAAGTGCAACAATGAATAACTGGAAACCCTTAGTCTCTAAACTTTCATTAAAATTAATATTTTTTTTAAAAAAAAAAGGACTTACCATTAATATAATAGGAGTTAATATACTGGATAGCTGCCCGACTGACATCACCTGACTGTGCCCTTAAAGCGATGCCCCAGAACTGGTCCATACCACACAGCTAAGGGACAAAAAAGGATTGCAGCTGTAAACTGACAAACAATTTAGTTGGTCATAAAGCTTAAAAGTTCTACAATAGCACAGGTAACCAAACTGAAGACTGAAGGCTCTGTCAAAGTTACAACCTTCCAGAAATCCTAGAAAAGTTAAAGTAAATACAAACATGATAAACTCGTTACAGTAAGTTAACTACGAAATGGCAATGAGGAGGTTTTCACTGGTAAGTACAGAAAAAAATAAAGTGATAGCTCTCAAAAGTTGGACAGTAAAAAAAAAACAAAAACACAGCCCTTTAAGCACATCAAAAAACTTCAACAGGGTAAAATGGGAAGCCACAGACTGGGGAAAAAATATTTGGTAATGTAATGTCAAATAAGGAACATTATCTAGAATTTATAAATACCTGAGCACCACAACAAAATAAAGGTAAACAACCCAAATGAAAAATGGGTACAGGATATGAACAGACACATCACCAAAGACGACATTCAGATGGCCAACAAGCACATGAAGAAATGTTCAAAATCCCTAGCTCTAAGTGAGATGCAAATCCAAACAACTATGAGGTATCATCTCACTCCAGTACGAATAGCAAAATTTAACAGAACAGCAAGGAACAAATGCTGGAGAGGTTGTAGAGAAACTGGAACCCTTATTTACTGTTGGTGGGAGTGTAAAACAGTGTAAGCACTATGAAAGGCAGTATGGCGCTTTCTCAAAAAGTTGGAAATAGAAATATCATTTGACTCAGCAATTCCACTACCGTGACTATACCCTAAAGAAACCAGAACTACCACCTAAGCAGATATATGCCCACCCATGTTTATTGTAGTTTTGTTCACAAGAGCAGAGAGATGGAAACAACCCAACTGCACATCAGTAAACGAATGGCTAGAGAAGCTCTGGTATATTCACACAATGGAATACTATACCGCATTGAAAAACAAGGAAATCATGAAATATACAAAATGGGTGACCCTGGAGGTCATGCTGAGTGAAATATCCCAGTCACAAAAGGACAAATACTGCATAGTGCCACTGTTGTAAAGCGGGACTGGTACTGCAGTTGGGAAGAATCTAAGAGGAGATAAATGATGTATACTGCACTGAAACAGATGAGGGAGAGAACTGGTTAGGAGGAATATATGATTAGGTATTATTGCCACGACAAGAATCTAGAATGAAAGCTGTATAGTGGAATGGACTGGGGGGTGTGGGGTTGTATAACAATGAAATATTTTAGTTTTACTTTTCAAAGAGAAAAGTGAACTGGGGGGAGGGGCGGGCAGGGGGGAATGTGTGCAACTATGAATGGAAATCCAAAGTCTCTAAACTTTTGATGAAAATAAATTAACAAAACAAAACCCACAAATTTTGCTAAGTAAAAAAATGCTTAGCTTTGGAAGTACAATAAACAAAGCCAAGTGTGGAGAGAAAAAACACCCCCCCCCAAAAAAAACAAAAAAACCCCAAACCTAGCACTTTGATATGTGACTGAAAATCTTTAGTGCTAACAGCATCTACTTAAAATGCAATCCAATCTCAAAGTAGCTGCTTCTTCTGTAAATCAAACCTGCCTGGTTATGCTTTTGGGAAAGGAGGGGAGAAGACCAAAAGAGTTCAAAAAACTGTTTTAACAAGGGAAGAACACAATGGGAAAATACCTGGAGAAGTATGCTAGGAATAAATCACATTATTCTGACCATAAAAACGCCTGTTTTCTTTTTATCCCTAACACTGCACAAATTGCTTGGGAACACAAATATAAAGAAAAAATATGTATAAAATGGCTAGGAAGTCAATCTTCATTAATCAATTAGGCTGTCCAATAAAAATGTGCAGACAAATCAAAGATAACTGATTTAACAAAACCTAGAAACTAACAAAAGAGTCTCTAAACTAGAGCAAAACCCAGAAATTTTTAAGAGCATTCCGAAGAAATCAACTGCTCACCGTCACTCACAGTGCTCATTCCTATATTCTATTTCAGAAGGACACCAACAGACAAGTTAACTGTACCCAGGCAGGTAAAGCGTAATGGGTGAAAACAAGTATTTAGAAAACGAGCAAACAGAATCCCAAGAAAATCTACTCCATTCTATTCTCTAGGAGCTTCGAGAAGGCATTCAGAACCCCGATGGCTTCTTCAACACACAAACTGAGAAACTTGTATTATGCAAAACCAAGGCATTACTCAACAACATTCAATTCTTACAAGCTGATGAAGTGACTGTTGGTAGCATGACATGGGTCAAGGATACCTTAATCCTCAAATCAGTAGAGAGACACTCTAATTTGAGTGTAGATGGAAAATTGGCTAAGTGCCGAATCCAAGTGCATACCTCAGAGTTGGAACCACCGTCATAGGCACTGGTAGCCAACCGAGCCAAATTGCAAAGATGCTGGAACAGGTTTAAGCCAGTCATGCTAATTGTTTCAGGCTTTAGCTGGGGCATCTTTTAAAAAAGAAAAAACTGATAGTTTAGAGTGATACCCAAATTAATATATTTCATTTTATACAGTTAACAAATTTAAGTTAACAGCCTGAATTTTACAGGAAACACAGCAGGAAAAAATGCATGGCTAACTTTCTAGTGCAAATTTTAAAACAAATCAGGTAGTAATACAGTGAAAATTATTATACAGGTCTTAATTGAAGCCTATAAATGTTCTTATTTTAAAAATTTACACAGACCCCCCCCAATAAAAGAAAAAAAAAAATCCATATTTTTTTTGTACATTTGCATTATTTATAAAACTGGAAAAATATATTCAAATAACTTAGGAACACTTATCACCTGAGCCAATTGTGGTATCTGGGAAAGAAGAAAGAAAACTAGATAAAATATGAACATCCTTCAGACACAAAGTTTACAAAATGTCTTTTTGGGGATTTAGACATCTGTAAACTATCTGCTCAGAAGACTGGATGAAATAAAGTAACTGAGCCACAGTGTATGTTTTTTATTACCTTAAACACTGGGCCACAATATAATGAATGAGTTAGAAAGAAAAACAGACATTCAGAAAAATCATACATTTCTCAAAATAGTGTTCACCTGAAGACTTAGTCTAATTAGTCTTGTTTTTTAGCTAATAAAACATTTTTGCAAATATACTCATTTAGATACAAACATCGTCAGAAGCAAAAATTACTGCGAAATATAAGTTAAAAATAATATAAAAGTAACACTAAAAACCAATATCTGGTCTATTTTTTTTATCATTTGGGGAGGAAAAAAGAACATCAGAGTTCATTCTTCAATAAACAAAAAGAATATGGGGAAATATTATAAACTATAGAACGGACCAGAAATGAATTACCTTCTCCAAGAAAAGATGCTTATAGGTCTCCATCCCCATCGCATGCTGGTCTTTACTTCTAACTTGATTTAAGAACCAGTGGAGAGCATCATCGTAACACTCAGAATCTTCTACCAAGCAGTGCCATAAAATGTCAACTTGTTCTAAACTTAATCCTAGAGAAAAATCAAATTTCACAGTTTATTAACTATCAGAAAACTTTTCTTAGATGTGTATGTAAGTATGTATGTAGTTAATAAATTACTACACCTCAGTTCTCTTTTTGCCTTTTGGTTTGGAAAACTTTGAATCATGGTAAATGGAAGGCTCGGTTCTAATTAAGTGTATGAGAAATATAAAAAATATTTTAACAAATTCCACAAACTAAGCTTTAAAACAAAAAAAAAGTCATTAAGTGTTGCTTATATATAACTAAAAGTACACAATTTAAAGTATCTTACAAAAAAGCCATTTGTCCTGAAAATCTTTTCCCTAAGATAGGAATGTATCATTGGTAGTATTAAAAAAACACAGGATTGTGGAGATGTAATCCCAAAAGCTGAAAAGTTAGTTCTAAAGTGTGAAGACTGAGTGGAAACCAAGTTCAATGTGCACACGAGGTAAATATTGTCAATAAGCATTCATTTTGTAAATAACAAAATAACAGGGTATTTGGGATGAACCAAGCTTAAAACCAAAGACAAAATGAGAGCCCATCAAAGGATAAAATTAGTTGGAAAAAAAAATCAATATACTGAGATTACATTTTATGGTGTTTCCAATGAGATTTTAAAAGATAAAAAAAAGAAAGACAATATTATTAACTAAAGAGAAGCTCTCCTCGGGAACCACAGTTCTGAGATATGGAAAGCGTTCACTGGAAAGGTTATCTGGAAAGCACACATAGTTGTTAAGCTTGTGTGTCTGTCGTCTTGGCTAGTCCAGATTCTCATCAACCAGCTGTCACCATGTGATCATCCTCCACACTGTGATCTGAAAAGAGCACTCGGAGATCCACCGAGTAGTGAAGGCAGACTAATTAGGAAAAAACTACTCTATCAGTTTTTCTTCAAAATTATAAATGTGCAGATTATTTTTACCAAGAACTTGTGTTCCTAGGAATCAACATCAATAAACTAGAATCAATTTCTGGAGTATATTAGAACTCAAATTTACTAAGAAAGATGAAAAATAAGGAGTAAACTTGTCTTCAAATTTACAATTAAAATATTTTCATAAACGTGTCCAAGAAAGACTTGCAGATTTAGTCTCAAAAACCAAACACACAAACAACAGTAACAAAACTCAAAAACACCAACACACAGAAAACCCTATCAGGCAGTTCTACCCTCCCATGAAGTTGCTAGCTTCTGGAAATGGCTCTAGCAGCATCCACCAATAGGAGACAAGAAAACCAAAGTGTATTCATAGTTGACGAAATTATCAACTATAGAGTTTTTCATTGCAATGTATTTTTAAGATCATACATCAGCCTATTAAAAAATCAGCACTGAGCTATCAGAAGTAACATTAACTATATATACAGTGATCATACACAGCTGACCAGAACTCTATCAATTAAAAGAACTGTAACTGATATAGAAATCACATTTTCAATTTGATTCTACCCAGACAGAAAAAGCTAGACTAGAGAAGCTGTGCTATAAGAAATTAGTCATGTTTAAGTTATTTATGCTGATGACGACATTGCAAGTCACATTTACTATGAAGAGAATAAAGATGGAAGAAATTCAATCAAAGGTTTTAAAAAGGAAGATGAACATGCTGTATCCCAAGCACAGATACGGACTTGCGAGCAGAACGAGCCTCGCTTCGGAGTAGTCACTCCTGACTAGTCTGTATTAATCCCTGACAGAGTGGCAGCTAAGGCATGCGGGTGCACAAGACTGGGAAGGAGGGTAGCGAGCACAGTGAACAATGGCTCAATCAGCCCAGAAGGAGGAGAGGAGCTCTGACCAACAGAACTCAAACTTCGTCTCATGAGAGAATATCAATCATGTGGATTGACCATCTAGATCCAAAATGGACTTTTAAAAAAAAAAAAAAAAAGGGAAAGAAAAGAAAAAGAAACTACTAATGGCACTATGTCTGGAAATTATCTTAAAAATGTCTCTATCATCTCTAAAGCCTTAAGAAGCCCTGAATTTACTGCCCTGAGATAATCCTCAAACAAGTCTTCAAGTCTTGAAATCTTTTCATAACCAAAGAGCACTTCAGTGTAACTTGTAGACTTCATATGGATTTGAACCTTTATTAATGGTAGTCAGACACCATCTTACTGCAAAAGTAGTGGTTCCAAAGAATTAATTTTGGAAAAAATGAGTTCACTGACAAGTGCTATTTCTAACCTAATTAATTAAGTAATAGCTTGCTCCTAAAGTAAGACCTGTATTAAGAAACTTCCATTTCAGAGCCTGAGGCAGGAACATTATCGTCAGGGTCATGTTCCTATTACCATCCTGGGAGAATACTCAGTCACTGAACCACAGGAAAATGATAGGGAAAAGGAAGTATTTTCAAAATTAGACTTATTAAGGCTTGTAAGAAAATTCTACAGGTAACAGGAGATTTCAAAGATCTTATTTCAAAAGGTATTGCAGGTAACTGGCTTAAGTAACATCTCCATTGCTTCTCTTGTAACTTCTAGTTCACTGCAGAGTGTCTGAGCTCTTAAAGCTTTACAAATGGCTGTTCAAAGCACAGCCAGTGGTCACTATGCCTCTGGGTTAACAGACAAAGGAGGAGATTCAGGACGACGAGGACCAGGAAAGTGAGGCCAATAGCCTCCAGGAACCTCTTTTGTGCTCCAAAGAGAAGAAAGGATGGGGCCGGGCAACTACCATTAAATATTTACCCTGATGAATCTATTGAAGACTCTGAAGGGAGAAACATCCAATAGAATTTCTTATTCTCATGTACTCTGGACAGACCTGGGGGTGAACACTGGGGGACCCAGAAATCACTGCCTTGAGATAATCTTTAAACCAAAATTGCCCAGTGAGATCTTCTCAAAACCAAATATTCATTTAGTTCAACTTGTCAACTCTGTGCTCTTTCAAGAACTAGGTGGGATCGAAATGACAACCACCACCTGAAAAATTAGACAGGAATTTTATGGGGCCAGGGATGTGGGTTAATGGGAAAGGGACACTCCAGTGACAGAGGGCGAAGATGGCTGTGCAACCCGAAGGTGACCATCACTGCATGGCGTGTGAAGAATCTGTTCAATTTGTTTTTTCTATGCCTATTATCAGTAAGAAAATGTTTCATAATGCAAACACTTTTTAAATGTAGATAGCACAAATTTTTAATAAAGTGTCAAAGTGTTGGTACAATTATGTACGTAGAAAAAAAAATTTTAATGACTAAAAAACTGGACAAGACTTCCAAGAAACCAGTAAAGCTGTGCAAGCAAACCGAGTATTTAAAGAAACCAAACATCAACTTACTGAAATGATCAGGTGACCCCAAAGTTGAGAACACACAAGTCAAGAACTGAAGTCGAACTTGAACTTCAGCACTATGGCTGTACCTGTGATAAGTCATTAAAATAATCAACTGTGAGATCCAACTTCTTAATTACATTTAAAGATAACAGCCTTAAATGTCACTTAAAGTAAGTAAATTTCCATTTTTAATAATCCACAATAACTATTGTAAAGACAGCTTTGCTTAAATGGACAGTATTTCTAAAATCCCATATGATGTTTGTGACTTTTCATTTCAAAATTGTAAAAATATCCCAAGTATTAAGATCATATTTTCAAATGAGATGAGAAAATAAATAACTCGGTGGGGGGAAGAATTATCATTGGAAAATTAAGGTTAGGCAAGCTCTGGTGGCCTAGTGGTAAGAAGCTGCACTGCCATCCCAGAGGCGTGTGGTTCAAATCCACCAGATGCTCTGCTGAAGGAGGAGGGACAATCTCCTCCTGTACCAGTCAGATCCAATTTGACAGTACACACACACACAAAATAAAAAGATAAATTAAAAAAAAATAATATTAAGTTTAACAAGTTAAAATCTATACTTTTTGGAAAATTATGTACTTAGTATCACTGTGCCTACAGTCATAATACATTCCTTAAACAAGACACTATTTCAATTAATTTAGCTTAGAGGAATGCAGCCCATAAAAAACCCTGCGTTTCAGAATTATTTCAAATATACTAATTTATCTGTACAAATTCTATGGTTAGTATTAGAAGTAACTGGAAACGTGTTAAGGGGCTGGTTCCCCAAGGCTCCCTTTACCTGCACATAAGCCTGTAAGAATCTTTACAATCAGCTAAACCACTATTACTGAGTGAGTCAAAGCCAGTCTGAGCCCAAATCACTAAAATATATGCAGGGAATATTTTAGTGGGACGAAAACATAACGAGTGTTTAAAGATGGTGTCCAATCATAATAAAATGCTTAAATCAACTATGTATTTAATATACTTATTTGAAACTAATCATTACTTTTAGAATCAATGCCCTAAACATATCAGTTATAACAATGGTTATTTCTGAAGAAAACCATTTTTAAAAAATTACCCCTCCAGTCTTTGAACAGAACTCAAAAGTGAAGGTCACATATTCAAAAAGCAACGTAAAATTCCAAAAGTAATCTATAAACACTTTAGCTTAAAAAATTCCTTTTTCTTTCTCTCATAATTTTTATAACATTCTGTGACACACAGTACAAGAAAGGTCAAAGATGACAATCCAGCTCAAAACACAGTCAACAAAGAAGGGAGGTACTTACAGTGCATGTTTCTGTCTTCCTTCTCTTACAGCTTGAATGTAATAAACCAAATTGTCAAAGAAAAGTTTCATCATGTTCAGTTCTTTTTCTGCCCACCTGGACAAGTTAAAAGAAAAAAATAATTTAAAAAGACAGAAAAAGCAAATCTATGTTAAGACAAATTATTGGAGGGATAAAGGAAACTGGAATAATCTCTTCTGGAAAACAATGTATTCAAATATTGTAAATAAACTAGTATAATAACAATTTTAAAAAGACAAATTATTTATCACACATATTTAAGTACATAGAATACCCTCAAATGTAGTACTTGAAAACCGACAAGTTCTATTTACCACGTGAATGATCTTAATCAAGTTGCCTTACATATCTGCTGTAAAAGGGACACGATGTCTGGTAGAGATTAAATATAAACACCAACAGGTGCTAATAGTAACAACAAGCAGCTTTGGGGGACTAGTTGGTAGGAGCTGTGCTGCCAACTTCAAGGCAGGGGGCTGGAATCCTCCACCTGCTCCGTGTGGAAAGATGGGCAATCTCCTCCAGTGCAATGGACAGTCTCTGAAAAACCGGGGAAGGTTCAGCTATGAATCGCTTCCCACTCCTCACCATACTACTACACTTGTTGTTGCTGTTATGTTGTTGAGTCACCTGCGACTCATAGGGACCCTATGTACAACAGCCCTAACCCTACTCGATCCTGTGCCAACCTCACTTTCTGACAAACCTACCATTCCCCCAATCAAAGAATGGACCCATCTCATCGAAGATCTTCCTCTCCTGCACTGTCCCTCCACCCTGCCAAACACGATGGCCCTCTCCAAAGACCAGGCCCTCCTTGCAACATGCCCAAAGTATGTCAGACGAAGCTTCAGAATCCTTGACTCCAAGGAGCAGCCTGGCTTCACTCTCTCCAAGACCAACCTGTTTGTTCTCCTAGCAGTTCACTGTATATTCAAAATTCTTGTCCAGCACCACAGCTGAAAGGCATCAATTATTTTGATCATCCCTAGTCACTGTCCAGCTCTTCCATGCGTAACACGCAACTGCAACTATTCTAAAAATAGTAATTTATTCATTCATACACATTACATAAAAAAGACACTGATTATGTATCCTGGTTTGTAGTCAGCATTTCTGGCCTGCAGAAGTCATAATGTAGAATGGATTTTGACTTTTCTATAGTCAATCATTCGGAATTATACTTTTTAAAAAAAATACTTAGAAGATTTAATTTCTAATTACATAATCATCTAAGAAAATACAGATAGTAAGGGCTAAAAAAAAAGCAGCACCAGAAAAAAGTGGTAAAGAAGTTCAAAGGTAAAAGGGCCACTAATTCCCATAATTACTTTCTACTCACATAATACTTCTTAGCAACGTATTCTCAACACACAATGTAATCTATATCATGGCTGTACTTATAGTCCTACTTTCAAAATAGGTTCCTCTTCACTATCAATCTTTAATGAAGGTCAAGTGTTAGAATGAAGAATTCTTAGTAGGACTGAGGTGAAACCAGCTCCAATATTAACACAAAACCACCTACAAGGTTACAGTTAAGCAGTATAAACCAACTCTTTGCTGGTTACTTGAAACTTTAAGGAGAACCAGGAGTAATAATTTAAAATTTGGACCATCGAAGTAGCATCAGAGTGCATCTGAATCAAAAGTTAAATCCTTCTGGTCCAAAGGTACTGCACTGCTCACCAAAACCTGAGTGCTGTCCCTACCACATGAAAGACGGATAGTAACTAGAAATATCTGCTACTATCAACGACAATATTCACAATAATTCTGTTGGTAAATTATGTATGAGATTTAGGACATCACTCAGATGTTCTAATGCAAACTCTATAAAGGGTCTTTGAGTTTACATTTCATTCAAGGTACGAGCTAAGGGGTTTTTACGTGGGTTCAGGATTAGACAATCAGAGACGCTCACTTCTATTAAAACCATTACTTCTCTCTGATTAATTAACCATTCTTAACTGCTATAAGAAACACCTGTGATTAAGTGCAATCTAAATAAAATCTTTTCCTGCCTTAAATTTGTAATCCAGGCACAAAAATAACAAAACAAACAAAAAACATAAAAAATGTAAAGACGACTCACTCTATTCTTTTGCATAAGGAATATGAGTACACGCTTTCTTCAGATCTGTTTATGGCCCTTAACAGCCTTCTTTTAATCTATATCCCTAGAACTCGTATGTTTAGGGAATGTCTGAAATTAATTAAAAATTGTATTTCAAATAAAACAAGTGCAAGACTTCTCTTGGATGAATGAACTGTCTGTCATCACCAACTTTCTCTAAAATATTACCACCCAAAAAGATCAATTTATAAGGTAGTCTCTTAAAAGGATTCTTGCAAAATTTACCAAACCTCGTTTCACAATCAAGTAGAGTAATATCAGTATTATTCTTAACATAACAACATCTATGAACAATTTTTCTTTTTTAATTAATTTTAATCAACATTTACAGAGATTTTAGATTTCCAATCATTCACTGCTGCACTTCTCTCCCCGCCCAGCCCTCCCCCCGAACAATTTCTTTTATGGGAAAATGATAAGCATACTAATATTTTTATTATTTAGTTATATGGCTCTTCTTCAGGAGTAATCTTCTACAGTCAGATACACCAGAAATCTTACTCAGCATTATCTGCTATAGTTTTAGTTTCTCTGGTGTTCCCCCCACCCCCTCCCCCCCAAAAAATACAAAAGTTCCACTTCCAACTGTACTGACGGCAGCCTCAAGGGGCAAGGACAATAATCAGAGAAATCTAACATTCAAAATGCATACAAAAAGAAAATTTAATTGCTATTAACGATCATGTGACATCTTTTTTTTTTTTTTACTTACATTGTAATCCAATGTGTATCATAACTGCTCCCAAACTGTTGGAAAGTACCAAAAAGTTTTGGAAGAAGGCGAAGGGAAATTACTACTGATCTGAAAGAGTAATAAAAGAGTCATAAAAACAAAAATTAATGTTAAATAAACATAATGATTCCTACTTTAAAATTCAAGTCTTTGAACTACTTATTGCAAAAATTTACTATTTTTACATTTATCTCCCTTATGGAATCATGTGAAAAGATTTTTCCAGTTTAACTTGTACTGTAGGATATGAAATAGTATTTTCAAAATTCTATTCCAAAACTCCTAAAAGTAAAACAGACTGCAAATTTCTGGGTATCAAAAGTGAAGGAAATTTGAATGTAATGATTTGTATTTATCCATGGGCACTCCTCTGAAGAAGGAAAATGCGAGTAGTAGCTTAAAGGAGTGTTTAAAGGAAGACTTGAAGATAGTATTTATTCACCTGGGGAATTTTGTTACAATATAGATCTTAGGTAAAGTTAGAGCATTTGCACTTCTCATAGGCTTAAAAACAAAACTCATAATGCAAGCTTTTGGACTACATTATAATCAGTATTAGTTTTTACAAATTATACACATTATTACCTTCTCTCCACATTTCTCAAATGATATTATTTATAGTCAAGCTAAGTATCACTGCCTTACAGGTCACAGAAACATGTCATATCTCAACTACAAAGGAAGTAAGGGTAGGGAATTACTCTATCATATTGAATAAATACCCTAACAATGATGGATACTTTTAAGTCTCCGAAGTCTTAGTGAAGAAGAAAGGTGGCTGTTTAAGTCTTTAGGAAGAGAACGGATTCTAATCAGCTCTGGTCTTGTGACAGAATGTACCATAATTTTTCAGAAGAGAAAAGCCGGCATCCTTCTCACAACTGTGGAATACAAGTAAGGAACCAAAATTAACTCACTGTCTGTGCAATACAGAAACCACTGCCTGACGGAGAGCAAGAAAAGTCAGAGAGAAAAGACAACTTCCTGCTTATGAATAAAATCCAGAGGATTTACTAGATTATAAAATCCTATGTAGTTGTTATGTGCCGTCGAGTCGCCTGCGACTCATAGCGACCCTATGTACAACAGCCCTAAACTCCGCTC
>NW_006399761.1:25255063-25312013 GCF_000299155.1 Elephantulus edwardii | reverse complement strand
AATTCTTCTGTGTCTGCCAATTCCTTTCGATACAATGACTCACTATATTCCATCTTCTTTTAATATTTCCTAGATCATATAATATTCTGCCTAAAGCATCCTTAATTATAGCAACTCGAGGTTTGAATTTGTTCTTCAGTTCCTTGAGCTTAAGAAATGCTGAGCGAGTTCTGCCCTTTTGATTTTCTGACTCCAACTTCTTGCACATTTCATTGTAATATTTTACTTTGTCATCACGTGCTGCCTTTTGAAATCTTCTATTCACACAAATATAAGTACATTAAAAAAACCACAAAGTAGTTATGTGTGTGTATATATATATATGAAATATAGGAATCATCAAAACATGAGGTCTGAAATAAGTAATTTTTCTCTTTATAGGCTCTTCCGTCTTTTTCCTTAAGTGTCAAAAACACTGCAGCAAAATTAAGGATTACTGGCTTTAATATTCCAAAATTATTAAAAGGAAACTCACACCCTTAAACAAGGCCAGGTGATCCCATTCAGCACATTCTCCTCAAATATGAGGATCAGAACCAAAGATATTGGGGAGGTAAATATTACCTGAGAGCCAGGACAGAAATACTACATACAAAGAGTAGTCTAGGTGTGTCAGTGATGTCAGAAGAAGGGACACTTTTAGAACACGGACCAGAAGGGGACCTGCCCACTCAAGTCTGGACTCTGTGGCATCATCTCATTGGCTCAGGCCCAAGCCCCAAGGTCCGCTCAGAGAATGGGCCATAAATAGAGATTCACCTCACAAACAAGGGGCTTTTGCTCCCTTGAAGGAGGAGCATTGCGGATGTAGCTTTCTAATAGCTCTATCATTAATATTTATCTTAATTTCTGTTTCCATGTCTCCTCCCTGAACTCTTAAAAAAAAGCCTTTCGTTTATGCTCCCGCCAGGAAAGTCTACTCTCCCAACAAACACTAAAATAGCCATTCTTGGTACTACTTTAGTACTTGAACACCATTCTCTCTCTCTTCCATGGGGTATAAATCTTGTACCTGTGTGAGAAGTTCAAATAAGGGCACTCCTGACACAATTAACACCAACATAAACAAGATAAACACTTAAGAGCAACTAACGATCATCTTTATTTCCTCTCTCATCAGTTCAAGTTTCAAGTCATAATTTTTTTTAAAAAGTTTTATATATAAGTATAGATATATCTATATATATATAGAGAGAGAGAGAGAAAGAATAAAAGCTCAACTAGTTTAGTTTTTATAAAGCACAGGTATGCAAATAATTTTTAATCTAAATCTTTATACACTTCCTTGATCACTTTCAAAACTTCATATGGTTTAGCAAAAAGCTAAATTTTTAATAGAATTCCTCCCAAATCCTATTCACAACTGGTCTATACCTTCCATGAAAATGAAAAAACGAAGCACCCAGTGCAGTGGTTAATTTGGCATGGCTTGCCCTGTGACTCTGAGGAGGGACGAAAATAACAGAAGATCAACACACAAAAAGGTTAACTCACAATGGTATTGAAACAGCCGCAAACCTAGAGACCAAGTATAAACAAAAAGATCACTGAGTACTGCATAAAGAATTTTAAGACTGCTGTTTACCTGTTGTTTCCCAAATTTTCAAGGCAACCTTCAATGAATCTCATTCGAATCTGTCTATCTGTAAACCAACATACTAAGGAACAGAGAAGTTTCTCTGCTTCATTTATTAATCCTTCAGAAAGATTAACCTACAAAAAAAACCAAAAAACAGTAAAAAGTTATTGTTTCTCTCGATCACATTTCGTTAGGATTACACAGCCCACTGGTTCTCTTTAGGTAACTTACTGCATCGTCATCCTGAACTATATCCCACAATAAAGTGTTTCCTTTCTTACAAACGTTATCCAAATTAATGTCTGTCACAGCATTACTGTTGAACTGATGCTTATGAACTGCAGGTCCTGAAGGAGCAAATATAACACATTATATTGAAATGCAGCTATAAGTTAAATCATCTGTTAAGTTAAACACCAATCATTAAAAATCTTGTATCAAAAATGAAGTAACAATACATCAATCAGAAACTCTGGGCTTTTTATTTATAGTTCTCCACATAATGCACTATTCCCATTATTATGCACCGTTAGCAATATGTTATCAACAGTCTTTCATTTGATTCACTTTAGTAGAAGTGTGGTTTGTTAACTTCACTGTGATCTTAATGTGCACTTGTGAGATACTCAATGGTATTGAGCTCTGGCAGACAGAGGTAAGAAGGCACACAGTTTAAATTCACCAGGTGCTCCACAGCAGAAAGGTAGACAATTTCCTCCCAAATGATGAAACAAGCTCTGAAAATCTCCTTTTGTTGGTTTTTACCCAATGGTATGCAACAACAGATGTCTTTTCATATACTTATGATCATTTCACAATAATGGGACCTCCACGTTTTATTTATTACTTTAACTTAGGATGTCTGACTGCATTAGAAGAATAAATTAATATACTTCAAGAGCATTAATACATCCAATTGTTCATTCATTAATCCGTTCAATATTTCAAACACTTCTAAGTTCACATAGTGAAAAATATGTTAAGTGCTGTCGAGTCAGATGACTCATAGCGACCCTATGAAAGAACTGAACACTTGTGTAACTTTCATCATTTCTCCAAGTTCATAGTTTCCAGAGGCAAGCTCTTTCAGAAGTAGAAGCCATTCCTGCTTCCAAGCTTATTTTAATCAGGGAGCTCCACCAAACACTGTGAGCCATGGTAACCATTACCGTGTTTGACACATCAGTGTCAACTGTATTTGGTATAATGTAATATTAAAAAATTAAAGAGTAGGTAGCAGCTGGTGACAACTTAAGAAATATAGTATGACATTCAATCAGATGACTTAAGTTTTAAATAACTTCTTTTCCCTGATAATGCAACAGTAACAAAAAAGCTAAGTTAACATTACCTAGAGTAAGTAATCTCTGAAATCAGTAAACTCTTTCCGAGCATCACAAGTTGTACCCCTATGTGGTTCTGTCCTTTAAATGTGAGCTGCGGCGAACTACCCAACGCAAACACATCGTCCAGGCTCAGAAAGGACAACACGAACAAGCAATCTGAAACATCCTAATCTGACGACTTGGAAACGGTCTTTCACCATTTTCCCCATCAACACATCTGTCCTATTACTCTTCCTTATCCTCCTTTGTTCTCTTATTATTCTAAGTCTGGTCATATCCAATTAGTTTTTATAGACTTGTTTAGAATGTTCTGAACAATAATTTTGAGAAAATTTTCACTACATCCCCTTGATGCCCTTCGAGAGCAGACTCCTTTCCATTTTCCTCTAAAGGTCCCTGGATATAGGAAACTACTAACCTAATTTTCTGTCTCTTCACATGTGTCTGTTTTAGACATTTCATATAAATGGAATTACACAATAGCTGGCTCTTTGTGATTTTCTATTATGCTTTGTTCAAAAGATTTCTAAATAGAAAATCCAATATAACCATGTATTTTCTGAAATACCAACCTGTAATTTTCTTACATATTACTATATATATATTTTTTTTCTTAGCTGAACATCTGGCTGGTGGAATTATATGCAGCCTTTCAAGATGGAAAGAAAACTACCAAATGAAAATTATTATGGACAAAATATTTCATTTTCTACACCACTAGCTGTTAATTTCTTTTAATAAAAAATCCACTTGTGCTAGAGAAAGTAATATTTAACTTAGAAACTTACCTTGACTCAGATGTTCATGATAAATAGATGCTAAATTGGGCAGATGTTGCTGGAGATGAGAAGTTAGTTCTGCATGGGAGTTGATCTGAACTAGCTCCTCTTCACATCCAGATTCTTCACCATCAAAATCAGCCATATTTTTTTCTGATTTTGCACTGACCTGGGAGCTGCTACAGCTGACATCATCTGCACTTAGCATATCATCAACCATGTGTCTGTAACAGAAAGGAACACGTGACTAATTTGAAATTTAAACTTCTGGTGAAACAATCTCTAAAGACACATTTCAAGTTAACACATATTCCGGAATAAAGTTCTATTTTAACAGTATGGAACAGTCAAAGCTTTGTCATGTACCACCAAGTCAGAACTGACTGACTCACAGCTGACCCTTGGGCGGGTTTTCAGAGGCTGTAAACCATCTGGGAGGAGACCGCCCATCCTTCTCCTACAAAGTAGCTGGTAAACACAAACTGCATACCTGTGGGTTGGCAGTGCACCTCCTCCCCAGGAAACCACCACATCTCCCTACTGACACCTTTACAAATACTAAAGAGCCTACAGGGTCAGAACTACTCAATTTAGAAACTGTAAAGAGAATAATTTGGAAATATTAGTAATATTTTTAAAACACAATTTTGTAAAACTCAAATTTTTATTTTGATGTTATAAAGTTTGTTTCTGTTAAACTGGAGAATCACTGTAAATCATTGAAACCATTGTCCGGAAAAGCTTTTCATGGTTCAGGTTCCAATCTAAACATAATTTACATGAATCAGATTAACCATAATTTACATGCATATATTAAGTGTGTGCATATATTTTAAAAACATATGGTCCTACACGTCATAAAGGTTATATATAGAAAAAGAACAGTAATACAGAATAAAAGTTCAAGGTTGATTTGGAAATTCACAAGTAATAACTTATTAGTGATAATACA
This sequence comes from Elephantulus edwardii, assembly GCF_000299155.1. NCBI lineage: Eukaryota > Metazoa > Chordata > Mammalia > Macroscelidea > Macroscelididae > Elephantulus > Elephantulus edwardii. Next base: position 25,307,357 of record NW_006399761.1, on the reverse strand, counting down.
GATAAAATAGCAACTCTTTCAAGAATATGATATAATATATATATATAAGAAAATCATGTACATAAAATAGTAATGCTCTCAAAATCAAATTCTTTTCTGCTTTGAAATTTTTGTCCAAACTATAGGCTTTCGATGATGGGAGGGCATTTTTATCAAAAGAGACTTGATAATGTTAGCGGAACAAATAGGTCCCTAGGCATGTTTGGTAGTGGGTTTCATAAGGCGCTTTTCTTTAGATTATACAGGTGCCCGCCGTTTGATATCATAATTAAAAATCGAACAGCAGGTTCTTATTAAACCCCAGAGTGAGGAAATGTGGGTGGGCACTACAGGGCCTATAGATTACCAGTGGATTAAGTCTTGTGGGAGGGTATTTTAGGACTAAGAAAGCTTTACAATATGCCAAATGAAATATACTCCACCCAATTTTGTAATTTCTTTGTCTTCAATATCAACTGGGCTGTGGATAGTGTCTAAATTCAGAACTTTTATCAGTGGTTCTTGAGCAAAGCCGATTCCCGTGCCAAGCAGATATACGGCAATGCCTAGAAAGGTTTTTAGTTGTCACAACTGGTAATATCTCCTGGATGTGAGGATAGTAACCAGGGATGCTGCTAAATATCATCAAAGAATTAGCTATCTCAAAATGTCAATAGCACCCAGCCTTAGACTCTCCTGGATTAGTAAAATGAAGAAAATCAAAAGAGCAATGGTATCAGTCTAGAGACTAAGGTGTGCCTGATAAAGGCCATGGTCTTTGCCATCACTTGCTATGCGTCAGAGAGCTGGACAATGACTAGGGATGACAGAAGGAGAACTGATGCCTTTGAGCTGTGGTGCTGGACAAGAGTATTGAATATACCATGGACTGCTAAGAGATAGAACAGGTTCGTCCTCTTAAACCAGGTTAAACCAGGGTTAAACTAAGCTGTTCCTCGGAGGCAAGGATTCTAAAGCTCTGTCTGACATACTTTGGACATGCTGCAAAGGTAGGACCAGTCCTTGGAGAGGGACGTCATGCTTGGGAGGGTGGATGGACACTGCAGTAGAGGAAGACCGTCGATTAGATGGACTGATTTAGTGACTGGGTTAAAGGGTGTAGGTGTGTCTGAGACAATAAAATTGGCACAGGATAGAGGAGGGTTTAGGGCTGTTGTATACAGGTTTGCTATGATTCACAGGCAACTCAACGACACATAATAACAAATGGAAATAAAAATATACAGATATGTGGTTCCCTCAGAGAAAAAAAACATATTTCTGAAAAATCTGGATAACTGCTCAAGGAATTTTTAAAAATCTGCTTGATAAACTGTATTTTCCTATTCTGTTGTCAACTCAACACTACTTTTAATAATAATTATGTGATCATTAAATGCTTTAATTATGTGATCATTAAATGCTTACTGAGCACTTAAATGTGTCCTTGAATTAGTCCATGGAATTCTCACAATAACTCATGAGAGATTACTAATTCTCATTTTGTAGATGAAGAAACTGAGGGAAAGAAGAGTTTGTCTTCATACCATTTAATGGATAAATCAATCACTTATTGTTGAATAACACGCATATATATTACAGTAACCAAAATATTCTACTTATTAATTCCCTAATAAGGCTGACACAGGATAGAGCAGAGTTCAGAGCTGTTGCAAACAGGGTTGCTATGAACTGCAAGCAACACGACTGACTCGATGGCACATAACAAGAGCAAGAAATTCAGTTTCAATTTCATCACATTGCAGTGGATCCTTACATAAGGACCTTATACTTTTAAAGCATAATTATATGGCCTTGGAAGGTAAAAATCTGTGCTGTTCTGTATGACAAAACACAAGTCACATACAATCATGGCCCATATAAAAAGCTACTTCACACAAACACTGGCCTAGTGCCCCTCCTGCAAAAAATAAGAAATCCCATTAATAACTTCAAGACATTACACATATAGTATTTTACACAGAAGATAGAATTTACATAAACTGCTAAAATGACGTTTACCTGCTGTATTTTGCTTTTGATCACTAAACATTCCTAATTACATGTTTCTACTTACCCGTCGTGGTGGTGATGGTGGTGGTGGTGTTGATGGTGGTGGTGGTGGTGGTGGTGGTGGTGATGCTGTGGGCCAATAAACTGCCGACAATTAAATAGCTCGTTTCCAATCGTCTCCCCCAGAAAGTCCCCAGTCCGTGTGATACAGGAATCCTGGGAACCCTGTGCTATGTGAGCAGCATTCATCTCTCCTGAAATATCATGCTCTGCATCTTCAGAGTGCGAGCAGCTGTCCAGCAGGCGGATCCGATTATCTACCGAGGGCATGGACTCAGTGTTAAAAACCAGGTCTGTTCCTGCGCCACTGTTTGCTCCACTTCTTTCTGAGGGGCCCTGGGAATCTCCCAAACACATGCCTGTTTGACTTTCTAACTTCCTGCTCCGAAGTTCTGTACCACAACTGCTTTTAGGAGGATTATGACCATGATCATCATCTTCATCTTCTTCTTTCAGGGCTTCGATATCTGCAATGTCTTCTGACTGGACCTCACTGCCAGGGCTCCCGGCAGACTGGCTCGCATGGCTAGAATTCACCTCATTGCTAGATCCGTCACTGCGCCCACTGCTGCTGCCGGGACCACTGCTTCCATCTTCACCACTATTGGCTGTTTCATCAGAACTTCCCTGCATAGATTCCTGTATGTGAAAGAGATATAAATATGGGAATACAAATACAAAATTAAGTATAGGAAGAAAAGTCTAGCACATTAATGTAATGTACTTTTCCAAAATGCTGCCAACTTGCTAAATTCCTTCAAGCAATACAAGATGCTCTTCCAGTCTCAGCGGTACCCCAAAAAGGTTTTGGGATGCCTGAGATGAGGTATCAGACATCTGTGGTATTTGCTCTGTTTACTATCACCCAGCTGAGCAATGGGCCAGGCTTTTGGCCTCTAAATCACTGCTGAACACTGTGGCGAACCAAGATTTGACCTTATGGTACATTATAATGTTGGCTCAAGATTCTATAGGATTTTTGTGCTTCTGAGCCATGGACTCTAATATTGGATGTACATTCATCAATGCAACAAGCCCACTGCATTAACTAGGCTTCTTAAGATCTGAGGACTCCTTCTCCCAGAACACTTTGGCTTTGTAAGTGGAATGTTCAACGCCAAATGGGACCAAATTGCCCCTGCTAGCAACATCTCCTACACCATGGTCCTGTGCCCTCTGAAGAGTCTGGCTACTTCAACTTCACCTCAGCAGCCATTACATACCTGGCCCAGAAAAATGGGCCTGTTGTGATTGGCTTTACCAGTACACCTGGGCAAGGGGCATTCTAGCTCAAGGGGAGGCTGATAGGACAGGCTCCTCCCATTTTCTGGACTGGCCCGCCTATGGGGTCTTGACCCTTCAATTCCCCTGCACTGTGGTATTCCAACAAGAGCAAATACCACACTCCCCAAACCAAAAACTGAATGAGGCTTCTACAATCCCCCAACTCCAAAGGGTACTGCGAATGCAATTTCTCCTCCTTTCACCCTTGGCCACGTTCTCCTGGATCTTACTCTGCTCTCAGCTAGAGTGAAGGAAAAGGCTGAGGAGTCTGCGAGCCTCCTCGATTCCATCCTGAAGTCACACAAACAACAACAGCATAAGCCGAGAAAGCGCTCCAGTGCCCCACTGAAGGGCCAGTGGGTGTACTGATGGCAGCGTGAACTCTCAGGGGTTCGGAAGGTGTGTTAACACTGTCTCCACCTCCTCCCTCCCCTCTCAGAAGAAGAGTGGAAGATGAAAGGGAAACTATACGGCTCTTGCGGATAATCATTCTGGATTAGAGAAGTGCTTATCAAATGAAATTTTCCAATAAAATGAAAACACCACAAAAAACCAAAACCAATAAACAACAAACTCCACACCAAAATAGGATGAAAAACTTAAATGACAGTCATTGCTGTGTACCGTAAGTCTAAACTGACCCACAGCTGTTCCACCAGCTGGTTTTCAGAGGTTGTAAACTGCATGTAAGGAGACTGTCCAGCATTCTCTGGGGAAGCTTCTGGATTTGAACTGCACACCTTTAGGTTGTCAGTGCAACTCCTTACAACTAAGCCATGAGAGCTCCCTACGTGACAATATTGTTACTATATACTGCTGAGTCAGAACCGACTGATATTTGACCCTCCAGTGGACTGTCAGTAATAGGAAATCACATGAGAGGAAAACGCCCATCTTTATCCATTGGAACAGCTAGTGGATTTGAACTTAAGGTTGCCAGTGCAACTTTCTTACCAATACTCTACCAGAGCTCCCTGAAAGAGAATAAAAGGATCTCAAAAATACTCCTTAAATGTACTACTAGGAAGAGAAAACCAATCCTGAACATGGATTTATAATTTTATTCCCAATCCAAATGGTAAACATGGCAGAAAGCCTAGAAGCCCTTTGAGAGGTAGGAGAGCACGGTTTCCTTACCTCCGTGTCTGAAAGGCGCTGCTGTACATGTTTGCTTCTGTTGATAAGTTGCTCTTCCATTTCAATGTCACTGCCTCCACTTTGATGGGTGTCACTGTTATCACTACTTTGCGGACTAGCTGCAGGTGACCCTGGGGAATAAAAGATTGTATCTTTTTACTTCAAATTTGTGTTACTAACGATCAAGGCAGCCTCTCTTGAGTCTTTTCGCTGTCAAGACTTATAGTAACTGCCAAGATTTAATCCAGAAATATGCTAACATATGTCAATCCTTTCAAAAAGGGCAGTAAGAAGACAATGACTTTAAGGAACTAATTCAGGGTTTGAAGCTCCTTCTCAAAACGGTATGCTATTACAGGGAAATCAATTCTAAAGGAAATCCAAACTATACGCCATGATGCCATGCATTTCTAAGACTCAACTTACAAGGTGATGGAGCTGCTCTTCTGAGCTCTTCTTCCTCTGAAGGAAAAGGAAAAAACAGGAGGGAAACATTCTAAGTGATTGAGCTTCTCTGGGACAGCGTATCAGATGTTCGTATTATGTAATCAACAGACACAGGTGGGGAAAGCTGCAATAGTGTAAGTCCCCACCACCTGCACTAGCTGCTGTGGGTGCCTGCACAGAAAAGCCCAAGAAAAGAGCAGTATACGATGTCAGGAGAGAAAAATAGGGGTGAAAGGAGACCAAGTTTTAGAAAGCCCTTGTAAGATTCACAAAGAACAGCTGACATGGAAGAAAACATGAGAGAAAATGTCATCATTATGTTCTACTTATAGAATTATTTCTGAAACAAAACTTGCCAATTTTTATTAAACAACTTATATTTTAAAGGGAAGAACAATTAAGGATGTAGAAAATCCAAGAATACTAAAAAGTTACTACTATCCTTTAACCATTCATTGCAATTTTACCTTTTCACATATAATCTGGCGCTCATCCCTAAATTATTATTGTAAAATTATAGCTAAGTTGATCTGGCAGGAAAAAACTTTCAAAGTTTACATCAATAAGCTATGACCAATTTACTTCAAAATGTGGAATGCTGTACTAACCTTTCTTATTTCCAATGGGAAGATTAGTATTTAACAAAGATGCAAAAGAACTCTGTTTGGACAGCTGCGCCTTTGCTGCTAGTGCATTATTCCACAAGGCTTTGATCAGCATGGAAGCTAGATACAACGTCTAAGGGAGAAAGCAAAGAAGGTAGTGACATGAGAAGGGCTTAAGCAACATCATTATCAAATTTCACACAGCTTTTCAGGAATTCTAAATGAGTTCCGGTGGTGCTATGGTTAAAGCATCAAGCATCAGGCTGCTAACCAAATGTCAGAAGTGCAAACCCTTGAGGTGATTCACAGGAGAAAGGGAGACACAGGAGCCAGAACCTTGTAAAGATTAAAGCCAACAGCAGACTCTGCTCTCCAGGTCACCACAAGTTTCCACTAACTCAAAAGTAATGAGTTTTCAGTTAAGTCTAATTAAAATACCAATAGTAATAAACTTGCTATTAATTAATAATTAATAAAATTCTTTTTAATTATGAGTATTCGGAATAACTAATAGTTTATTAATTATTTCTATTTTCAATTATGTGGATGACAGGCAAATCTTCCCTTTACAAAAGACAGTCATATTGCAAACGTATTACCTGTTCAGTATGAACACTTGGCTCAAGAGCTGAGACAAGATTAAGGAGATGTCGAAGCGGCACAGGATCCAAGTTCTTGATGAGTGAAGGGAACAAGTCATGGATGTACCTACTACAGTGCTTCAGCTGGAAAGTCAAACCACACACAACGGTCAAAATAAACGGCGCAACGGAAATTATCCAATATTCTAGAAAGTTATTAATTATTAAGCTGTGCAGCTGGTACATAAATCAACAGTCTTAATATGCTATTAAATGTTGATGATCAAGTATCATAAAGAACTATATGAAATTCAAGTTCCATTTAAACAGATCATTTAAATATTCTGTATTTATCTTAACCAATAAAGCAAGTTTGCGTTTTCTACTACAAAAAGGAAGCCAACAATGGATACAACTTTGGACTATAGAGTGAGAAGATCTGAACTAAATTTATGAAGTATAAAAATACAGGTAATTACAAAAAAAGCAGTTATAAAAGCAAACAATATTTTAAGCATATGGTATTTCTCACATAAAATGTTTATAAAATAAGTATATAGTAACTTTTCTTTTACTAGTATACAGAGTGGAATTTTCTTCATCTTGTTCTTAAGTGTTACAAATTTCTATATAGCAATAAACCTGACATTTAAAAAGTTCAATATGATAAAGATATAAATTTTATGCTGATAGATTTACATATTTATGTTTATATAAGGAAAAGGGTATATTTACAAAGACACTACTAAATACTACAATGTCGTATTAAATGTGCATTTTATATTCACGAAGCTACTAAAATGCTTTATCAAGACAAAGGAACACCTAAATCTAGACCCTGTCCACAGTTGGAAACTGTCAAGTTTCTCTTTCAATAGGACTTTTCCTAGCCATTGCTTGACTATGCTATGTAGATAAGTGCGACTATGCAAATGCGGTGTTAGCTGCTCCACAAAATTTGGACTATCTACCATTACACAAGAGGGCTAGCCGGTCTCAATAATCTCCAAGAGGACTGGCTAGTTTCACCAATAAATTAAACAGCTCTAGCAGCAGAGACAGATCATCTGGTGCCTTTGAAGAAAAAAAACCAAGGTACTACAGAATGTCCTTCATGCTCCAGCTACACCTATGGAAGCAATACTGATGGGACTCTCAGAGAAAAAAAGCCAACACTGGCAGGACTTTGAACTTTGTTGGACAACTGGAGGTGGGAAACCACTATTAGCAGGACTGGGAGCTTGGGAACACTGGCCTAAAGCTGTGAGGCTCAAGGAAGAGGTGCTGCATGCAGCACATTCCAGGAGCTGTCTTGACTGTATTCTGTTATTAATCTGGGTTATAATCTTTTGACTTCCCCAATATGGTTCTGTGTGGTCTATGAGCTATTGCATTGGATTTTTAACCAAGTGAAGCAGTATGAGTGGTGCTGAGTAGAAAAAGGTATGGAGTGTGGTTGACATGTCTGACCTCCTGGGAATTTGTTTTGTCTTACTAATGCTGTAGACCCTTTGTGAAGTTGATGAAGGTCAGAGATGGCTGGCCCTACGTGGTCCTTAATTTTCTTTTTTTTTTAACATGAACTCTTTCCCCACCCCCCACCCCTTGTGTACCATCCAATTGGATCCAACTGGCACAGGAGGAGATTTGCCCCTCCTTCTCCAGCTTGTCTTTGGGATTGCTTCTTGCCACTAGACCACCAGAGCTCCCTTATACAAACTCAAAGGTAAAGCTGGAGCTATCTTCATTATTTTCCCCGAGTGTGTAAGAAAATGCAACTTTATACTCCAAATATAGATTTTTCAGATCCAAAACCTAATTCTCTTCTGTTATAATCCATATCAGAATAAACATGCACAATTTAGCACTGAAATAGAAGGGGAAATAAATGTAATAAAGTAATATTGAAGGAATAGTTGTATGCTGTTACAACTACACAGACATCACTATGTATACTTCAATACCACTACTTCTAAACTAGAAACATTTGATTTTTAAAGAGAAACAAAACCAAACTATTTAACTCCTTTTGTACTTTCCTCCAGTATGTTCATTTTACTATAGTATTAATTCACTGTGCTTGAATTATACTACAACTACCATTTATAAACTTGCTTTTCGACAAGTAAATTTTAGGCTATACTTTGACAATTGAAAAATAGATCATATAATAATTTACTAATTTCTTTGCTTTAATTTTTATGATCAGTGACTTCGTTCATTATCTTTCCAAGAGAAACAGTTCTCTTTGAGTGGCAAAATAAGTGGTTATTTGTAAGTTATCATCTTTGTTCTTTGTATTATTTGATCATTTTACATAAGGCACAGTAGTGATTATGTTAGAAGTTACATACTATAGACTGTTTATTATAGAAAAACTGAGGGAAAGTAAATATACACCTATTACAAGGTTAGAGTATGTATCCAAGCTGCTAAAAGAAAAGGTCAGCAGTTCAAAACTACCAGTTGTTCCATGGTTAAAAAATGGGCAATCTCTTCCCATGAAGATTTATAGCCTCACAAACCCAAAGGAAGATCATTGTCAAAACCAACTCAATGGCAATGTATGCAATCTTAGAGAAAAGCAATCCTGTCATAAAGATTGCTAGAAAATACTCTTCAGGAAGGGAGAGAAAGAAAACCTCACTGGTATCCTATATCTTAAAAACCTCACTGGTATCCTATATCTTAAAAAAAGGAATAGAAGGAAGAACAAATGTATGTAAATCAGCTATTAATGCAGGAAAAACTTTGGTTGATTTGTAAGGATAAGAACTGCATACCTGAAGAGAGAAAAATGTGTGATACAATCTAAACTTCTTTTTTATCTGAAAGCGTATGGATAAATACCTATTTAAAAAAAATTTTTAAAGCAAAACACAGTACAATAAAGAAACAACAAACAAACTGATATTCAGAATAGGAGAGATTGACTATATACCCAGGAGATGCTTCTATTAAACCAATAAAGTTGTGTGAAGAGCTTCCAACCCTTCTCCAACTCAGTAATGAAGGGAGGCTCAGAAGCCAGATAACTGTTTCAATCCCAGCGTACTTGTGCCTTGGTCTCATCTTTCAAATGGACATGATGACAGCACGTACCTCACAGGAAGAAAAAGGACTCAGGATAATTAGGAAGCACTGAATAGGCGTGTGCTCTTATTACCTGTGCGGCAGCCCAGATGCAGTCAATATGCTGCGTACTCAGTCGCCCTTCTGCTGCCAAAAAATTCAAAATCACTTGGCACTGTTTGATAATCTAGGAAAGAAAAAGTTATTATAGTTATGTTTTCAGAACAATCTTCTGTCGCAACAGAGCAGAGAAGCCATGTAAAGAACAAACCTCAATATGTAAATTTGGTCCAAAGATATGCTCCACCACATTGTTGCTAATAAGCCAGTCTGCAAGTTCTTTCGCAATGGACCTAAAGTCAAATAATAAAATTAGTTACCAAATTTAAAAAAAAAAAAAAAAGAGGGATAGGGGAGGGTCTTTTCATTTGTATTATCTTTTCCCAGGTGTAAAAAGCAGAATTGGTTGAAATCCTAAACACGTCCATCAAAAGAAGAGATTAACAAGAAATTCTAATATTCTGTTTCAGAATAAGCAATAAACTTTTTATTAATAAACTAAGGATAATAACTCAACTGAGTACCTAAGAACAGCAAGTGGAAAACCCGTTAGCAATCGATTTTCCTAGTCAGGGTTCTGATTTCCATAGTCAGAGGTTTCTCACTATGTCAGCTGTGTGCTGACGGACTGTCAAAGAACAGACACGTCTGCGTGGAAGAAGTCCAAGCAGAGAGCTCCTTAGTATCCATGGTGAAACCTTGTCTCACACACTTTTGGTCAAGGGGGAGCCAGTCCTTTGAGGGGGGGACAACTCGCAGAAAGATGAATTTACAGTGTGACTGACACTAGGCTTGGGACAGTAAAAATGGTGCAGGATAGGACCAGGTGCAGAAGTTAGTCCTATGAGTCGTACAAGCAGCAAGAGAAAATTGCACTAGGAATGCAAATAACCAAAAAAGAAAAAGGCAAGTGTACCAAAACCGAACCAAAGTCCCCTGTAAGACCCTAACAGAGGTTCTAGTAAAGTGTATTTCAAAATACTAATAACCTAATCAAAGCAGATTAATGTTTACCAATAGTTCATCTTTATATATATATATATACACACACACATATACACACATATATGAAATTTTTCTTTTAAAACAAAATTTGTTTCAAGTTGTTAACCAGTGCAAATGGTTAACAGGCTCAGTTGCTAAGTGAAAGGCTGGATATTCAAGTACCCAAAGTTCCTTAGAAGAAAAGCCTGACCATTTACTTTTCTGCAAATCAGCCACTGAAAACCCGCTGAGGCACAATGCTACTCTCCCTGCTGTCACAAGTCAGAGAGGACTCACTGGCAACTACTTACATTTTGTTTTTAATAAGTGATTTTTTTAGCAGACTTGTTCATTAGCAAACAAGTTAACCTTTAACATTAATTCTAGTACTACGGCTCTCGGGGTTTATGAGTGAGCTGTTTGGTTTCCAAAGCACAGAGATACAGGACCTATAATAAGCTGAATTTAAAGTGTACAAATTTATAAGCTTACTACCCAAGAGTATCTGTGGATCTATCACCACCATCGAGATAATGAGCACATACATCACCCCCAAGCTGCTTCAGGACACTGTTAATTCACCACACCCACACGTCTGTCACACTGCATTCCCCCGGCAGCCACAGAACTGCTCCTTGTCACTCTATGTCACAGTGACCATAACTGATTACAATCATTTATGTACAGGCATGCAATATATACTTTTTTTTTAATCTTATTAACAGTATTTATTTATCTTTCCTCAGTCAAACCCTGAGCCAATCACTTTCCCCAGGCTGCCTGGGGAGTTACAGGGAAAGGAACACATAGGGTAGACAAGACATGGGGAGCGAAAACCAACAAACTATGAGAGGTGGAGATGGCTCCTTCACATGGCGAAAAGGATCAGAAAGGCCACCATCAGGCAAAAGAGCCCCATGGCCTCTGAGAGGGCAAAGCCCAGAATGGCATAGGAGAAGAGCTGCTGCTTCAGAGAAGGATTCCTGGCATAAGCAATGATGAGGCTCCCAAACACAGTCCCCATCCCAGCTCCAGAGCCAGCCACTCCAACCGTGGCAGCCCCAGCCCCAATGAACTTGGCTGCTGTGTCAATATCCCTTGAGACAGTGCTGGTTTGGAAGTTGTGACTAGGGACAAATGAAATCAAGGAACGAGGGGCTGTCAAGCAGCTGAAATTCTCATCTCTCAGTGTCTCTGGCTGTTTCAGGACCACTGCAGACAATGGACGGCTCAGCAGCTGAGAGGCACTCCTGACCAGGGAAGGGGTGGAGACAAACTTGGTGCAGGTATACATTTTCAGGGGATGAGGGGCTGTGGCACGAAAGCTGCTCCTAGTGCAGAGAAGACAGAGTTACACTTATTTTTTTAACCTAATTCCACTCAGCCTAAGAATCACTTATATGGTTACAGTAACAATTTGAATCAGATTAACAGTCAGATTACTTTTTTTTTAAGTTTTTTTTGGGTTTTGCTGTTGTTGTGTACCATGGTGTCAGACTCAACTAGCACAAGAGGAGATTGTCCCTCCTTCTCCAGTGGAGCATCTGATGGATTCGAACCAACGTGCCTTCATGATTGCAGTGCAGCTTCTAGGCCACCAGAGCTCCCTTAACAGTTTTTTACTGCTGAATAATACTGCCTATCTAGGTATCGCTTTACTACTATTTGCTTATCCCATCAAAAATATCAATTTTAGAAATATAAAACCAAAATGCTCTTGAGAAATGAGCATGGGGACTTCAGTTCGCTTACTCTAGACATATCCTCAGCAACAATCAATAACTAGAAATGGACATCATGCTTGGTAAAAGAAAGGGTCATCAAAACTGAGGGCAACCTTCAATGAGATGGACCATTATCATTACAAGAGCCACAGAAATGGGCTCAAATATGCAAAAGTGAAGACCCCACAGGGCAACAGCTCTGTTCTATAAGGTTCCACCCACATTCAGTCAAGGTACATACAATTGCCAATGGCATCCAACAACAACAAAAGATGCCTATGTCCTAAAAAAATAAGGCCAAAAGAAATAAACAGAAAACCGAAAGACATCATATATATAAATGACCAAAAGGCAACTGGCAGGCATAACCAACTTAATAAATAATGTGAACAGTAAATGAATTAAACACATCAAAAAGCAGACTACTATACTAGGTAGGGAGAAGAAATCTAATTATATGCTCTCCCCAAAAGATATAGTTCAATTTAAAAACCCAAACAGGCTAGAAGTAAAAGGATTTAAAGAAAAGACAAATAAACCATGTAATTAGCATAAGAAAGGTAGAGTTAATATACTAGTATCAAACAAAACATACTTTCTGATGCAAAGTATGTAAAGATACAGGAGCATTTTATAAAGGTTTCAGAAGGACAAGATTTTAAGAGTAAATATGGACCTAGGAAAATACCTGAGGGAGAAAGAGAAATAGCAGCAAGAAAATTCACTATCTTGTTTTCACTGATAGAACAAAGCACAGCAAACTACAAAAGACAGACTATTACTGAAAATTTACACCGAACAAATATTTGTACAACTCTCCAGACAAGAACTGAATACATATTCTTCCTAAGTGCACAAAGAATATTATACAGCACAGATCATTATGTCAAGTCATAAACCATTACTACCAAGCATGTACACTGGACAATGATGTGGACAGAAAATTTATCAAAGAGGAGAGAGAAAAGGGGGAAGTAAATTTATGTAAAAGATATCCCATCATCATTAATAGTTGCAGAAAAGGGCCCTTTTCCGGTTCCTAAGCCTGATGATTGAGTGTTCATACTTCTGTATGGCATGTGCCACTTTTTAAAAAAGTTTATTTTTAGTGTGTGCACCATCAAATCAGACCTGACAAGGTACAGGAAGAGATTGCCCCTCCTTCTCCAGGAGAGCATCTGATGGATTTGAATAGTGTACCTTGGCGACTGCAGTGCAACTTCTTGCCACTAGGCCACCAGAGCTCCCAAAGGGCACAAGAGCTACCTACGTGCCATCTTTTAAACCCTGGTACAATATGGGCACACTACTCACCTGACGTGAAATAAAAAAAAAAGTTACAGAAGAAGTAAATCCACGATACTACTGAAAAACAAAATGCAAAACCAAACCCACTGCTGCCAAACGGTGATCCTAACTCACGGCAATGCCAAGTGTTCAAGAGAGCTTTTCAGTGGGCTTTCCCCGACAGATCCTGATGGGGGGTGATCATCAACATTTCCTTCTACGATGACACAGGGCAGTTCAGTCACTTACTTTGAAGGTGAATAGGTAAGAGTATCCTGTTTCCCAGGAACATTTCCACTCACTAGAATGGACACAAGCAAAACAAATGTGGGTAAACTGGACACCTCACACAGGTTCTGCCGGTGGAAATGTGAACTACTGCTGGTGTTTTTGAAGTTCTGAGTTTAAAGAAAAGCAGTACTTCTATACTTAGAGCGCTTCCCCAGAGAAATGAAGTGTAAGTTCACAGAAAAAGTTATATACAAATGGATACAGCAGCATTATCCAAAGCAACCTGAATGCAGAAAACACACAATTACTCATCAACTAGTGAACGAATTTAAGCACATACACATACACAATAATCTGAATGGAATACTCATAGACGTTTCAACATTTTAAGACCTTCATAAGAATGTACGGTAAACGAAAGATGCCAAATAAGAAAGATGATCATGTGATTAAATTTAAATGAGACATCTCTGATCAGCCTATCTACAGACAAAATGAGGCTAGACAAATAGAAACAATCTACAAAGGGAGTAAAATGGATCATTTGGAAGTAACTGACAAGTTCTAAGATTAGGACTCCAAATTTACAACAAGTGATCCTCAAATGTTTTTGTCTCCATATCTAATTTTTCTCACACCTTAATATTCTCTTTAACTCTGACTTTACTCACTAATCAATTAACTGTCTTTACTCACTAATCTAAACTTTCCCTCTCCTAACCCTATTTTTAGGGTATACATTCCTTACATCTCTTTGAATCAAATTATAATCTATTCACCATTTCACTGCCCTAATTAATGACCTTGCCAACTTGTGAGGTTAGTACAGTGATGATTCTAGGACTTAAAACCTTTTCCTTATAGTGTTAGAGGTTAGATCAGAGTTGTACTAACTTGAGGCATCATAAGGGAGGCAGGCAAGAAGCTGGAGGTCCAAATAAAGCAGAAAGTATTCTTATATACAGTGAATAGAGTTAATATAATGCCCCCATACTATGAAATAACTAGTTATATACTAATATAATCCAGAAAACATACAGTATGACCGACTCTGTTGCTGTTCCATGCTCCCACGTTGAGAATCTCACTGGCCCCTACATAGCAGGACCACTGCCTGGCCCAGTGTCACCTTCGCAGTCCCTGCCATCCTTGAACCCACTGTTGCAGTCACTCAGACAACTCTTCTCATTGAGGGTCTGATCCTATAATTGACCAGGCATGCAATCTTTCTGTGAGCACTGGTTTTCTTGGGACCCTATGACACAAAAGCCTATGACACAAAGACTCACCACCCTCATCTCTAAGGAGCTTTTCTTGCTGTACTTACAGGGTCATCTAAGACACCTTTCTTGATGCTTTTGGCAGACCATGGTATCACCATTATCATCATCATCACAATTTTAAGGCATCAGTAATTCTTTGACAAATTTGCCCAATACATCCTTTGATTTGACAGCTGGTTCCACAGGCACTGATGGTGGTTCCAAATGAAATTCCTGCCCATTTCAACCTTTTCTCTATTTATGTTAGTTACTGGTCTAACTAATAAGGATTTTTGTTTTCTTAATATGATGATTACTAATGTATGCTCTAGTTTTATAGCTTCAAGTTTTTCAGCTTCTGCAAGCAGGGCTGTGTCATCTGTGTGTCGCAGGCTGCTGCCAGCTGTTCTTCCCAGTCCCATGTCATGTTGTTCTTCATATAGTTCAAGCTGGCTGTCAAATTACTTCCTCAGCATACAGAATGAATAATTATGGTGAAAACACAATCTTAACACATACCTTTCCCGCTGTTATGATCTGTGTACAAGTTCCACATGTACATACATTAAGTGTTCTGGAATTCGCATTCCTCACAATGTTAGTCATAATTTGTTATGATCCACAGAGCTGACTGTTTTTGCACAGTCAACAAAATACAGGTCAACTTTTTTCTGGTATTGTTTTGAGCTGGGATTCAGCTAACACCAGAATGCAGGCAGCCCTTTTTCCAAGTCTTCTTCTGAATACAGCTTGAATTCTGTCCCGTCATTTTGATGACTATTCTCAGGCAAATTTTACCTGTGATATTTACATTACATTTTACCTGTGATATTTACATTATCCTATAATCTAGGTGACAGATTTTAAGCAGAATATTGATAAAGACTATTTTCAGAGGTGGAATTCAGTCTAATTAGAAATCTAAAAATCATACCACATCTCAAAACATAAAAAGCACCTATTAGAGGAAGTAGCTTGGCATTCCCTTCAAAGGACAGCAATACTGTTTGATCCAGGAATCTCACTACTAGCTGTATTTTCAAAAGAAAGAGATCCAACTGGAACACCCAAGTTAACAGTATCATTATTTACAATGGCAAAGAAACAGAAATAATCCAAGAGCCTATCAACAGATGAATGGCTAAAAAAACCATGGGACACTATGGAGTATATGTTGCACTGAAGAACATGAAGAATTCCTGAAATACTGTATACACAGACAAACTAAGGACATTATGCATAGTGAGCGAAGTCTCATAAAGACAAGTATGAGACCACTATTATAAAATGTTAGAGAAATGTTTGCACACAGAATCATTCTAGTATGGTTACTGGGGAGGGGAGGGAAAGGAGAGTTTAATAATAAGTAGATAAAAAACACTTATTGAAATGGATGATGAGAAAGGCAATATTGTGGGTACTGTAATTAACGTTACAGAACAAAAGATGTCTGAGTGATTGTAAAACAAATATACTTTATAAGCTTTCATTTGATTCACTTAAAAACAAACAAATTATGCCCACAGCCTATCAGAACACACTGGGCAATGAGAGTGCTTAGCCTAGAGGATACAAGTAGAAAGGGCTGTGCAATTCCTCAAGGGCTGGGTTCAATCGCGAGATTAGCTCATCAGGGTAGAAATAAGATTAATACACAAATTACAGTAGTTAAAATACTCATGCACTTAATGATTCATTTTCTAGTACCGTAAAGCTATTCAATTTTGCTCAAGCAGAAGGGAGGCTACCCATCTGTCTTGAGATTTTAAAAACGGATTCTACATCTCATACAATTAACATAGAGACATATTTCTAAAAGCTTCAAAGGTCCAAACCTTTAAACAAACAAAAGCCCTTTTCTTTTCATATTAAGTATCATTCACTCTTTCTCCATTTCAATGTGTTGAATAAGGTCTTTTCTCCTCTGCAATTAGTGTGCTTTCTAAAAACAACCGTTACCACATTCTTCACTGCCGCATTCACTGCTGTGTTTTTGAGCACTGAGCACTGCACGGCTTCCACTGTCTTCCAAAAATAGAGGAAATGTGTCCAAACCACTGTTCTGAAAACCTGCTCATTCTTACTAACCACAAACGTAAAAATGACGCTTCAATAGTACAATAATCGGGAACAAGAGCTGCATTTCAAAGACTGGAGGAGGTATAAGGGAGGAAAATGTTTAACAGTGAACGAAAACTCAACCATTCTGTAATCTTTTGTTAAAAAGTCATAATAAAAAGACAAATTAAAAAAATTATTCTTCAAGGCAAAAAATTTCAGAAAATAGTCATTTTAAATTACTGTTTATTTGGGCATAAATTAATGCTCCTACTTACGTTTCAGTGTCTGAAACCAGTGATTCATTATTGCACACATCATTGAAGGTATGAAGTTGATTCTATGATTAGAGAAAGGAAAATTAAAAATTCCTCCAAATTATTCCTATAAACTATTTAACATACGCAGATTATAATCAATAATGCCAAGTCAAAACTATAAAAAGACAGATAATAAGACATAGATACATTCATTTCCAATTAGTATGACTTTTATAATATGAAATCACTAAATTAATTCCACAAATATTTATGGTTTCTCATATCAACTACTTTACAAAGCTGAAGAAAAACAATCTCTCTCTCACACACACACAAGTCAAACAGTAAATCTTATACAAAATTTCAAATAAAGCTCTCAAATAAATACTTTTAAAATATAGTTTAGCTAGATAATTGTAAAAAATATTTCTATATTTACAAAATCCATGACAGGGGTAAATCTTGCCACTTTAGAACACCAAAAAGAATTTTTAAAAAAACATTTCATTAATTTTTACCCAAGTAACAAGGAAGCTTTTAAAAAGTACTTCAAAATCTAACTGCATTTGAAAAAAAATCCATTTTTAAAAACCTTTAGCCTGGTAAACTCAAACACTATTTTACCAAAAGAAGTTGATATGACAGTTAACCTAAATGGTGTATATATACATAGTAAAGATCATGTACAACCTCAAAAAGTAGACAAATCTAAAATGTTCAAGAATAATTCATCAGCATCATTTTATGTATGCTATCTTCTATTAAAAACATAATGTTGTCAAGTTCAGTCACAGCAACCTAGACACAGAACAAGTGTCCCAAGGGGATTTCAAGGGGCTCAAAGTTTACAGGAGCAGCCTGAGACCACCTCACCTGTCGGCTATGGATCTGGTTCCAATACTGACAACACAGCACCACCAGGGTTTCCGCTCAGCTAAGGCCCGGACACCAGCAAACTGCTGTGATGCAGTGTTACATGCCTGAGCATTCCTGCTCTTCCAACTCACAACACCCATTCAAAACAAAACAATAACAATAGACTTTTATGTGAATATTACCTATTAATAACCTAATACTGTGTGAGCAAAGAATTTGTTAGTCAAAAGTCTATTCCTTGAAAATAGCTAAAGTGGTTGCATGAATTTCTTCTTCTTTTTCTGCCTGAAAACATAGCATTTTAAACTTGAATTTACAAACGAAATGGTTCACTCTTCTGGTCTTTTTGGCCGCGGCAGCAAAAGTGAGATGACAAAGGGAATGTCATCGTTTGGAAAGTGTCGCAGTGTGCCACCGCTGTGGCTCTAAGGCCTGCCACCTTCAGAAGTCCACCTGCGGCAAGTGTGGTTACTCTGCCACAAGGGAAAGCATAACTGGAGTGCCAAGGCTAAAAGGAAAAATACCACTGGTACTGGTCATATGAGGCACCTATAAAGATCGGTTACCACAGATTCAGGCGTGGATTCCGTGAAGGAACACCTACACCCAAGCGGGCAGATGTTGCAACATCCAGTTCATCTTAAGAATTCCACTGTTTAGCTATGTATTATTTGAAAAAAAAAAAAAAAATCCAAAATGGTTCAAAAAAGAGTGAAGGAGTTAAGACTGTGAAATCAAACAGATCTCATTTATAAAACAGCCTCAGTTTCCACACTTTAGATAAAAAAAAATCAAAGTTACTTGTGAAGACCATATACAGAAGGGCATACAAAACACTTAACATGCAGGAAATAGCCATTACTCTAAATCAAGCACTCAAGTAAATGATCTCATAGCAATCCTAAAGGACAAAGCAGAACGGCCCATTGTTTCCCAGGTTGAAAATCCTGAGAGAAGCAGACTGTCATACTTTTTTGCTCCTGGAGTGGCAGGTGGGTTAGAACCACAGACCTTTTGGTTGGTAATGGAGCACTTTAACCATTACGTATCACCAAGACTCCTTGCTCCATCAACAGTAGGTGTTATTGTTAAGGCAACCGTCTGAAAGGTAAATTAAAAGAAGACAAGACAGCTTACTGTGATCTGACTCAGCCCAGCCAACCTCATGGTCAAGGTAGGTGACATGAAGTATTTAAATGCAAGATCTAAGCTTTCTTTGTCAAAGCATAACGTTGTGTCCAATGGTTCTTTCACTGTGCTCCACATTAAATCAGCCATGTTGCGAGCAGCACTCTGACGTAACT
Organism: Elephantulus edwardii; assembly: GCF_000299155.1. Classification (NCBI taxonomy): domain Eukaryota; kingdom Metazoa; phylum Chordata; class Mammalia; order Macroscelidea; family Macroscelididae; genus Elephantulus; species Elephantulus edwardii. Next base: position 25,288,133 of record NW_006399761.1, on the reverse strand, counting down.
CCTGATCAGACAGCTTGCACAAATACCTGAAATAATTGACATATGAAAAATAAAGGCTCATGAAACATTTCTAAGCACAATACAAACATTCCTTTGCTGAATATACCTAAATATTTAGTACAGGAGAATATGACATCATTAAAATGAACATTTAAAATATAAGCAATTTCCAGGCTAAAGGAGCAGGGAAGGGAACTCTGGTCACAGCAGATGGAGTCTGTATGGGGTTGAATTAACTCACACACAGGTGGCATCTCTCTGGCTGTTTTTACCAGTAATAGCTCTAAGGGGAAAAGATGGACAATCTCTTTCCAAGCTATTTACAACTTCAGAAATCAACTGGAGGGTCAGTTCTGAGTTGTTTCCAACTCTACAGCAATAAGGTTGTTTTTTAAGTGACAGTAAAGAAGACTGTTGGTGGCAATATGCTGACAATCTAACCTGGTCCATCAAGTACAAAAAAGCCAACTACTTTATACAGAATACAAACTTTCATTAAAGCAGGTGGCTTAGTAGAAAGAAGTTGCCCTCCAATCTAAAGGTGCACAGTTCGAATCCACCAAGTGCTCTGTTTAATTAACTGCCTCTGAAAACCCAATGGAGGCTGAGCTAGGGGTTCTGGTGCCTTGTTAAGAACTATGCTACCACCACAAAGGTAAGTTGTTGAAACCACCACCAGGTGTTCTGAGGGAGAAAGGTGGGCAACCTCCTGCCATGTGACATGCTGCCTCTAAAGCACTGGAGGGTCAACTATGGGACAGTTGCAACTTGAGGGTACACAACAACATTAAAGCTTTACTAGTCACAACCTGTCATGTTCCCAGTACCAAATATTTAGTATTTGGTTTTATCCTGTTTCAGTAAATTTCACAAGGGATTGCAGTAATTGCACATCCACACCATCTCATGGGAAGGTCTGATAGTTTAGTGATAATGAATTGAAAAGCCAAACCAAATGCCCATGGTTTGAATCCACTTGATGCACAGCGAGAGAAAGATGGGTAACCTCCTCCCATACAATTTAAAAATAAAAACCTATTAGGAGTTGGGTCCAATTCAACAGTATATAACAACAATGCCTAATACTACAAAATGAGAGAACAGACCTGGAGAAGTGGAAGAATATCCTTTGCTCATGGATAGAAAGACTCAAAATTATGAAAACGACAATATTACCAAAGGCAATTAACAACTTCAATGCAATCCCAATACAAATACCAATCCCATTCTTTGAGATGGATAAGGCTATCTCCAATTCCATTTGGAATGGATAGAGGCCCCAAATAAACAAAGCACTCCTTAAAAAGAGAAACCATGTAGGAGGCATCTCACTCCCTGACTTCAAATCCTAATGCACTGTGGTGGTCAAAACAGCATGGTACTGGTACAAAGACAGACACACAGATCAATGGAATACAACTGAGAATCCAGAAATCAGCCTATCTACCTGTGGTCAACTGATTTTTTACAAGAAGATGAAATCAGTTAAATGGGGAAATGACAGCCTTCTTAACAAATGGTGTTGGCAACACTGGAAAGCTATCTGCAGAAAACTTAAGCAAGATCCACATCTCATACCATACACAAAACCAACTCAAAGTGGATCATGGACCTAGGAGTAAAGCAAGGACTATAAATATCATTAAAGAAAAGAGCTTGGAAGAACTCTGGAAGTCGTAATCCACAACATCAACAGTCTTCAAAGCATCCTGAAAAATCTACAACCAGGAGAGGATAAAATAGATGAATGGGACCTTCTAAGAATCAAATTCCTACACACATCCAAAAACTTCTCCAAAAAAGGGGAAGCCACAGACTGGGAAAAAATATTTGGTAATGACTTGTCAGATAAGGGACTTATATCTAGAATTTATAATACACTCAAGAGCACCACAACAGGATAAAACAACCCAACTGAAAAATTGGTACAGGATATGAACAGACACTTCACCAAAGACGACTTTCAGATGGTCAACAAACACATGAAGAAATGTACAAAAAACCACAAAAACCCCTAGTTCTAACAAATGCTGGTGAAGTTGTGGAGAGACTGGAACCCTTATTCACTGTTGGTGGGAGTGTAAAATGGTGCAACCACTGTGGAAGGCGGTATGGTGCTTTCTCAAAAAGTTGCAAATAGAAATACCATTTGATCCAGTAATTCCACTACTGGAATTTACCCTAAAGAAACCATAACTGCCACCCAAGTAGATATATGCATACTTATGTTTATTGCGGCTTTGTTCACAAAGCAAAGAGTTGGAAACAACCCAAGTGCCCATCAACAAACAAATGGATAGAGAAGCTATGGCATATTCACACAATGGAATACTATGCTGCATTGAAAAACAAGGAACTCATGCAATATTATTCAAAATGGGTGACCCTGGAGGACATTATGCTAAGTGAACTATCTCAGCCACAAAAGGACAAATTAGTGTCACTGTTATAAAACAGAACTGACATCGGAGTTGGGGGTAAACTGAGAAAGTGGGAATAAATAATGTATGCTGCATTAAAACAGGTGAGGGATACATGATGTCATGACAGGAGTCCAGAATGAAGGCTGCATAGTGGACTTGGGGGGAGGGATTCTCTTACAATGAAAGAATTTTACTTTTCAAAGAAAAGAGCGAACTGGGGGCAGGCGGAGTGGGCAGGGGGAAAAGTGTAATAATCCATGAATGGATATCCAAAGTATCTGTAAACGTTCATTAAAATTAATAAAAAGTAACTTTTGTAAATTTTCAAAAAAGCAGGAGATGTAATAATTAAAATGTGCCCAATGACAGAGCTGCAAAAGTCAAAACAAACCTGAACAGATCTGAAAAAAGAACTATATAATACCCCAATAGCAGCAGACTTCAATATACCCACTTCAATATTCTCACTTTGAGTAAGAACAGAATGACTAGAAATACTCAACAAAGAAACAGAACTAAATAATGAACTGGCTGAACCTCACAGATAAAGAGATACACACAGACAAAACATACCACATGTTACATCGCAAAGCAAGTCTAGATAAATGAAGAAACATTAAAATAGTGCAAAGAATCTTCTCAGACCACAATGATGCAAATTCAGAAATTGACAGGAGGGTTAAGGGAGCAGGAATATATATTTTGAAATTAAATATCAACTTCCTTGAATACTTCTAGGTAATAGAAGAAATTAAAAATTTCTCATATGCGAATGAAAACTTCAAGGACAAACCAAAAGCCATCTTTCAAGTTCAACTTACAGCAATAAGCAAACATGAAAAAAGACTATAAACCACACCAAAACCCAACACCTTCAACAATTAGAAAAATAGCAATCAAATCCCATAACCTGTAAAAGGAAATTAAATAGAACTGAAAAAGAGAAAAGTATCACCAAATCCAAGAGTTGTTGGTTCTTCAAAAGGATTAATGACATTTGCAAATCACTAGGACATCTAACAATGGATAATGAAGACACCAAGGAGAGCAAACAAATGAAATATGCAAGGTCACAACAAAACCAACTGACAGAAAAGAAAAAAAGAATACGATAAGAGATATGCTCCAATAAATTAGAAAATCTAGAAGAAATGGACGCTTTTAAAAGAAACTCAGATCTTACCTAAACTAATACAGAAGTCAAACACTAGAACAAGACTCATCACCTAAGAGGAAATAGATCATTAAAAAAACCTCCCAAGCCAAAACAAAAACCAAAAAACAAAAAAAACAAAACCCACACCAAAAAAAAAAACCCCAAAACAAAAAAAAATAACAAAACCCAGACCTGATACCTTCACTCATGAATTCTACCAAATATTCAGGAGCGTCATCAAGCCTACGTAAACTATTTCAATAAGATGGAACACTCCGACTCATTCCATGAAGCGAGCATAACTGATACTAAAACCAAGTAAAGATACTACTAACAAAGAAAACTATAAATCAAATCTCCTTCATAAACACAAATGTAAACATCAGCAAAAACTTCAATAGAATCTAACAACTTATCCAAAGAATACATCATGTTCAAGTGGTCTGTTAAATATTAAGAAAAACCACTGGTGTAACCCAGTACAGCAAAGGAGAAGAACTACAAGACTATACTGAACTGGTGCTGAAAAGGCATCTGACAAAAATTCAACACAACTTTTTTATGAAAATGCTCAACAAAATAGAAAAAGGGAAGAATTTTTTTCAACATAATTAAAAACATATCTACAAAATCAATTACTCTCAAAAGATAAGAGATTAAAAAGATTTCCCTTGTGAACAAGGACAAAACGAGAATGCTATTACCACATCTATTCAACATGTTATTAGAAGTGCAACAAGGAAAGAAATGAAAATAACACACATCCTAATAGGGCAAGAGAAAATAAAACTATTTCTTTTTTGCAGATGATATGATAGTTGTTGTTGTTGATTGCCTTCAAGTCAAGCACAACTCATAGCAACCGTATAAATAGGCCTAAAGCCCCACAGCAACTATCAACATTTATCAAGTTCATAGAATTTCTGGAGGCATGTTATTTAGGAAGTGGATGCCACTCGATATAGAAAATTCCAAAAACTCAGCAAGAAAATTTAATTTAGTCAACTAATTCAGCCAAGTGGCAGGATACAAGATCAACAAACAAAATCAGATTTCTCTACAGTACTAAGTAAGGATATAAGGAAAACAATGCCAATTAGAATAGTCATCCACAAGATTAAATACTTAGGAACAAATCTGTGAAAATTGGCTTTTCTATCCATTGCATTAGCCCCATATTGGGAGCATGGTCTTATAAATCAAGAGCTGTGGGACCAGTGTAACAGGGCACTTTCCACACTGGGAGGGATGATGGTGAAAAAGTGTGAAGAAAGTGGCAAGGTATAACCTGAAGAACCCTGGAGATGGAGCCACAGTTCAAGGTTTTGCTTGCTGAACTAAGAAGGGAAAGCTAACTTGTAACACTTTGAGAAAGTTTGCTGGAAGACTAAGGAAATCACATTTGTTTGTGAATTAAACCTGGAATTTCACTAATTGAGAAACTGTGTCTTGCTGTTAATCTGGTGTGAGGCTGTTGGACTAAACCAGGATGTGCACTATGTGCTATTCTTTTACCTCCTCCACTCCCCAACCTATTTATTTCCGTAGTAAACACTACAACTCTGAGTCAAGTCTATGAGTCAATTTGCAACAAACACTGAATCCAATGACTGGTAGAAATAGGTACAGAAACAAGTGTGAGCATGCAGTTTTTATATGATAGGGAGAGATCTCCTTTATGAAGCAGGCAGAAATCACACTCTATCCCCATTACCACTGCACCTTTAACAAAATGTTAACTAGAGACAAATTTTAAAACTATATAAACACCACTATAAGAAACAAAGAGACAAGATAAATTGAAGAAAATGTCAGGCTAGCAGACAGAAAGACAACACCGTGAAAATGTCCACAGTACCAAAAGTAATTTACAGGTTTAATGTAATCCCAACTGAGATTCTGAAACCATTCTTCTAAGAGATTGTAAATCTAATTATCAACTTTATTTAGAAAAGAGATGAGCAAACCTCTACAGAACAAAATTAATAGTCATTTTCTTAATCTCCAAACTTACTTCACAGCCATAGTAATCTAAACAGTGTGGTACTGACTGAACAACACACACTTAGACCAAAACTCAGAAATCAATCTATCCACTTATCTCTCATCAACTTATGGTTGACAAAGAGATGAAACCTATTAAATAGATAAATGACAGCCTCTTCAAGAAGTACTGCTGACATAACTAGTTACCTATCTGCAGAAAACTGAAACAAGATACACGCCTCAAAGACTAACTCAAGGTTGCTCAGGGACCTAGAAGCACTGACAAAGAGTGTTGGGGGGAAACTTAGAAAAGAGGGGATAAATAATGAACATCATCATCATCATCATTATTATTATTATTATTATTATTATAATTATTATTATTTATCTGCACTAGAACAGATGAAGGAAAGAACTGTTCAAAAGGAATATATGATTAGGAATTACTTGTATGACAACAGTAGAGGATAAGAGGTGCATAGCAAAGTCTGGGGGGAAAGAGAGGGAGAAAATTATGCAGGAATGAATTTTTTTGTAAGTGAACTGGAGGTGTAGGGAGGAAAATGCAACAATGAATGAATGTAAATCCAACTTTTCTGTGAACTTTCATTAAAAACCACATTTTTTTTTTTAAAAAAAAGGAAAAGATCTAGAAGTAAAACCATGAACTGTTAACAACGACCGGAGAAAAAGTAGGAACACATTTAGAAGGCTTAATGTACGGGTGGCTTATTGATAAGGATCTGTACTGTCAACCTAAAGGCATATGGTTTCAATCTACTACCCACTACAAGAAGATGATGGCTATCTCTACCCGTGGATTTACTGCCTCTGAAAACCCGCGGGAGAATCGCTATGAGTTGGTTCCAATTGGAAGATAGTGTTTTACTGTAAAGCCACCATGTATGCTGCCGGGCAACAATAGCTGTTTAATACTGAGCTCATTGTGAAATCCTATGGCCTGTAACAAATTCACAGAAACCCCTAGGCTCCGAATTCTGGGTTTCACCTACCTTGCAGGCAAAGCTCTTTTATAATACACATGTTGTTGTTGTTGTTGTTGATTGCCTTTGAGTTGAGCACTACTTATAGCGACTCTATGAACAAAAGTCCTAAAGCCCCTCTACAATTTTCTGTACTTATCGAAAGTTCATAGTTTCTGGAGGCAAATTCCTTAGGAAGTGGATGTTACTCCTGCTTCCAAGTTATACACATATGACATTAATATCTTAAAAGCAAAGCAGCTCCTAAAAACAAAGTTTGTGATCGGCTTGGACTAGATGGCTTTATCAGATTTTCCAACCCATTTTGTAGCACTTCCTGTGCATGTCCACTTGATGTTTTATGTGAATGTCCTGGTCTCTGATAAGATAAAGACATAAGGCTGCCATTCACATCAAAATGTCTCTTTATCTAAGAATTAAAAGAACCCAAATGTAGGGATACTCCCATTTTCCCTTTATGTACATGAAATTTCACTAATGTAACTTTATATGAATCTTTCTATAAAATGCAACCCTCAGTAGTTTTCTGGTTTATCTGATTTTGTTGGCTGGCTGATTCTCCCACTCTTTTATCCTTTTTCTTTTCTACAGCATAGCAGCATAAACTATCTTTTCTTCATTTTTTCTAACTTCAATGGGTTTTTTGTACCCCCAACAGTACTTAACAACAACAATCTACAGCATAAATGGGCTATTAAATGCAGCCAAAAAAGAAAAACTAGGACAGGATAAAATGGATGAATGGGTTTAAATATTAAATCCTTGTGTGCATCAAAAAATTTCTCTAAAAGAGTTTAAGTCTACAGGCTGGGTATACAGCAATTGACAACTGATAAACAGAACTTATCTAAAATTTATCCAATTCACAACCTCAAAAGAAGAAAAAAACCCCAATTGCAAAATGGACAGAAGATATGAACAGACCGTTCACCAAAGACGACATTCAGGTGGCAAAAAAAGCATGAAAAATGCTCAAAATCATTAGTTATAACAGACACAAAAAGAAAAAGTGAAAACCAATTACTGTTGAGAGTGCACAGAGACTGGCACTCTCATACACTGAAGGGAATGTACTAAAAAAAGTGTAGTCACCACCGAAGGCAGTGTGGCCATCTCCTCAAAGTTAAGAATAGAAGTACCACTTGATCAGCTATTCTCCTACTAGGAACAGACCCATAAGTAAAAGCTGCTACACAGAAAGATATATATGCACACCTCGGTGTACTTCACAATTATTCCCCAGAGTAAAAAGATGGAAACAACCTGAGTGCCCATCAAGAAATGAATAAATGGCACTTTTCCACAATGGAGTACTATGCAGTACTGAAAAATAAAGAACTCCTGATACAGAACAGAGAACACAGATGAATTGAGGGCATTATGGTTAGTGAAGTCAGTCTGTCAGTCACAAAAGGACAAAAATTGTGTTAAGACTTCTGTTATTTTAAAAAAACACCACACAACAACCAAACCAAAGGCAATTTAGTATGGTAATGGGGTGGGAAAATGGACAGGTGTGGTGTTTAAAATAAATGGGCAGACAATAAACACTTTAGGATAATGTCCAATGAATGGACAATCAAATATTGTGAACACAGGACAAAATATGCATATCTGCCCCAAAAAAGGCAAGCTGACACACAGACTCAACACTGGAGGGTCAACAGGGATGAGACAGAGGGACAGGGGATCAGAATAAGCACGGGAAAGACAATGCTCAATGTGAGAATCACGAGACTCTGAACTAACAGTATCAACCAATTAACAATTTTAATTAATTATACAACTCTATCAAATGTCTAACATAGCATCAAAATGTGTATGAACAACTACATGAAAACTAGTAAGAAAAAAGGTGCGGGAGAAAAAAGAAGGAAAGAGCACCCTCGGCATTACTAAAGATGAGAGAACTTGTTGGGTGGGGGTTGGGGTGGAGAAGAAATGTCAAGGATTCTGTAAGTAAAACAATGAGTAGTTCAGGGAAGATGATGAATGGCACAGTCACTGTAGAAACAAGAGAACAGGTCCACGTTTCACTCTTTGATGAGGCTGTATGTAACCAGATGCCACGGTGTGGAAGAAAGCTGAACCATGCTAAAGGCACTGCTCAAAATAAAAGATGCAGAAATGACTCAAAGTCAACAGAGAGGTTTCAACAAACAGAAATGTTAGAAACACCTACCTGGTCACTCAATGTGAAAAGATCTGTAACTGTGCTCCTTCCACAGAAAAGTAATTAAACAGAATATGTCGATTACCAAACAATGTCAGTAATATCATAGCCAAGCAAGATTTTGCTGAAGATAAGAAGGATGGCAATTAAGAGAAAAAATTACGGTTCAAATCCACCAGATGATGTGCCGGGGAAGGAGGGACAATCTCCTCCTGTACCAGTCAGATCTGATTTGACGATACACAGACACAAAAATAATAAAATAAGAAGAAAAAAAAAAGAGAAAAAACTAAGTGTGGGTTAACGGGCATGGGGAAACTAGAACCTTAGTGGACCAATGGTGAAAAAGTAAAAATAGAGCCAGCATGTGATAAACACTGAATGTGTCTGGCAATCCTTCAAGACTTAAGTACAGAGAATGATCACATTACTCAGCAACGCCACTCTTATAAACCCAAGAGACTTAAAAATATCAACTCAACACTGCAATCCCAGAGGTGCACAGTTCAAATCCACCAGATGCTCTGCTGGAGAAGGAAGAACAATCTCCTCCAATACCAGTCAGAACTGATTTGACGGTACACATACAAAAAATAAAATTTAAAAAAATCAACTCGAACAAATGTTTACACACCAATCAACAGTAGCATTATTTACAACAATCAAAAGGTAAAAACAACTCAAGCATCCATCAAGAAAATGATGGATAAAGAATATATGGTACATTCATACAACAATGAATGTATGGAAATCCAAAATCTCGGTAAACGTTCATTAAAATTTTAAAAAAGTAAAAACATTTTAAAAACAGAATATATGGTACATTCATATAATGGATTAGTCACAGAGAGAAATGAAGCCCTATTATATGAAAATATGAATGAACATTATATTAAATGAAATTAAGTCTGGATATAAAGATAAATGTAACATCATCTCACTCTAAATATTCAGAATACATAAACACACACAGACAAAAAGTTAGTGGTTAACAAGAGCTGACAGAAAGGAATGAATGAAGAAAGGTCTCAGGGGTACTGCGTTTCTAAGTGAATTAGTTTAAGACTGGAAAACAGTGGTACAGATTTTACAACAAAGCCAATGTAATTAATTACGATCACTGAATTTTACAATAAATAAAAGTCAAAATTACAAATCTGTTAAGATGTCTACTTTATCACATTAAAACAGACTACAACACCATCCAACAATCTCTTCTGTTCCAGATGACTTTACTCACCTTCCTCAGTGCTTAAATGCGGTCTTTACAGGGACAACCCCTTGAAGTCAGGATGTTCTGACTAGATTTGTATTCCCAACTTTATTCTCCAATCTACTGCATGCCAGTGCTCCACTGAACTGTTCCTTCACCTGTTCCTTCTTTACAATTTGGTCAACTTTAACCCCAGCACTAAACAGAAAAGGAGGTCAGGGGAGGAAGGGAAGAGTGTTTCCTTCTTGTGATCCAGGTCAGAGAGAATAAACCTTAAGGGTCCAAGGAAGAAACAAGAAAACAGAAAGGGGCAACACAAGAGGAGTACCACAGCTTTGAGCTTTGGAACAGAGGGCCCACTTCCTTGGGAGCTCACCTGTGGTCAAAGTGAGAGAGACACCTCTCACCACCAGAGAGAATCTCAGGTTGAAGAAACAGGAGAGCTGAGAAATTCAAAGCATAAATAATGGAACCTAGACTCTTTATCTAATTCCAGAAGAGACCCACTGTTTGTTTCTTAGGCAGTGTACTGTCTTTAATAAACTTCTCTTCCCCCTTAATACACCTTTCTCTTAACTGTGTGCCAGTGACAACCTTCCCAGCAGGGACTGGTTCGCCCTCTCCAAGGTGTTCAGTACTGCGCATTTTCTACACCAGTACTGAAACTAATGTCACCCATTAATCAATCTCTTTGAACTTTACTTTCACTTCTGACCAGTTTTTTAAAGTCATTTTAAGTATCTGTCATTTCTTTCAAATGAACCTTTTCATTCATCTCTCAACTACTCCAAACCAAAAACCAAATCCACTAACATCAAGTAGACTGAATCACAGTAAGTAGCTATCGAGTTTCTGAGACTATTAACAGGAATGTGGGTGGTGGTTGTTAGATGCCACCCAGTTGGTCACAAATTACAGTGAACCTCTACCATGACAACCATCAAGTTTCTGAGGCCATCAACAGGAAGGCTGCTGCTGGTGTTAGGTGCTGCCAAGACCCCCACAACTCCCAACGAACCCATTAACAGCAGAGCTGAACGCTGCCCTGTCCTGCACCATCCTCGTGGTCCCTGACAGCTCTGTTCCAGCTGCTGCAGTCACTGTGTCAATCTCTCTCACTAAAGGTCTTCCTCTTTCAACGATTCTTCACCTTTCCAAGCATGATGGATGTTCTTTTCCAAAAACTGGCCCCTCTTAACCACAGCACAAAATAGAAGCCACCCCAAGTACGTGAGAGGAAGTTTCATCATCATTGCCTGTAAGGAGCACTCTGGCCGCACCCTCTCCAAAACATCTTTGTTCTTTTGGTAGTTCGTGGCATCGTCAGTACTCTTCTCCAACACCACAATTCAAAGGCATTGATTATTCTTCTGTCATCCTTATTCACTACTAACAAGCAATTTAAGAGACCACAGCTTGAACTAGAATGCCTCAGTTTTTAAACTGACATCACTGCTCGTCAGAACCTTGGAGAGGTCCCTGACAGATTCCCCCCATGCAAGACATCTTTTGAGTTCTTGACTGCTGTTATCAAAGGTGTTGACTGTGGATCCAAGTAAGATGAAGTCCTTAACTACTTCAACCTTCTATCATGGTGTTGCACACCTGTCCACTGGTGAGGATTTTTGTCTTCTCGATACTGAGACACAGTCTCTATTAAAGGGCGTCGACTTTGGGCATCTGCTTCAGGTCTTTGCTGCTGTCTGTCAGCAAACAAAGCGATGTCATGTGCATAAAGCAGGCTGTTGATGAAATCTTCCCATTCTGATGCCATAGTATTCTTGATATAGTCTGTTACTGTTGTTGCTAAGTGCCGTCAAATTGTAGCCAATTCACAGCGACCCAATGAATGAAAGACCTGAACACTTTTATAACTTTCATTGTTTCTCCATGTTCAGAAAGTTTCCGGAGCCAAGCTATTTTGGAAGTGGATGTCACTCCTGCTTCCAAGCTTGTTTTAATTGGGGAGCTCCACCAAACACTGTGCACCATGGGTGACCATTATCGCATTTTGGCTCATCACTGTGAAGTGGTTTGCATCCCAGCAACCATGAGTTACCTCTGTAAAGCAAATGGGTAAACCAGTGCTATACCACTTAAAAGAATGTTAAGAATCAAAAGCATGGTTCAAACTCCATAAGCTCCGTCATTCCACATTCCTCCATAATCAAGCATTCCCACTGGCTCTCACCATCCAACAACACCCATCTGGGAGCATTCCACCGATTCCCGTCTCCTATTCTGATGTCACATGTTTCTTCACAGAGTCTAACTTCTTGAATAATTTTTTCAGCATACAGACGAATACACATGGGAAAGGATACATATATAAACAGAAGACCTACAGGCTTTCTGTAACTATCATCCTTTCTCCAAGGTTTAAGAAGTGGATGCCTCACCTGCTTCCAAACCTGAATCAATCTAGGAGCTCCAACACACACTGTCTGTGTGAGTAGCCAATTACGGTGTCTGACACATCTGTGGCACAGCTGTCGATCATCACAGCAACTCTATGTTATTTCAGTAGAGCAAATAGACCTCTGCCGTACCACTCAAAACAGTGTTCATCCAAAGTCAATTAACACCCACTTGGGATAAAAAGAAATGCGCAAGAGCCCTGAGCGTTCCATACACGTCCCTCCTCAAGATGTGAGAGGCCATCATAACATCCAGCATAAACCGATTCACAACACACTAGCCCTCAGCCAGCAGGCATGGCCAAGCATTTCAGCATTTCTAAATTCCAGCACGGAGATCCCCAATTCATCTGGCAAGGTTCTGAAATTAGTTGCCTGCCATGAAGACTGTAGACGTAAGGAGAATGAATACATCCATGACGCACACCTTTCTTGATTTGAAACCATGCAGTGTTACCCCGCTCTGTTCCAACAACAGCCTCATGGTCTAGGTTTTACAAGAGTGTTTTAAGATTCCTCCAGACTCCTCCCATTCCTCCCTCAGGGCACCAGGCAGATTCAAACCACTCACCATTTGGTTAACAACTCAATGTATAGCACACTATAAACCACCTGGTCTCTTGGCTTCCACTCTATCATCCCTCTAGTTCATGACATACTTGCAAGTTGCCTTTTCAAAAACAAGAGACATTCTCTCTGAAGGCCACACAACAATTCCTGCTGTTCAAGTCCACTGCCAGTTCTAACAGAGATCCTCCTTCGTCGATTCCAAAGCCAGCAATCTTTTCCAGAAGGACACTGACCATCTTTCTGCCACTGAACCAAGAGCCAATTCAAACTACTTTTTCATTTAACAGTCCCACAGAGTGCACGCTACACCATCTCTTAATGCTCATTAATATGATATGTGAATGCCTTATACCAGCTGTCAAGGTACTTTATAATCTGGCCCTACTTTTCATTCCAACCTCTTACCTACCCCAACCTTAAACAACACCCGCCACTCCACCCTAGCCACTCTGCTTTAGTTTAGCATGTCACTTTCCTTCCAACTGCTACCTCCCTGTCCTTTTTACTGCTTAATGAGATGAATCGTATCCTTCAGATGTCATCTCTGAGAAGACCGGATCTATTTCATGCATTATACTATTCTTGCATCACATTCACTCTTTCCTGACGTTGCCCTGAAGTAGAACACTATCTCTAAACAGCAGTTACTCAAATATTTGCAAATAAAAAAGTAGTCATAAATTTTACCAAGAATTCAAATTCTCAGAATTCCAATAGGTGTTTCAGTCATAACTCCCTTTTCCCTTCACGGTTTGATACCTAGAAACCCAAGTCACCTCTATGTAAAACCATAATCCACCTAATAAATTGTTTATTTTTGCTGATTTTTTTTCTCTGTAATGATTTAAGAAATCCTGATGGCATAGTGTATTGCATGCTGGGCTAAGCCAAAGGGTGCAGAAAAGATGGGCAGTCTCCTCCCATAGAGAGTCAGTCTTGGACCCTTAGTCACCTTTTGAACCTGGAACAAATCTTACCCCCAAAGCTCAACTTTCAACCACACAATAGGCAAGCCTTCTAGGAGACAAGTTTCTCAATTATGGGCTTGTCTCCAACAATGGGCCTAAGCACAGTGGAAACTCTGTGAAAAGCACAGTATGAGGGTAAAGTTTCCATTTGTTGTTCACAGGGTTAATCAAAGGCACCTAACAGCAACAATTTAAGTTAACAAAAACACCCAGGAAGCAAGTGCTCCTTAGAATAAGCATCACATAGGGTGAAAATAACAACATGTGCCCAAGGATAAAAACCAAAAAGTGAAAGGGGTAGGATAGAATGATTAATAAACATAATCTCACAAGGAAGATGTGGAAAGAGTGTCATTACTTGGTGGATGCAGTAAATATTTTAAAACAAAACATATATTAATCCTTGACTTGGGGGGGGGGATCAATCTGCTAAGGAAACTTTCATTTAACTCTTCCCCCCCCCAAAAAAAACTTTGCCATTTTGGAAACATAATGGGGGGGGGAGCTCTAAAAGTGGGATCTGACTCAACAAAAGTAGGTTTTAGAAATAGTAGTTGTTTGTGTTCTCATTCCCTTCTAGTATGCCCAAGAGAACAGAAAGGCATTTGTTCCTATTTTAGTTTTGTGTGTGTTGTTTTTCAATATCTGCTATATAGTAAATCCTGCTGGTGCAGTGCATTGTGTATTGAGCTGCTAATCACTATGGAAGCAGTTCAAATCCAGTTGCCAGAGAAAAAAATATGGGTTATCAAAGATTTACAACCTCGGAAACCCAACAGTTTGAGCCAACACTATAAGTCGACATCAACTCAATGGCTGCGGGCCAGAACATAAGAGCATATGCCTGTGAACAAACATAAAACGGTACACAAACATTACTTCTTCTAATACACTGATATTAAAATAGTTCAACATTAACGGCTTAAAAGTAAACTTGTGAAACAAAGTCATATATGCACATAAGAAACATTAAACACCAAACTACTACAACTCTCCAAGTGGGATTACAAAGGAATTATTATTATTATTATTATTATTATTATTATTATTATTGTTTGTGTACCATCAAATCAGATCTGACTGGTACAGGAGGAGATTGCCTCTCCTCCAGCAGAGCATCTGGTGGATCTGAACTGTATACCTCTGGGATTACAGTGCAGTTCCTGCCACTAGGCCACCAGAGCTCCCTACAAGGGACTTTTTATACACAGTAATTCTTTACTATGTTATAAATTGTTTAAATATACAACATATTCATAATCAGGGAGAAAAGGCTTCATAAACTTACCTGATAACATAGGTCCTAAAAGGTATAATGTGCTGCATTACAGCAGGGATATGCAGCCATATTCTAATCTACATTAAAAAAGAATTAAAAATTACATTCATGTATAACAATGTGACCTATTAATTTCTTTAATTACAAATAAGGTTTAAATCTGACCAAACTGTACATCTGTATAAAAAGATGAACTACAAATTTTTTTTACTTAAGTATTACAGCAATATAAGAATTTTTTAAAAGGTAGTTTTATAACTATTCTGCTGTCCCTAAAAATGAATGTATTTCATTTGAGAAGAGTAAACTTATGAAAAATTATACAATATGAATTAAGCAATCTAACCTAAATACATATTCCTTCTAAAGTATCATTTTGAGTCACCTCAAACCCATGTAAATAAAAAGAATTTTTACAGAATGACATGCTGATTACCATCCTACAAAATCAAGAACTTTTTACTGAAGTTACTATGTCTCCTCTAAACCAGTGTAGACGGTTGTAACTATGTTTCCTCACTTCTCTCCATATATTCCAACTCATTTGAAATCTGTATCCTTCTAATAAATGTCTTATTCGCCACAATTCAAAGGCACAGAGCCTTCTCAGCCATCCCTATTCATTCATCTATCCAACTCTCACATGCATAGGCAGCAACTGAAAAGACTGCTGCTTGAATCAGGTACATCTTAAGTCTTTAAATTTGACAACGCTGCTCCTCAGCACCATGGAGGGGTCCTTGAGTGAAAGATTTCACCAGTACAACACATCTTTTGATTTCTTGGCCGCTGCTACTAAGGGGTTTTGATTACAGATTCAAGCAAAATAAAACCACTGACTACTTCAATTTTTTCTCCACCTGTGAAGATGTTGCCTATGTGTCCAGTAGTGAGGATTTCTGTTTTCTTGATGTTGAGATGTAACCAAGGTGACTTTGTTCTTCTGCAGCAATTGCTTTTAAGTGTTCTTACATTTCTGCAAGCAAAGTTTTGCCATCCGTGAACAGAGGATGCGGAGTCTTCCTCCAGTCCTGATGTCACATTCTTCATATCATTTGCCCAGCATACAGATTAACCAAGTATGGAGAAAGGATTACAAACCATGCAGTCTCCCTTTGTTCTATTCAAACAACTGCTTCTTGGTCTATGTAAAGATTTTCTATGATTAGAAAATTATAAAGATGGTAATTTTTCACAAACTTATCTATAGAATCTTCCAATAAAAGAAAAGATAAAAATGAAACCACTGTAGTTAGAATCAACTGAAAATCTACTCAAATAGATGAAAAGCCAAAATTCTCTCAATGAAGGATGGAAAAGGTACCAAATGTTGTACCAGATAACAAGACTTCTGATAATGTATAAGTAATTAATGTAGAACTGGCAAAATATTAAAGGAAACAGATTAATACTACAGAGCCCACACTCACACATGTAAGGACACTCGATTTACCAAAAAAAGCAAAGTGATACTTCACAGCACCACAAAAGAACTATCTTTGTAATGAATAGTATTAATACTAGTAGATAACATCGTAGAACTAACTATTTAGAAAGTGTTTCAATAGAGGAAAAGTGAAGATCAATTTTGGTCCTTCCCTTACATTATACACAAAAGTTAACCTTCATCACTTGATCAAATTTAAAAAGTGAAAAAATAAACCAAAACAGAATAAAGAAAACAAAAAACCAGAACTTTTAGAATATGTGAAAATCTCAATGGCCTTGGGGTAAAGATAGATTTTACCAATAAGAAATGAAAACATTATAACTATCAAATAAAGACTGACATGCATATTACACACAGAATGAAGGTATTGACAGTTCTTGTATCAGACAACAGATGTATACTGGAAACATATAAGGAATCACTGTCCATAATCAGTAAGGGGGGGGGGGAGAAATCTAATTTTTTTACCAAAACTGGCAATAAACTTTAATGAAGAACTTCAGTAAAAAATGTCCAAATGGCTAAAATTCTTAAAAAAGGTGTTCAATCTCATTAAATTATTAATGGTACAATATAAGTGACATAAAGCCACAAGATACTGCTAAAACCCACCAGAATTTTGAGTACCAAGTACTATTAACCAGCATGTGGAGCAATCTGAAGGATCCTACCAGCACAGGGCCAATTCCTGAGGATTCCTCTCACTGCCATCCAGTCAGAACTGACAGAACTGACCCTGCAGTGGATTTTCAAAGGCCACCGGGTGAATCACACTGAAAAGACTGTCCATCTTTCTCCCTCATAACCACTAGCGGATTCAAACCAACACTCCCTACGAACGGTGTCACCAGAGCTCTCCAAAGGATGTGAAGAGGAGGACAAATCAGTACAACTTTGGAAAACTTTGGCAAGAACTCAAAACTCAAATCTAAGTGTATATATACACACAAACACACGGACCTGTACACCAAGGGATATGAAACAGAATGCTGACACGTTAATTATAATAACCTAAAGGTGCATCACCTGTAGCATCAATAATGGTCTATTTCTTTCAAGGAGACTTGTACAGCAGTGGAAATGGGAAAACTGCATGATGTAAACTTCAAAACTAAACAAATAAGTCAGGAAAAAATGTGTCATGCGATGCTATTTATGTAGTTTAAAAAACCCCAGATCAGACAGTTTAGGGTGCTGGATTAGGTAGTAAAAGAAAGATAATCAAGAAAAGTGATTATCACAAAAGTAAGAATAGTGTTTACCTCTATGGGGCAGGATTGTGGCCCGTAGATATCAGATAGAAAGCCTCTGAGGAACTGATAATTTCTGTTGTTTTAATTGGCTTTCATATATATATATATATATATATAATGTTTTATATAATTAATTATATTTCATCACTATGAAATGGGGTTTTTTTCCCCTCCCTGGCTTATAAATGAATGGTTAAAGAAACATCTGCTTTGACAAATCACTGAAGCACGTATTAGCATTTCGGGTACTTTTCTGTATAAATATTACATTTAATTTTTAAAGAAGACTACAAGATCCTAATGCAAGATACATTAGAGAGGGTGAAAAGGAACATAGGTAAACACAGTATCTTACTTTCAGATAAACAAAATATAAGTGAATAAAAACTTTAAATGAAAAAAAAGGACAAGGAAAAAAGTCAACACTAAAAAATGTTATTTTAAACTTGAACATAAAATAGACTTTTTTACTATGCCTGTTATGACAGATTATATTATAAAAGTAATGTAAACAAATAAACAAAAGTTATGTAAACAAACCACACAATATTTTAATTCAAACCAGGAAGATAGCTAAATTCTATGTCCTTTAATATTATTCTATTATGTGCCAGCCCCAACTCACAGCATCTCAATGTTACAGCAGACCAAAACCCTACCTGGGTTCTGGCCATCTATCTTCCCTACTCTCCTTATACCAACTCTCGCAGTCACGGTATCAGTCCATCTTGTTGAGGGTCTCTCTTTCAATGACCCTCTACTTTCCCTAGCATCATGTCCTTTTAAAGGGACTACTTCTACCTAATAACAAACTCCATGAAAGCACGCCTCATGGTCCTTGCTTCTAAGGTGC
Organism: Elephantulus edwardii; assembly: GCF_000299155.1. NCBI lineage: Eukaryota > Metazoa > Chordata > Mammalia > Macroscelidea > Macroscelididae > Elephantulus > Elephantulus edwardii. The sequence continues at coordinate 25,269,388 of NW_006399761.1, read as the reverse complement.
ACTGTGGCTGCAGGTACACTTCTTCCACGGCAGATCTGTTTGTCCTTTGAGCAGTCCACAGTATATTCCATACTTTTCACCAACTCTACAATGCAAAAGTCTCGATTCTTTGGCCTTTCTTATTCATTGTCCAACTTTCATCTGAAGCAAATGAAAATACCACGGCTTGAAAAAGGCTGGCCTTAGTCTTTAAATTCACGTTTGTTCTTTTAGCACTTTGGAGAGGAGAGGCCCTCCATAGCAGATTTTCCCAAAGAGATATTTTTGTTTCTTGACTTCCTTGAGTGTTGCTAATGAATCCAAGTCAAGTTAATCCCCGACAACATCAATCTTTTCTCCATTTAGAGATGATCTTTATAGAGTCAACTGTAAGGATGTTTTTCATTTATACAAAATGCTCTAAGAACCTACTCACACATGCTATTAATTTGACAGCATCCTTTGCCTTTCCTCAGTGGATACTAAGCTTCTCAGGTCTTCTCTCTAGTCCTTGTATGAATGGAATCCTAAAAGCTTCCCTAACTACATGAAAATATTTAAGAATTAAGAAAAATGGAGTCACTTTCTTTTTTCTTGATTTTTAACCTTTAGATATATACATATATTACTTTCATATAAATAGAAAGTACAATGTTGTTAAGTTACTAAATTAAAACTTTTAACTTATGACTTCAGTGTCATTAATGAACTGTAAAGGTTAAAAAAACACACCAGTCCAACTTAACTTGCCAGAAATTAATAACAAAGAAGCTAGAAGAGGATAAAACAGATTCTAAGTTTAAACAGTTTCTTTCTCAGAAAAAACTACAAGCACACTTTCCCTTTACTCTTTCCTAGTTGCACAGAGATCGCACCCTAGAGCACAGCTCCCTGTGGCACAACGTCCGGTAAAGTTCTAGTCATTTCTTTATGTACGATTTTTTTTCCCAAAAGACATAGTATAGTCTGTTTCTGCAATAGTTGGGCTAGAGTTTCTATTTGAGGATTTCTGAATTTAGACATCCTTTCACGGGGGAAAAAATTAGTATTTTATAGCAATCCTTTTCTTAAGATGGAAAAGAAAAGAGAAAATACCTAAACTGCAAACTAGTTTAGAGTAAGACAGGTAAGGGTTTCAGGCACACAAAAATTTTGGCTATTAGAGAAAACTTTGCTCAACCGATTTTGAAAATGATAAAAAAAAAGACGAAGATTAATAAAAATGAAATTTTAATATGTAGGTAGTAAAAAGAAGTCTCTGCTTCTAGATGTATTAGATTTTGCTAAAACTGACTTTCACAACTTGACAGAATGATCTTCAGAGGGACACACAGTGCTAGTTGGGCACAGCAATCCAGTGTCCCAGCTGCCCACCAAACCCAAGACCATGGTGTGTGTCCCAGACCAGAGTAGCAATTAGACACACACTCACCTTGCTGCTACTTAAGTTTCAAAATTAAATGTAGCTACGTTAAATAAAAATTTTAAGCCACTAGTTTTATTTGAATTCTATTTAGTTTTGTTATTAAAAAGAAACATCAAAACTTAAATGGCTTCCATACTCAACTTTTCCAAAATATAATAAATGTTACATGCAAACCAGTCAATTAAAAGCTGTCACCTTCAAACCTTTCTAAAAAATACTTACGTTAGATACAACTGTTATAAATGCATGTGCTATAATAAATGGCAAAGTCTCAGGAGTTCCATATTCAAAACAATCCTTCATGAGAGAAAGACCATTTTTCCCACAAAACAAACATACATAACGAAGCAAATGCAATGGTACTTCAACATCCTGCAAAAAAAACAAAGTATGTCATTATTTAAAAGCCTAGTAGTAAATCTTACCTGGTAATATTGGAAAGATAGTGAATATACAAAAAACCCTCAAAGACACATATAATCAAAACCAAATATTCCACAAAATTTGAGATTAAAAAGATGGACACTTACATTCATATCACAAAATGCCCCTAATATGTTGCTTTCTTGAGTTGATATATCCTAAAAAAATACAAACACAAAGTAAATTCTACTAGTTCACAACTAACCAAAATCCTTAAAAGGGGAGGGGGGGAAAAGCTAAAACTGTAATTTTAAGTCTAAATAACAGACATTTCTTTTCATGAACAACTTGTGGTGTTCCCAACTGAAGCCTATCTGATTCAACTCTAAAGTACACCGGAAATCTTTCAGCACAATACACTTTTTTTTTAAAATTTTATACTAATTTACAAAGTTTGTATACCCAGCCCTCCCTCGGCCACACATAATTTTGATTTCTTAAAACTATTTAATCTCTCCTCAAAACAGTAATTTTTTTAAAACACTTTATAACTTAAAGTGGTTTTGAAATTGTATATTGCCCTCAATACACAATCTAAAATTCCTTTTTTTTTTTTTAAAAAAGGGACTTGCTTCCTATACATAAAATACTAAACTATCAGGAGGTATACTTACTCATTGTTGGACACAATGAGTGAACCCAAGACAATTTTCCCATAAATTAATAATCACAAAGAGGCTAAAGAAGAAGAGAAGGTCTTTCTCTAAGGGTATTGGCAGGTGTCTTTCTATTTTAAATGCACATTCCCTTTGATCCAGTAATTTCACTTTCTGGATATTTTTTCTAAGGAACTCATCAGGAGAGGCAATGGAAAAAAGACAGACAAACAATCATGTTCACTGCAATGATTTTTAACATCCCCAAACTAGTAGCAACTTAGTATCTAAGTAAATGTTGAACTTCTCAGGTCTTCCATCCACTGTGTACTAATGCAATTAGAGCAGTTTTGCTAACCGTACCAATGGCTGGAAATAATGTTAAACAGGTAATGCTGATATTTAGAGACTCTTAAGTAGTCATTAAAAATATTAAGGTAAAATTGGTATTAGGATTTTGGAAGGGATGAAGAAAATGATCTTAAGGTAGAATAATAGTTGTACAATTATAAATTTACTAAGATTCATTAAATTATGTACTTTCAACAAATGATTTTTATGGACTGTACATCATACCCCTAAAAAGAAAAATAAAGTTGATTTTTAGAAACAGAAAGTAAGATTTTCAAAGACAGAATTAACATGACCTAATTTTAATAAATTTTTAAATATCTAGAAATAACAAAGTAATCTTTTCATAATGGTTTTCTTGTGGACAGGAAAGAAAAGGGGAAGTTCAAGGCTCTTTAAAAGGCACTATTTTACACATTGTGTTTTAATTTGTTACATTGAAATTATTTTGTAATCTGAAAGCTAGGTGCATTCATCTGAAAAAAGTTAGGTGGCAAAGGAGCCAATTTATTCCTTGCTGTTACCTATTTTACAAGGTACATTTCACTGCTAAAATAAACCTTTAAAAACTAAGGACAAAAAACAGTAACAAAGAACTCTGTAAAACGTTTCAATAAACCCAAAAACAAAGGAAAGTGTCCTTATACAAGTCAAAACATTTGCCAAAATAAGTGTACTAAAGCTCTTAACCTGCTCCTCAGATTCAAATACCATGGCCATAGTTTCCAAGTTACTCAACGTACCTCTCCATTGTTTTCAAAAGATCCTGAATAAAAGAACCCCTTCAATAATATTAAAGAGATTACTGCTGGGATGTGATACTTCTGATTTCCAGTGTGTTAACATGGAAGCTGCTATGCAGCACACTGAGTGTGTCAGAGACTGTGAATGCCGTGGGATAAAACAGTGCTTAGACTGGCTGTTAAGAGGGTCACTTATGAGTGGACTCGATCACACCTAACAACTTGCAGCATATTTAGACATGAACTTGGTAACATCCACATGGCTATCAGTTTATTTCTGCTCATTAGACTATTCTGAGATATTACAATCTCATTTTAAATAGTATTTAAAGACTTAACATATATCTATAGGGAACAGCATGGAAACAGTAGAAGCTGAATCAACATTTCTTTCCAAAGTTCCAATTTTTTTGGACAAAACACAAACTAACCAGTGGGATTAGCCAAATAATTCCATATCTAAATTTAATAATGCCCATAAAGCTGATGAAGAATAAAATATCTACTTTATAAAAATAAAATGTGTGGTGAAGTGAACTGGTTCCCATTAATCCTACAGAACCAAATGACCCACAGTGTTTCCAAAACTACAGTCTTTACAGAAACAGACTGCCACATGTCTCTCCCACATGCGAGGTGGGCTCAGTTAGCAACTGAGCACTTCTTCACTGCTGCACTAGGGCTCCTCTGACAAGACCGACTACCAAGAACTATGAAGAACTACGGGCCATTAGGAGATGAAAAGGACTTGATCCAACAACAGTATAAAAACTGTAGGAAGAGGGGAACGGTAAACCTTCTGGTTAGCAGCCAAATACTAACCTGCAGTGACCCATGAGAGATCCTTTTAAAAACGACTACTTACTAAGGTAGCTCTAGTGGCCTAGTAGTAAGGAGTTGTTGGTGCCAACCTGAAGGCAGGTGGTATGAATCTAACAGCTACTCTGCAGAAGACAACCTGCTCCCGTGCAATGAACAGCTTCTGGAAACACGCTGGAGGCTCAGGTATGGGTTGCTTTACAACTTCACAGGACATATCAAAATATTTTTAAAAATTTAAGTATCCGTAAAGTTAAAAACTATTCTGCTTCCATTCACTGATTAATAGACATTTTATCTTATCTTTTAACAGTGAAATTAATTCATGTAGTGCATTTATCACAGTATCTCTAACTTTTTTGCCTGTAATATTTCTTCATAATTAGTTTTCATGCAATCATTTATATATATTTCCTTTTTAAAGCATGGATTATAACTGATTAATGTCAATTCATTGCCATGTTTCATCAAATCCTGATTATACTTTGCCTTTCCTTTTATCTAATCTCTTAATCCTCACCACCTTCTTCCATTCACATCCCTGCTGACCCTGCAAGACTGAATCCATGTGTAAACTTTTCCTGGTGTTGGAAGTTTTTTCCAATCATGCTTATTTTGTTCCTAATGTTAACTACATTACCCACAATGATTCAAATGTCCATTTATTACACACTGTCCCTCCCTTCATATATTCCAATAATGCATCAAACTCTTACTGGCAAAGATTTTTAAACTGCTTCTTATACTAAGAATGAAATTTAAATCTCTCTTTACTCCAGCATTATCTCCTATCTAGAGCAGCACAGATTCACATCACCAAAATGTTTTGAGCACAAACAGTTCCATTTTTATCTGTTCAATTTTTAAGTTTTTAGTTAAGACCGTCAAGTAGAGTGCTGGTGTCTTAATGGTGAAGAATAATAGACAATGGGAAGGTACACAGTTCAAATCCATCAGTCGCTCTGTGAGAGAAAGATGAGCCATCAACTCCCGAGTGATTCGTTGTTTCTGAAAAGCTGCCGAAGGTCCACTATGGGTTGGTTCCACCTTGATGGTATGTAACAACATGACTATGAGCAAATATTGAACACAAAGAGCTACTTAAAAAAATGAAAACTGAAAGATAATCTTGTTAACTGTGTGATTTTCATAAAATTCTTTTCATAAACATTTATGTCTTCAAATTTATTTACACGAGAAAAATGTGCTGAGTTAACTATGACTTAACATTTCCTAAAATTTACACCACCTATGTTACATACCTCTATGGTAGGATGAGTGTTATGCTTGTAAGCAGTATATAAAGGAAACTGTATTTGAAAAATTTTTGCCACACATAGTAACAGTTTTTCCTTCTCATCTGCAGTCCACAAACTAAAAGGATCTGAACTCTTTGAAGATTCCTCCTCAGTCAGATTACAAACCCTTGTGGAGTTTGATTTTTTCTCGACAGATTTCTGTCTTTCTGTACTTCCTTCATTACACTCTCTCTCTCTTTTCACTGGTTCCTCCGCTTGATTACTCTCATCTCTCCAGGTAGAATCGATGTTAATAGTAGTACAGTGTTTACAAAGCTGGTCCCGGAGCACTTGAACTTGAGCAATCACTAAATTAATAAGTGCACAAACTACTTGGTTAAAAATCTCCAAATGCTTATATTCCTTGAAGCAGCACAGACATTGCCTATAAAAGAAAAAGAATTCAGTAAGTGAATGCTCCTAAAGAGGAAAACATTTCTTTCATACTCCATTTGTTAAAAAAACTCAAGCAAATACCACTATAAAAAAATTCTTAAGCACTACATCCTATCAATAAATGGTTTTTCTGATCAATATAAAGTCAATATACTTGGTTTACAGCTACAGCCTCGATTTTTATACATATACACTTTTTTTTCCTATCTAAAAACACATTTTTAAACAAATATTGTACCTATTTCTTTCCTACTCCAATATTAAGCATTGAGAATTGATCAGTAAATATTAGGGAAACTAAATGTGCAACAATGAATGGAAATCCAAACTCTCTAAACAGTCATTAAAATTAAAAAAATAATAATTTCTGAAAAAAAATTAGGGAAACTAGCTATAATATTTTACTAATAAAGTTAGCATAAAAGGGTTACTTTTACCTTATTGGTAAATTAAATCTATTTAAGAAGATCTCTCTCAAACAGTAAGTGTCATTAAATAGTATTACATACAAATATAACTCTTGTACATATTCTAGTAGTATTACAAAGTTTAGCACATGGTACACTGTGGATTATCTAAGGGTTGGTGAACAAATAAGCAGATGCATGAGCACAAACAAATGCAAACAAACTTGATTCTAATATTTGTATCTAGTAATAGATGGAAGTGAAAGAACTATTACTTAAAATATTTACCTACTGATTCTGTTAAAACAAATTAGAATATTTAACTTGTGGTCCAAGTGGATCACCACTTCGGTGTAGGACCATGCAGAAATATTCTCATTTCTCCAACTGTCATAAAACTGATGTATTGCAAATATATGCCAACACCTTGCAAAGTACGGTAGTAACCACAGACCATTGTTCAGGTCAGATGGCTAAATCTAACCAAAAACTGCAACATTATTCTTTGTACATTTTCATGATATGGTGTTAACAAGCTTGTTGTTGTTATGTGCCATCGAGTCGTTTCCGACTCATAGTGACCCTATGCACAACAGCCCTAAACCCTGCTCTATCCTGCGCCAACCGCACTGCCTCTGACACACCCATCCCGATTACCCCAGTCACCGAATCGATCCATCTCATAGAGGATCTTCCCCTCCTGCGCTGTCCCTCCACCCTCCCAAGCATGAGGTCCCTCTCCAAGGACCCGTCCCTCCTGGCAACATGTCCAAAGTATGTCAGACGAAGCCCCAGAATCCTTGCCTCCAAGGAGCAGCTTGGTTTAATCCTCTCCAAAATAAATCTGTTTGTTTTCCTGGCAGTCCATGGTACATTCAGTACTCTTCTCCAGCACCACAGCTCAAAAGCATCCACTCTCCTTCTGTCCTCCCTAGTCATTGTCCAACTCTCTGATGCATAACAAGCGATTTGCAAAGACCATGGCCTGTATCAGGCGCACCTTAGTCTCCAGAGACACCGTTGCTCCTGAGTACTTTAGAGAGGTCCCTAACAGCAGACTTTCCCATCGCGATATGCTTTTTGATTTCCTGACTACTGGTGCCAAGAGTGCTGACTGTGGAGCCGAGCAAACTGAAGCTGTGAACACTCTCAATCTCTTCGCCATCCATCCTGACGCTGCCAATTGGTCCAGTGGTGAGAATCTTTGTCTTCTTGACATTGAGCCTCAGTCCATACTGAAGGCTGCAGTCCTTGACCCTTCGCAGCAAGTGCATGAGGTCCTCCTGTTTCAGCAAGAAGGGTTGTGTCATCTGCATAATGCAGATTGTTAATAGATCTTCCACCAATCCTGATGCCACAATTCTCCTCATAAAGCCCAGCCTCTCGGATAATCTGCTCTGCATACATGTTGAAAAGGTATGGAGATAGGATGCATCCCTGGCGTACACCCTTCCCAATTTTGAGCCATGCAGTGTTACCCTGCTCTGTTCTGACTACTGCCTCTTGGTCCAAGTATAGGTTTCGCATTAGCACAATTAAATGTTCTGGGATTCCCATTCTTCTCAGAGTCAGCCACAGTTTGTTATGATCCACACAGTCAAATGCCTTTGCATAATCAATGAAACACAGACAGACATTCTTCTGGTATTCTCTGCTTTCAGCCAAGATCCATCTAACATCAGCAACAGTATCCCTAGTACCACAACCCCTTCTAAACCCAGCCTGGACTTCCGGCAGTTCTCTGCTGATGTGTTGTTCTAATCGGTTTTGGATAATCTTCAGTAGAATCTTGCTTGCATGTGAAATCAATGACACTGTTCTGTAGTTTCCACACTCAGTTGGGTCACCTTTCTTTGGAATGGGAACAAATATAGATCTCTTCCAGTCAGTTGGCCAAGTGGCTGTTCTCCCGATTTCTTGGCACAACTTGGTGAGCACATCCAGGGCAACATCTGTTATCTGAAATACTTCAATTGGTATACCATCTATTCCTGGGGCCTTATTTTTTGCTATTTCCTTCAAAGCAGCTTGAATTTCTTCCTTCATCACCATAGGCTCTTGCTCATATGTTATTTCTTTAAATTCCTCTGTATCTGCCAATTCCTTTCTATATAATGACTCAGTATATTCCTTCCATCTTCTTTTAATACTTCCTGGATCATTTAATATTCTGCCCAAAGCATCCTTGATTACAGCAACTCTAGGTTTGAATTTGTTCTTCAGTTCCTTGAGCTTAAGAAATGCTGAGCGAGTTCGGCCCTTTTGATTTTCTGACTCTAGCTCCTCGCACATTTCATTGTAGTATTTTGCTTTGTCATTCCGAGCTGCCTTTTGGAACCTTCTGTTCAGCTCTTTAGTATCTTGAATTCTTCCTTGTGCTTTGGCTTCTCTACGCTCCAGTGCAATCTTCAGAGTCTCTTCTGACATCCATTCAAGGACTGCAGCCTTCAGTATGGACTGAGGCTCAATGTCTTTTCTTCCTCTTCTGTCTTTGTAATGACCGTTTGCACTCTTCCTGGATGATACCTTTGACATCCTCCCAGAACTCATCTTGTCTTTGCTCACAAATAAAATACTTAAGCTATTAAAAAACAACAACGGAAAAGTCATGTATGGCCACAAATGCTTTGATATTCCACCCTTCAGAATGTGAAGCCCAATTCTCTGCTCCTTAAATGTGGACCAAAGTTAAGGACTTGCTTCAAATGAACAGAATGTGGCAGAAATGACAATGTGTGATATCCAATACTAGGTCATAAAAGACACAGTCGCCCTGCCTTAGTCTTCCTTATCTCCCACTCTGAAGAAAGCCAGCTGCCATGTGAAGACATGCAAGCAGCCTGAGGAGAGGCTCACAGGACAAAGAACTGAGAACTTCCACTAACAAGCACAGTCCATGAAAATGATCCAACTGGGAACGTATCATCTAGACTCACCTAAGTTGTACCTGAACATCACCTATATGAACTATAACATGACCTACAGATTTATAGCAATCCTACTGACTTCAAAGACTCAAGTCAGAACCAAACAGGTTGAGTCACTCCCAAACTTTTGTCCCAGAAAAATTTTGAGTGTAAGAAATGTTTATTGTATTAAGACAGTAACTTAAAAGGCTACTTGTTACACAGAAATAGATGAATAATAAATCAGACCTATTTTCCCAGAAACAAAAATGCAAAGTGTTTTACCTGAGAGGTACCCTTCAATTTTAAAATTCTATTGTACCATTGTATCTATAAGAAAAATAATCACGCTGCTCTGTGAAGATTTCTGGTGGTAAATATCTTCTTCATCACTTTGGTTTTAGGGAATTCATGTTCTAAGTGAGGGATCATAATTGGTAATAGATTGCTTTAATGAAGAATGCAATCTTAGTTCTCAGGAAATAATGCTGAGCCAAAGATTCAGCGAAATTCATTTTTTAAAAAATAGTGTTAAGAAATCAGCATTAAACATCTTGATCATTCCGATCACTAGGAAATCAATCCTCAGTGACAAAAATTATATATCAACAGTGGTGAGCTCTGGTGGCCTAGTGGCAAGAAGCTGCACTGCAATTTCAGAGGTACATGGTTCAAATCCACCAGACGCTCTGCTGGAAAAGGAGGAACAATCTCCTCCTGTATCAGTCAGATCTGATTTGACAGTACACACAAAAAATAATGAAATAAAGTAAAAAAATTTAAAAAAAATTACATATAAACAATGTAAGGTCTGGGCCCTTGTAATCCCAAAATAAATGAGTTTAAGCTATGTGTATCTGGTATTCACATAAGCACACACACACAAATTAGAATTTTTCTGTCAGTTCTGAGATGTCTACAAAGAGATTCTTGTCACAGAAATTAAGTTCTAGACAAGGAGGCCTGAGTTTACTCTCTTCTCATTACTATCCATGGAGAGTTCTATGCAACCCATCTAAACGCAGTGAGTACATTTAACAATTTTATAATAAGGACCTACAGAAAGTAGTACTTTTAGCCTGACAATACAGAGATTGACAAAACTGTAGCCTTGATCTATCTCTGAATTACAATTACTGTCCAAACAAGTTTTTACTAAGAAAGATTGTTCCTATTTCTCCTATGGAGTAGCTGGTGGATTTGAACCACTAACTTTTCCATTAGCAAGCAATGCAACATGTAACGCAGAATATCAACAGAACTCCGTGTATGAAAGGAAGGAATCTTGAAATATCCATGTTAGAAAGATAATAGCCTTAAATGCTTACTAAGAAATGGAGAATTCACAAGATAAAAAATCTAAATTTGTTTTGTAATAAGCTTAAAATGAGGAAAAAATAAACCCAACCTTCCAACATGATTGCCCTGTAGTAGTAACACTTTTGTTAAACACTGTTATTTATTCCTTTCAGTCTTATATGCTCCTATTCTTTTCCTACCCTTTTCTTTCTCCATTCTGAGTTTCTTTCCACCCCCTCCCTATCCTGAATTGTTAAGTATTTTTAAATTGCTCTATTATATATACAGCTAACATCTTCTAGCCCTATAAGGGCTGTACAACCATTTAAAACTAACGGGAGTGATAACATGGGGTGACATGGAGTTATAGGTCACTTGGCTGATACTTCAAGTACTAAAATTATATATAGACACACACACACACACACACACACACACACACACACACACACACAGAGAGATATATGGAGCTCTGATGACCTAGTGTAAGGAGCAACTCAAAGGCATGGGTTCAAATCGACCTCCTACATGATGGACAATCTCCTCCCACTCGATTTGTTGCCTCTGAAAAACTTTGGAGGGTCAGCTATGGTACACAGTAACATTATATACATATAGTTATTAAATAACAAGTTTAGCTATTTTAAACTATACTAGTTTGAAAGGTACTACTCACAGTGCAGAATATACACAAAAGTCAAATATCCCTGGGATTGGCAAGTTTTGTTTTTAAACTATGATTACTTTCATTTTCTTCAAATATAAAAAATATCATTTTAATTTATTATAATTATCTTTACAATGCTTAAATACACTGCATTATCACTTTATTTTTTAATTACGTTACTATAGTCCAGTAACTGTACTAGAAAAGGGGTTTTTAGCCACTAAAAACCTGGCCCTGATAATTTCATAGAAGCTGTTGATAACTTTTCTCCCAGAAAACTGTCAAAGTTTTATATTACATTTCACGATCTTACTGGCTCATTCCAATCCATTTACGGACTCTCATGAGTATACGGTCAAAGCCACGGTGGCGACTGACCAGCACTGGACTGCTGATCAAAGGCTGACGGTATAAACCCACTGCCTCTCCTCTGGAGAAGCATGAAGCATGTAGACTGCTCCGGTCAACACCCACAGACTCAGAAACCCTCAAGCAGTTCTAGTCTGTCCTACTGGTTTGATCACCAAAACAATGAAGAGGAAAATAAGATGTTTACTGTGAATCTAAGGACACAAAACTAATTAGTAGTTGTTTAATCCCCACAACAATCACAACTCTAACCCAGGCAATCTATTCTGGTGCCAAAGGGGGGGTGGGCTACGGAGCAGTACACACACGCACACACACACAGGCAGACTCTGCTAAGAGGTGGCTATACAGACCGCATGCTGTACAGTAACCAACAACTGTGTTAGGTGCCATCAACTCAGTTCCAACCCACACTGAACTGTGTAGGAGAGGATGGAATGCTTCCTGGCACTGCAGTCCCACCCTTACAACTTGCTATACTCAAGCACACTGCTGCAGTCACTGCCTCAATCTAGCGTCTTCTGGCCCTGACTTCACCGAGCGTGATGTCCATCTCAAGGCACTATCCCAAGAGCAAACCCAAAGAACATGAGACAGAGTCTCTCCATTCTCGCCTTTAAGGAAGCATTCTGGCTGGACTGTTCCAAGCCCAGGTTGTCGTTCCTGCTGGTAGCCCATGGTCTGCTCAACATTCTCCCCCATCACCACAGTTCAAAGGTGTCCGTTCTCCAGTCTTCCTTAATAATCGTTCAGCTTCTCGTGCCTGACACCTTTGCAACCCCATGTGTTTGAGAGGGCCTGTATGCCTCGGCCCTTTCAATGCTCCTTTTTCAGAAGAAAATTGGTAAAGCCTGCTTTCTGATGCATCTCTGGGTGGATAAACGTTCAACCTTTCAGGCAGCATCTGGGCACGTTAACTACCTGTAACACCCAACTTCAGGGAAAAACCACTGCTGTTCTTTTGTATGCTGAAGGACACAGGCTGTGGAATTTGTGGTTTTGGCTAGATGGAAATCCTGGCAGGTCCAGAAAGCAATGCTCAATTCCACTTCACTGGCTTTAAAAAATATTTCAACTCTTACAAGCTCACAGGTAGAAATCAATTCTATACTGGCTACATATGGGGCACAGCTTTCCTTCTCCTACTCGAAGGATACTTGAAGCTAAAGTCTTAAAAATCTCCAGCTGTAAAAGCAGCATAAGCGGTATTAACTGTCTGAACCTCAACTGCAAATTTGTTATACCTAGAGAAGCTAATGTCCTCATGAGATACTCAATTTGTACATTATAAACCTGGAAGGGGGGGAGAAAACCAACACACAACACCCCACTGCTCCCGCTAAGCACAAACCCTCAAGGCTGTTAATCTTTAAAGGGGTCGACTTCCACTCAGTTAAAAACTGTTCACATGAACAGAATTAAAAGTACAAACTGTGCATCCTAATTTGGCTTTTCATGCTTTAGCTTTAGGTCCTACGATTTATGTTTTTTTAAAAAATGAACTTTAATCATTTTAATATAAACAGCTGTTTATTAAACTCTTGTATCAGGCATTAATGTTTTTTCATCACCTCATTAAGATCCCAGCAAGATTATAATAGTTTATCATCATGCAACTGAATTAATTCACTGTCCTTAACTAGAACCAACTCACAGGGGAGGCTTTAAACTGCATGGGAAGAGATCAAGAAGGGCTGAAGGACGCCCAGAACCTAAATCCCCTTGGCTTCCAGGCCACACTGGTAACCACTACAGGCTGCAGCACATGAAGGCAGCAAAGGCTCTGAATTATGTGGAGGCAAAATCATCTTCCTATTTCAATGACATCTGTAAAAAGCTAAAGTTGTGCATATCAAACTTTTCAGTTTCTTTTTCATCCATAGATTCCAGCTTAAAAATCCCTGATATCTAGTATACAAGTGGACTAAAACAAGAACATATACCTCGTACCCCAAAATCACAAAGGGTGAGGCTGTGTCTCTAGAAATTTGTAGCTCAATGAACAGGTGGATAAAAAGCTAATGGAGGCTTATTTTAGCATAAGGAAAGGTCTGGAGGCCTCTGACTTAAAGGGCAAACAGGCATCAAGAGAAGGTCATCGTGATCAATTTCTTCAGTTCTATCACTGTAAAGTCAAGACAAATTTACATAACATTAAATCAAGGCTTCAAAAATGGTAGTGCTGTTGGCTGAAAGGCAACAGCTGATTGCACGCTTCTCAAAGTACAGGCTTATCCACAGTCCTCACAGTACCATCGCCTAACAGCAGACTTCTGAAAGGGCTCGCTACAACTCTTCTCAACCTCCCATCTCAGAGTTTGACCTGTAGTTTGTACTGTTGACAGAATAAATCATCCAAACTGGAGAAACGTCTAATACGAATTACCTGCTATGTGCTGATCCTTTATCATTCCAAAGGCTATAAATAAATTCCAGTGGCTGTAAGTGGCACAGGAGATGACACATCTTTCTCCTGAAGAACAACTTGTAGATTCAAACCAGCCGCCTTGGGGTTGGCAGTTCAACTCTACCCACTAGGCCATCAGAGCTCCTATGGATCATCTAAATTGTTAAAATTCTGCGCTGCGCCTATTTTATCAGCTATGGCAAAGGACAGGGAAGAATTCAAGATACTAAAGAGTTGAA
>NW_006399761.1:25235641-25253743 GCF_000299155.1 Elephantulus edwardii | reverse complement strand
AGTTGGACAATGACCAAGGAGGATAGAAGGAGAACTGATGCCTTTGAGCTGTGGTGCTGGAGAGGAGTATTGAGAATACCATGGACTGCTAGGAAAGCAAACAGATTTGTCCTGAAAAGGGTTAAACCGGGTGGCTCCTTGGAGGCAAGGATTCTGAGGCTCCATCTAACATACTTTGGACATGTTGTGAGGAGAGACCAATCCTTGGAGAGGGACATCATGCTTGGGAGGGTGGAGGGACAGTGCAGGAGAGGAGGGCCCTCTATGAGGTGGATTGATTCAGTGATTGGGATAATTGGGATGGGAGTGTCAGAGACAGTGCGACTGGCACAGGACAGAGCGGAGTTACGGGCTGTTGTACATAGGGTCGCTATGAGTTGCAAGCGACTCGACGGCACATAACAACAACAACAACATAGCAAAAGAGGGTAATATCTGGCATTAATAGGTAAGAATTGTCCTTAAGATGGACAGTTCATAACCTGTGGACTATCATAAGCAAATTGAAATTAAGCAATTCTGATAAAACTATGATCAGTTATACTTTATGCCTTAGAACATTAGTTTATGTATCCCTGCATTTAATATGCATTTATCAGTGTTCATGGTGTTTCCCAACATTCTCAAACAATCTAAGTCTTACATAGTTAAGCAGAACAGTGAAAATAGTTATCAATCATGAACAACCAGAATCACACTGAAAACAGGTATCTGCCACTTATTAAAAAAATTGTATTAACTTTTTTTCCTTAAGTTTTACTCTCTATTCTCTTAAAGAAGAAAAAAAAATCAGTCTAATGCAGATAAATATGGAAAGGACCATACAGCGAGTGCCTCCCACAACAGTCAGGCATCCTCACATCTTTACATTAAGTCTGTTACAAGCATCTGGCTATACCAGAAACATTTATTCCTTAATCAAAATCATTATTCTCAGACTTTCAATCATTCTTCTATTTCTACATGAGAAAAGAGTCGAAGACAGAAATTAGTATCCTCATGTATTAAAATTATACTATAAAAAAAACACTGTAAGTGTCAAGGAACATGTTAATATCTATTTTTTTTTCCTTAATTAATGGCAATGTAAAACAGAACTTAGTCTTTGAAATATTTGAAGATGCATACCTTTGTGTCCAGGAATTGATATAAGCAAATATTTTGAGAGTATGTTCCTTTCTTAGCTGCAGTCCATCACCACCTTCTATATCTGATACTGAAAGAAAGTAGAAAGAATTTTTTTAAATATGAATACTAAGCTAGAATTACTAACTATTAAAGTCATTCTTCAAAATAAAGCCAAGATTTACAAATACAAGTATTTCAGAAAATTTTTCTTTCATTTTCACTTACACCCAAGAACAATTATATAATCAATGACCAATCTGAGCTTATGAGCAGACTCTGAACAGCTGTCATTTTTGAGGGAAGTGGGTGGAAGAGCCCTGTTATTCTCGCCATCTCTCAGCACAGCTTCAAATCCATCCTTCTGTTCCATACTCTGGTGTCAGGACTAGGAAACTAGCAGAATTCCTCCCCTCCCCCCCCCCCAGCTCGTTTCCACATAAGCTCTTCCACCAGGACACGGGAATGGAGGAGTTGAGATCAAGGACTTTGTCTTGCTGGATCTGAAAGCATCCCCTAGGAGCAGCACTGGCTTTCTAGCAGCCTGATTCTTTTAGCACTCTGAACACCAATCTCAAGTCGTCCTCCTCGCACCAGCGTTACCCACCCAGACAACCTTCCCTCTGTTGGCTCTAAGTCCCAGCTCTGTCACAGGCACTACTTTCAACCTGTAAGCTTCTGTCAGTCTAAAGCTTTTTCCCGTTTCCCCAACAACATGAGCTGCTTCCTGGATTTCCTCAGGGTTCTCTCCTTTTGCCCTTTCAAGTCTCCAACATTTATGTCATTCAAGATACTAAATGTTATGTGCTGTTGGGTCAGAGCCATCCCATGAGCTGACTCTCCAGCGGGGTTTCAGAGGCTGTAAGTCACATGAGCAGAAACCGCTCATCTTTCTCTGAGCAGCTGGTGGATTCCAACCATGTGCCGTCAGCCTTGCAGTGCAGCTCCTTGCCCCTAAGCCCCTGAGCTTAATATCCTCTTCTATTCCCTAAATGGACCCAATTCACACACTGATATTTCATACATAATAATATGCTAATACTATGAATTGAAAGCAGGAGAGGCATCTACTTCCTAAACAGCATGCCTCTGGAAACTATGAACTTTGAGAAACGACAGCTTCAAGCCTTTTGTTCATAGGGTTGCTATGAGTTGTGCTCAACTTGGTGGCAATCAATAACACTGAAAGGATTTTAAGTTAAATCCAAGACAAACCTCATCAAGTATTACTAATGTGTTTTTCGTAAAGTACTAAACAGTAAATATTTTGGGCTTTGTGGGCCTTAAAAGTGTCACAATTAGGCAACTCTACTGCTGCTTTGAAAAAAAAAAAACAAAACCACAAACAAATGGGCTGTTAGAAGAGTGGCTATGTGAGATACCTAGTGGAATGGTAAGGAACTTGGACAGGAAATAAAACTGACTGTCCATTAATAAGTGATGTTTATTAGTTACTTCTGATTCAGTCACCTCATGGGTGCAAAAGGTACATGAGTCATTCTGTAACTGGCATCTCTACGTATCAAAATGATAAATGAAAAATGTAAGCTGTAAGAGGGCAGAGTATCATTTGTTAACATGTCACATGTAACACTAGTATGCTGCTCCTAAAGGATCTACACTTAAGAGTACAAACAATTGTGTAATGAACCAGTAGGAAGACAAATACCTCCTGGGGGAGAGAAAAGCTTTTAACTGTATGTATCAACTTTTATTTCTATCACAAAAAGGATAAACTGTTAGCACCTATTAAATCTGGAAGTTACATGTATATATTACTTTTTAGGCTCCTTCTGCAAGTGATTTATTTTAGAATAAAATTTTGTCAGTTGAAAATACTAAACTAAGTATACCCCCGTTTCCAACTCTCTCAAACAATCCCTCCAAAATAGCAGCAAGGATAAGATAGAACAAATTCACAAAGGGAGGACGAGAAAAGCCAAAAGGAGCTAAGAACTGTATTGGGGGGGGGGGGGGCTGACAGAATGAACAAAACCCCAAGGATTTTCGTCCAAGAAATCTCACCAAAACTCAGGAATTAGGTAAACCAAAAGCAGGGATATAGGTGGGGATGGAAAAGGTTTAAAAGGCTGCATTTTTTAAAAAAGACACTCCATCCCCAATCCCTATCGTGTACGTATGCATGCATGTTTATCTGCCTGTCTCTCTACTCATATTCTCTGCAAGAACCAAGTTTTCTCTCTGAAAAGGACTCCGAGGGATCTAGTCTTGGAGAAACCAGCCGAAAGTCAGGAGGATCAGAATGGAAAAACTATGTGAAGTCTCTGAACAGACATTTGCTATTGTGATGTCATATACACATTCCTGAAAGACTATGTAAAGATACTGCACTGATTTCCATGGGCTCAAGTCAATAAACAGGTTTAATACTGTTTTATGGGGATTTTGGGTTTTTACAATTTCTGCCATACTATTTAGTTCAGTTTGCCAACAGTCACTCAAAACAGAATCAGTGTCTCTGCGCTGGAATTGGGAGGAACCTCAAGGATTCGGAGAAATGGACAGTTGGTCCAACTGCTTTCATCAACTACTTACCTCTTGTCATGAGAAAAAATGTGGATGGTGTCCAGCTACAATTACCAAATGTTGTGACCAAGAATCCAATAGTTGAATCTTGATCAGGAGAAGACAGACTTACCAGATACACTGTAAGTGGCTGCTGGTGCCACTGAATCAAGTACGACTCATAGAGACCCTATGAACAAAAGATCTGAACCCTGTTCTACCCTGTCCCATCCTCACACTTCCTGACACACTAGAGCCCACTGAGGCTGTCACCGTGTCAATTTACCTGGTTGAAGATCTTTTGTTCCTTCACTGACCCTCCACCCTTCCCAGGATCATGTCCCTCTCCAAGGAATAGCCCTTCCCAGCAACATGCCCAAAGTATGTGAGGGGAAGCTGCCTCATTTTTGCCTTCAAAGAGCACTCTCGCTTCACCCTTTCCATGACATAACTGTCTGTTCTTTTGGCCATCCATGGGATGTTCCATGCTCTCTCCAACACAACTCAAAGGCATCAATTCTTTTTCTGTCAACCTTATTCACTGTTGAGATCTCAGATGCATAGCATGTGATCAGATAGGCCATGGCCTGAATCAGATGCACCTTAGTCCTCAAAATGACATCATAACCTCTCAATAATTTAGAGATCATTTGCAAATTTTCCCAGTGCAATGTGTTTCCTTACTTCCTGACTGCTGGTACAAAGGGTGTTAATTGTGGATCCAAGTAAGATGTAATTGTTGGCAATCGCTTCTCCATCCATCAAGATGTTGCTTATAGGTTCAGTGGTGAGAATCTTTGTTTTCCTGACAATGAGATGCAATCCCTGCCGAGGCTGAGGCTGGCATTTCTTGATTTTCGGCAGCAAGTGCTACATTTCCTCCTCACTTTCAGCAAGCAAGGTTGTGTCACCTGCATAACACAGGTTATTGTTGCGTCTCCTCCTGATCCTGACACCACATTCCTCTTCAGAGTCCAGCTTCTCTAATAATTTGCTCACCAGATTAAATAGGTATGGAGAGAGAATACAACCCTGACACTCCCTTCTTAATTTTAAACCACACAGTATTCTCCTGCTCTGTTTGCACAACAGCCTCTTTCTTGGTCCAGGTCCAGGTTTCACAGGAGCGCAAGTACATGCTCAGGGACTCCCATTCTTCTCAATGTCAGCCATAATGCCTTTATCTAAGTCAATGAAGCACAAATAGACATTCTTCTGGTATTCTTGTCTTTAAGCCAGGATCCATCCAACATCCGCACTGATACAATGCCAGGCCTCTTCTAAATCCTACTTTAATTTCTGGCAGTTCCTTATTATGTTATATTCTGGTCATTTTTGAATGATTTTCAGCACTATTTTGCTTGCATGTGATATTAATGATACTGTTCAACAGTTTCCACATTCAGTTAGATTACCTTTCTTGGGAATAGGAACATATATGGACCTCTTCTAATCTGTTGGTCAGACAGCTGTCTTCCAAATTTCCCAGCACAGACTGGTGAGCACATCCAAGACTATGTGTTGGAAAAGTCTATTGGTAAATCAATTCCTAGGACCTTTATTTTTTGCTAATGCCTTCAAGCTTCTTCATCCTCTTATTACCACTGACTCCTTGTTCATATGTGCTTCCTGAAATTCCTCAGTGTCATTAGTTCTTTTTGGTACCGTGATTCTGTGTATTTTTTTATCTTCTTTCGATGCATTTCTAGACTGAATGATTGTGACTGGACGAATCCCTAATCACTGCTTGGAGAAAGCATTCACCTTTAGCCAATACTGCTATGAAGTCCTATTAAAACGAAATTTGGCTCAAAAACTGTTCACCTTAAGCAAAGTGCTCTTTCAAAGAAACATCTATTAAATGTACAAGAATGACTACAACACAGATAAGAACTTTACATAACAGCAAATGTAAGTTAAGAGTGTGAAATAATTTGGACAGAGAGTGATGTGGAGACATGATGTGAACTACGCACTCACTGTTCATTAACTATGCAAAAAATTGTTGGTTGAGCATGTTTTTTGTGTATATTTTACAAAAAAGTTAAAAAAATTAAAAGAATTGTGATGTTAACAATAAAACAAGGTTAAAAAGTAGCTACTTAAAGCTTATATTACTTTATAAGTGGATTACTGATACAATCATTATTAAACAGACTTAAACTAACACAGTTAAATAAATCTCTATTGACATTTGTATCTACTAGTCAACCAATATTTTATGGCTTTAAAGCATGAGGTATTTCATTCTTCTTTTGACATTTCAGTGCCTTGAAGAGATCTGACTTTAAGATCATTTTAAGAAATTAGTCTTTCATTTACTTGTCACCTTAATGCAGAGGTACATGCCTTTGTACCTTCTGCATTTCCACCAGGTATATTTACACACTAGAAAAGCACAGGGTTCTTATACTCCACAACGTGTAGTACCAACAACTACTCTATATGCTCAAAAACAAGGCATTTCTAATAACTATTTTCTAATCGTCTCTTCATATATGTTAGTGCCTTCTCTTAAAAATAAAGCCCTTGTGGATCACTGCCAAACACTCTTATGTTGGAAGAAAATTCTCTATGAACCAATGATTCACCATTCTAGCAAAACCCTGATATAATCATTACTAAACCGATTTAAAATAAACTAGCACAGTTACACCTTTACTGACATTTATCAAGCTAATTCACATTTTAAAAAACACGATTTGTTGAGATTCTAAGACTGGAGGACAAAATTTATCAACTCTTTTCTTCACCTCCAAATGCTGGTAGACCAACTTATGCGTTGCTGAGTTGAACACGATCCTATGAACAAGAGATCTGAGCCTAGTCCTCCCTGAGCCATCCCAGCCAGACATGGTTGAGCCCACTGCTGTAGGCATAGTGTCAAGCCATCTCATTGAGGGTCTTGTCCTTTGTTGACTCTCCACCTTCCCCCCTCCACAGAATAATAGCCCCTCCTAAACAACATGCCCAAAGTACGTGAGACAAAGCTTCACCATACTCGCCTCTAAGGAGCACTCTGGCTTCACTTTCTCTTAAAACATATGTTTGTTCTTTTGGTAGTCTGCAGATAGCCATTACTTTTCTCCAAAACCACAACTAAAAGGCATTGAATCTTCTGTCATCTTCATTCACTGTTCAGTTCTCAGATCCACTCATAGCAGATGACTGAAAAGACTTTGGTTTGAATCAAGGGCATTCTCAATGTTTAAACTGGCATCTCTGCTTCATGACCCTGGAAAGGTCCCTGAGAGCAGGTTTTCCTAAAACTGCATGTCTGCTGGGATTCAAGGTTTTTAGATTGCAGATTCAAGTAAAATCAAATAAAACTGCTGACAATTTAAATCTTTTCTCTATTTATCATCGTGTTGCCTATTGGCCCAGTGGCCAGGATTTTTAATGTCAAGAAGCAATCAAGACAAAGCAGGAGACAAGATTCCTCCTCTCTGTTAACACTGAGAAAGCCAACTGTGACGATGTAGCAGGGAAGAGAGAAATGCTCTATTTAGGAAGGGAAGGGGAAGGTAAAGCATAAGCCACACAAGCTGTCTTGATCACCAGATAAAACCCAATGCACCTGAGGCTCTGGAAACCAAAGAGAAGCCATCAGAGAGGAGGACCCTAACAGCCAAAACTAACCATCTAGACAAAGAGACCTAAAGGTGGGGAGAAGCTCTTATACTATTGTATTGTTGAAGCAAAGAAGCTAAGGGATCACACCACCCAACCCAGTTTTCTTTCCCACGCCTTAATGCATAAATACCAAGGCAACAGTAGCTGCAAATGTCAGATCCTTGCCTAACACAAGACACAATGGCAACATTCAGAAAAAAGACACATATATGGTGAGAAACCCTTTCTTTAGAAGTCTACCTGGGAGAACTTATGCTGACAAAAACAAGTTTTCCAGTTAATTCCATTACAGCCATTCTAGAATAGGGAAGGCTAAAGAAGGATATCTTATCAGAACCAGTCAAACTAAAGCTCTCCAAGAAACAAAGGAAGGATCAAAACAAAAGTACTTTTGTACACTATGGCTGCAGCTCACTGGGAAATGTGCTGACAACCCAAAGGTGATGTCTCTTCACGGTTCAAATCCACCAGGTTCTCTGTCTCCCAGGCAAATTTTCAGCCTCCAAAAAAATCTACTGGTTGGAATGAAGTCATTTCCAAGTCAAGGGCAGGGAGTTTGAGAGGAGAGAAAGCAGCAGTTACTATCTGGGAGGGTCAGGTTGAAAGACAATGGCAGGCAGGAAGGCAGCTTTATCCAGGAATCCTCCCTCTGTCCTTTACAGAGGCGTGACTGTACATCAACCCTAAAAGGGCCAACTCCCTAGACAAGGAAAAAGAAGAAAAAAAAGTGGCCATTCTTAGAGGCCAAAGTCACCTATAACTCACAGAACCCTATGAGTAACATCTGAACCTTGACCTGTCCTGTGCCACCATCACCATCCTTGGCACACTGGAGGACACTGCTACAGTCACTGTCAGGCCATTTCACTCAAAGTCTGTCTTCCTCTCTTTCACTGACCATTTCCCAGCATGACGTCTCTTTCCGAGGACTGGCCTCTCCTAACAGGCCCCAAGTATGTAAGATGAAGCCTCACTCACCACTCATTCCAAGGAGCACTCTGGCTGTACTTTTCCCAAGACACATTTGTTTGTTCTTTTGGTAGTCCATGTGATACTCAGTAAGTCCTCTTCAAAAACACAATACAAAGGCACCGATTCTTAGTCACACAAATCAGAAATAGCTCAACAGGAGAGATCAAAGGAGAACTGAAAATATCAAAACTGGACAATATCCAAGGGTCTTAGTGATGGTACCCCCCCCCCCCAAAAAGCAAAGAAACTTATTGGCTGGAGGAAATATACTCCTCTGCAAAAAGAGAGGAGTGTGTCTAATGAGGCTCCAGTGGTAGCTATAATGGAGATCTTATTTTCAAACAAAGAGAAACATTCTCATATAATTTCAAAATAGTTCAGGGGGGAAAAAAAACGACACCCAAAATCCATGACTACTGACCAAAGACTCTGAAAATAACTCCCCATATTTCAGGTTCAGAAAATTCTTGTTTTCTCCACACCTAGAGTTAAAAATAGTCTTGGAACAAGTTAGGATAAATTTCTTTAAAAAGAAATTATATCAGGCTGAAAGACGTTAGGAGGAAAGGGAAGTATAAAGGGAAATATGAAAGGAAAAGGATATTAGAATACTAGGGAGCTCTGGTAGCCTAGTGGTAGGAGTTGCACTCACAGCCCAAAAGCAAGCAGTTCAAATCCACCGTCTCCTGTGTGGAAGAAACATGGGCAATCTCCTCCCGTGCGAAAACCTTATAGAGAGTCAGTTATAAATCAGTTCTAACTGGACAGCACATACAATTCCACTTGTATCATTCATTCCCTCTTCTGTTACACTCACATCTATATACAAGCCACTGTTGTAATATATGCTCCTGCCATCAAATCTTCAGACTTAAGAAAAATTGCAGAAGAGAAGAGAAAAAAACCTTTAAGTGTTCAACCCTGGAAACAGAATCCTAACCAGATAATTTGGTGAGCAAAAGTTAGGAGAATTTAAAAAAGAGAAATTGCAAGGGGGCTCTGGTGGCCTAGTGGCAAGAAACTGGACTGCAATCCCAGAGGAGTGTGTTTGAATCCACCAGATGCTCTGCTGGAGAAGGAGAGGCAATCTCCTCCTGTAGCAGTCAGATCCGATTTGACGGTGTAAAACACAGAGAGAGAGAGAGAGACAGAGAGAGAGAGAGAGAAGTACAACTGTTAAAGGGAGTTCTAGTGGCAAGAAGCTGTGCTGCAATCCCCCAGACACATGATTCAAGGCCACCAGCTGCTCTGAGGGAGGACAGGCAATCCCTCCCCATGCAGTTAACTGCCTCTGAAAACCCACCAGAGGGTCAGCTACGGGTTAGTTCTGACTCTACTGTACACAACAAAGGATGAGAATCTGATAGAGCAAATTATCTGTATCTCAACATCAAGAAAACAAAAATCTTTATCAACAGGCCAATGGGCAACATCATGATAGATTGAACAAAGATTCAGGTTGTTAAAACTCTTTCATCTTGCTCAGCTACACAATCAAACCCCCTTGGCAACAGCAATCAAGAAATCAAAGATGAGTTGCACTAGAATAATCTGCTGTTAAGGACCTCGTCAGCCTAATGACTAAGGTGTACCTGATCCAGGCCTCGGTCTTCTCAACTGCTTACGCATATGAGAACTGGACAATGACTAAGGAGGACAAGAAGAAAAGATGCCTTTGAGTTGTGGTGCTGCTGAACAAGAATACCCAACATCCCATGAACTGCCAAGGGAACAAACAGGTATATTCTACAGAGGGTGAAACCAAGTTGCTCCTTGGAGGCAAGGAAATCAAAAGAATCAAAACCCATACTCTGGGCATGTCAGGAGGGGACTAGTCCTTGGAGAAGGTCACCACACTTGGAAGGGTAAGAGCTCACAAGAGAGGATGACCCTGGATGAGAACTGACATGACGGAGGCAAGGGGCTCAGGTATGTCAGAGACCATTAATGAGGTTGCCTCAGGATAGGGGAAGGCTCAGAGCCACGGTTCATAGTGTCCTAGAAGTCAGTCAACTCAACAGCATACAACACAGGGAAGGGAAAGGGAAGATGAAGCTGAAAAGAAACTTTAAAAAAATTAATTACTAAAAAATGTAACATGGTACAACAATGAATGCATGAAAATCCAACTTTTCTGTAAACTCTTTTTTTTCATTTTTTTCTTTTTCTATATTTTATTAATTTTCATAAACATTTACAGAGATTTTGGGTTTCCATTCATTCCTTGTTGCACTATTCTCTCTACCCTCCTCCCAGTTTGTTCTTGTCCAAATGCCACAGTGCTTGTCAAAGCCAGTTCTGATTAATCTTCTTTGTCAGTGTGTCCTTTGCCATTCCCTATCACTCCTCCCTGAGAGAGACTTCACCCTGAGTCATAAGGAAAAGGGGATGGCGTATTCTCTTAGCTACTTCCTGCTGAAAAGGGATGCTGTGGGTTTCAGGGTGAAGATCTTCTCTCACTACTCTAAAGGGCCCCTTTGGCAGTAGGAAACACATAGACTATTATGGAGATTGATTTTGGGATTTAGATGCACTCTTATTGATTGTGCTTGGCCGTACATGTTCATATCCTTGAAGATGTATCATGGGGGTGTTGCAACCTAGAAGGCACAAATCTGACTAACAAGTTATAAGTACATGAGTCCAGAAATTATGGAAAAGTAAAAGAAAAGATTCTTTCATTGTTTTACAAACCCTCCCCCAGGTCCCCTCCACCATGTAGCCCTCGCTCTAGTCTCCTGTGATGACAGAAATACCTAGTTATATATCTCTTTTAAACAGTTTTCTCCCTCCTCTGTTTCAGTGCAGTATACATTATTGAACCCATCTTACTCAGTCTCTCCCCAACATTGGCATCATGTAATATTCTGTAAACTGTCTTTAAAAGGACAATTAAAAATACTCAAACTCACACAAAAAAATAATGCAAAATGAAGCAATCAACAAATTCTAACAATCAAAAGTACTTCAAATTCGGTTATACTGGAGGTAATACTACTAGACTTGCAGTTGCATACACGTTTAAAAGGTTATTCAAAGAGCCAATCACATAGATTTAAACCTACTTGAAAAGTTGGCATATCCCACACCTTGATGAGCTGCTGTCAGATCAATCTTAAATTTTATCATCTCAAGAACTAGTATTTTATACATAAATTTTACCATAATACAAACTTTCAAAAAAAATAGACACAAAAAGACTTATTACCTAAAATATCAAGACAAAACGGCAGAAATCTTATAAGAAATCAATGAAATAACACCTTCAAAATGTTGTGTCCAGAATCTAGAATTTTATTACATTCAAGTAAAGATAACTTAAGAGATACGAAAATATCAATCATTTACCATTCAGACTGAATGAATAAGGTACAAAATTTAACAAAAGGTCCAAAAATCCCCAAAACCTCAAGTGGATAAAAAAGGAAAGAAGCGTAGAGACAAGAAAAACTTAATAAAACAAAGGAAACATGCTGCTGAATACAAATAAGCAA
Source organism: Elephantulus edwardii (assembly GCF_000299155.1). Classification (NCBI taxonomy): domain Eukaryota; kingdom Metazoa; phylum Chordata; class Mammalia; order Macroscelidea; family Macroscelididae; genus Elephantulus; species Elephantulus edwardii. Next base: position 25,241,993 of record NW_006399761.1, on the reverse strand, counting down.
ACTGACCAAAATGTAAAAGAATCATTTGGCAGCTGTGAATGAACCAAAATAGCAGACAACACGCCGTCTTCCAATGTGCTGTTCACTGCCATCAAGTCAGAACTGCCTCATGGCTGGACCCTGTGGTTTTCAGAGGGTGAAAAACTGCATGAAGGAGACTGGTGCAGCATCTGGTGGATCCAAACCACCTGCCTCTGGTTTGGCAGAGTGACCCTTACCGCTAGGCCATCAGGAATAAAGACTGGCATATTTTTAAAGTGTTCTAAGTCCATATACTGGTCTTTATAGAAATGTCTTCTTGTACACAACACCAAAGGAAAAACTTCAAACACAGTATAATCTCTTCCAAGAGATGATTTTGTGTTCCCCAAAAAAACTGACAAGGTAGTAACTTGCGTTTGCAAAAATTTTTGGGAAAACAGACACTTTCAAAAGGTAGCACAGTATTAACCTGCTGGCCTGCTGACCAAAAGGTTCAAATTTGCCAGTCTCTTGAACATAAGAAAAATGGTAATCTCCTCCCACGACCTCCAAAACCAGATGAAGGGTCGCCATGAGTCATCAACACTATGTTTGGTTTTATGTCATTGAAAACAATTTGGTAATATTTATAAAAAATACTGGTGTTCTAAGCCAGCAAATACTCTGCTTAAGAATCTTTTCCCTACAGATCTATGAGGAGACCCAGGAAATAACATTATGGATTCATCATAGTACTGCTTTTATTAACAGAGGACTGAAAAGAATCCTAATGCCCATTAGTACAAGCTAACTACTTCTCAGCAATGCAAAACTGTGCCACTGGGGTGATGGTCTTTATAAACTGGAGCAAAATTACCTCCAAAACCACAGATTTTTAAAAAGGCAATTGAGGTATGTTAATTCTATGATGCCTAATAATTCTTAAAACACAAAGTATCTTACTGATAATCTCGAGCAAATGTTAAATATAACTCACTTTAGAAACTAGTATATGAGAGGAATAAGACATTTACTCTGCCTTTCCCATATGAACAGAACAACATAATAGCCAATAAAAGAAAGCATGTCTTTAGAGACCTCCATAAAGAATGGAATTAGGACATGACCATTTTATAACCATGACAGGCCTGGCAATCTACAGGCAGGTCCCCAGGTTCTGAGCCAGAGTCCTTTCTAACTGGCTTTCAGAACATGCTGGTTAGTTAGGACAGGTATGCACAGCTAATTCGTATTTAGCCTAATTTTAGTACAAGAAGGGTTATGTGGAGACACAGTCAGTAGGGAGTTACGCTACAAAGGCATTGGCAAAAAATAAGGCCCCAGGAACAACAGTATACCAAGTTACATGTTTCAAATGACAGATACAACCCTGGATATCCTGACCAGTCTATGCTAGGAAATTTGGAGGACAGTTGCCTGGCTAACCATTTGGAAGAGATCCCTATGTGTTCTCATTCCCAAGAAATCCAACAGGATGGGGACATTATCAAACATCATCATTAATATCACATGCACGCAAGCAAAACACCACTCAAGATCATTCAAAAATGGCTAGAAGAGGCAGAGAACTGTCAAAAGTTCAAGGTGGGTTTGAAAGAACCCATGGCATAAGGGTTGATGTCAGATGGATCCTGGCTAAAAACATTGTCAGAAGAATGTCTGTTGCTGTTACGTGCTGTCAGACTCATAGCAACCCTATGTACAACAAACCTAAACCCTGCTCTGTCCTGTGCCAATCCCACCGTCTCCGACACACCCATCCTGATTACCCCAAGTCACCGAGTCAATCCTCATAGAGGGCCTTCCCCTCCTGCGCTGCGCTGTCCCTCTACCTCCCAAACATGATGTCCCTCTCCAAGGACTGGTCTCTCCTTACAACATGTCTAAAGTATGTCAGACAAAGAATGTCTACTTAAGCATTATTGATAATGCAAAGGCATGACTGTAGATCATAACAAATTATGACTAAGAATGGGAATCCTAGTTATTCATAGACAGCTGCTAATCTCATCACTATAAATGTGTATTATGCTGCTCTACAGTCTTGGCAATAATCCAATCTCCTAGATCAGGCTCCTGAAAAGGTTTTTTATGCAAGCCTCCCATTCTAGGACTTCAACCTATAATTTCTTCCAATCACAATCAATATGACCAATTATTCTGAAGTTAAAAATTTGATCTTTTCTGTTTTGAAATGTCAAGTGATGGTGTACTCCATTTGAAGGCCAGCATTAAAGAGCGAGCAGTAGCTGTTTGTGAACTGGGTGTTCATAACCCAGGGATTAACTACTTTTTTTAAAAAGTCATTTAAAGCCCCATGGGGGCACAATTCGACTCTGAAAACAAATGCACTCAACATAAATTGGAATCGCCTTGACCACACCTGGGTTAGAGTAAAGTTGGACTAAAGGACTACTGGTTAGCCACTGCAAACTGCACCGTACACAACTCAGTCGCAGATGGTCAGAACCAACTCACCAAGTGCACTGAAAACCAAATGAGAAATAAAGTACAACAATCACAATTCACCAATGACAAAATTACAAAGTATGTACAAGAAAGCTAGCAGAGGTCAATTCATTCAACAAATCTACAGGACACAAGATCAACACACTGAAGTTAGCGTGTTTAAGACACCAACAACAGACACCTGAAAAATAAAATCAGTTCTTCAGCCATCTGAAAACACAGTATCTAGGAATAAATTAAACAGAAGTGTAAAGTATGTATTCTCTGAAAATGGGGGGGGGGGGAACGACACCAAACAACCAAAACAATACTGAAACTCAAGATCTAAAGACACCTCCTGTGATGTATGATGATGTCAAGACCACCCAAATTCAAATAGTCGACCCTCCCTCATTAAGTTTCCAATAACCTGTGGAATTCTTCACATTTTAGCCTAATGAAAAAATAACACCAGCTTAAGTACTGTGTCCATTCAATCAACTATTAATAAGAGCAAACAGACCACAGCAACTGCAAAGCTGAAAGTAAAACCTTGGAGGGGGTGGTGATGTAGTCAGTTTGTGTTTACAGCAGTCAAACAATTCAGAAATGGCCACTGAAGAAAAGCAGCAGTCTGAAGAATGTAATCACAGCATCACTAAACGGTGTTATGTAGAAAATATGTATTTTTTTTAAAAAAAATCCCATTCTAACGGAGCTCAGTTCTCCACTGACACACAAAAGCAGTTGCCTTGAATAAGAATTAAATAACTTGTGTTCTTCCAAGAACTGTGCCACGAAAGTGAAAAGACAATCCCAAATGGGGAGAAAAAGTATTTGCAAATTATGCCTCTGTCATGTGTCCTGTCTACAGAACACACTGTAAAGTGCCAGTTCTGGAAGAGAGCGAGACCTATAAGCATCAGAACGAAGCATCATCAACTCCTGTGCAGGCCTCACGCTCATTGCGCATGCTCAGACAGCCAGCCACTAGGTTCATCTAGCTCATAATCTTTTTTGCTGACTCTTTCAAATATGTTATCCTCTTCAAGGGACTGGTCCCTGCCTATAGCATGTCCAAAATACATGTTAAAGTCCAATCATCTTTACTTAGAATAAGCATTCTAATTATACGGAAAAAATTTAGAAAAAAAAATTTGTCTGAAAGCTTTTAAGTGTTGGTGGTTTTCTGCAATCATTCACATACATTATGTTTTGTATATCACTGTGTTCACAATTTCATTTGATTATTCATATACATCTGTATACCATTACAATAGATTAATTAAATCATGTCTGCTCAATAAATTGTACCACTGCCTTTCCCTTCACCTAATTTTTTTCTTTTCATTCCTTTCTTCCTCCCTTCCCATTCTTGGAAGCCACACAAAACTAATTCTGCGTGTAAACCTCCCCTAGTGGTAATACCCTGCACTGCAATCCCAAAGGCACGTGGCTGGCTGAATCCAGATGTTCTATAGGAAAATAGGCAATCTCCTCCCAGGAGACTGATTTAACTGCCTCTGAAAAATGTTAGGAGTCAGTTTTGATTTAGTGGTACTCAACAACAACAAAGCTCTTAGTATTTTCTAATAACTATCTTACATCATAAAAAACCATTCTGTGAGGGGAGCTCTGGTGGCCTAGTGGCAAGAAGCTGTACGGCAATCCCAAAGGTACACAGTTCGAATCCACCAGATGCTCTGCCCGAGAAGGAGGGACAATTTCCTCCTGTACCCGTCAGATCTGATTTGACGCTACATGCACAAAAAAACAGATTATTTTTTTTTTAAAGCCATTCTGTGACATATTGCCCTCTCCAAGTACCCATGTTAAGTTTCCAGTGTCTGGTGCTGATACTTTGTTGTGTTGCTGATTTCTTTATCTCATCTACTTTTCTGTGCTGTGTTCACTTTGTTTATGGGTTTGGTTTGTTTAGGTTGTTGCGTTTTGTTGTTTTTTTTTTTTCTATTTCTTTCCCTGTTGGTTTTTTCCAAGGCTTTATGATTTTCCTCTTTCATTCTGCAAGGTTTACTAATTTTCTTAAAGGTTGCCATGCAAGTTACTCATTTATCCCCAAGTCTCAAACAGTTCACTTTACCTTGAAATCTTCTTGACTTCCTTTGTGTTTAGAAGTTCTGTACTACCCTTTGCTTTCTAATTGTAATTTATAGGTTGATGCCTCGTTTTCGGTTTTTTGTTTATTTTAACTTGTCTCTTCCCATGTACAGAAGAGTCAGCTTCTGTATGGTATTTGTCAATATGTTAACCCATTGCCGCACACTTTTAAATTGAAGACTGCTTAGAAACACATTTTGCTGTCATTTGTGCAACATGTTAATTTCACATTGTTGTCTGTGGTTGGCTCTCAACCCAAAGAACTCACTTTTGAATTTTGTGTAAGGCTGGTCCTGTTTTTACATATTTCTTTAGTTTCTACTGATCTGAGAATGTCCTCAGTTCAACATCGTATTTGAGGGACAATTTTTTTTTTTTTGGTCTACAAACTGGCAACTTTTCTTCAGGTTAAAGTCTGTCCATCCATTATTTTCTTGTTTTCAGGTTTTGTGATCAGAAATTGGTTCTCCTTTGTACCTAACTTTTTCCTGACCTGCTTTTACAGTATTCATACTTAAAACTTTCATTTTAAAATATTTTATGTCTTGATGTTTTTGAGTCTGTTCTGTTTGGGAATCACTGAGCTTCTTAAAAATATTCCCCCCCCCCCATGTTTCATAATGTGTGAGACGTTTTCTTCCACTAACTCTTCAATGATTTCCTCCATACTTTTTCAGTTTCTTCCTATTCTAGAATTCCCATCACACAGTTAAGTTATTCCTCTTAGTGTTGTCCCACATAATGCCTGGACTTTTATTTTCTTTCCTTTTTTTCTGGTTGTTCTTCTAGTGGGCTGTTATTGAGGAATGTCCCTCCAATTCACTAAGTGTTTTATTTCAATTCTGCTTTTCTGTCTAAAATGTCATCTTAATATTCAGAATTTGAACTTTTTTAAAATATAGGAGCAATATATAAACAACTTTACCTTGAATCCTTTTTTTAAAAAACTGTTTTCTGTATTTTCCTCATCTATTGAAAATACACACACATACACCCCCCAAGAGTGTGGTGTCTTCGACAGATTGAGAATAATACAGAAAACAAAGAGTTTTAAAAGAGGATTCAAGGTAAAGTTTATAAAACTTTGAGCTGTGGTGCTGGAGAAAAGTACTGAATATTCCATAAACTGCTAGGAGAACAAAGAGGTTCTTCCTAGAGTGTGAAACCAGGCTGCTCCTTGGAAGCAAAGATTCTGAAGCTCCCTCTAACATACTCAAGACATGTTGCAAGAAGGGACCAGACTTTGGAGGAGCGTTATGATTGGGAGTGTGGAGGGACAGCACAAAAGAGGAAGGCCCTCAATGAGATAGACTCAGTGACTGGGGTAATGAGGGTAGGTGTATCAGAGACAATACAGGGTAGAGCAGAGTATAGGGCTGTTGTTGTACACAGTCGCTATGAGTCTCAAGAGATTCAATAACATAGTAGACACCTAACTACTGTTGTTATGTGCCCTCGAGTCGTTTGCGACTCATAGCGTCCCTATGCACAACAGCCCTAAACCCTGCTCTATCCTGTGTCAATCGCATTGCCTCTGACACACCCATCCTGATTACCCCAGTCACTGAATGCTTGAAAGTTCTACCTAGGTTGTCCTTTCTGTTGTCTAAGTGTGTTGTGTTGTACATAGGGTTTTCAGAGGCCTGCTATTTCAGAAGTGGATGGCCAATCCTTCATCTTAGTCTGTCTTAATCTGACTATTAACGCTTTTGAATTTGTTATCCTGAAATTCCAACAGCTTTCTCTCAGAGTCCAGTTTTCTGGGGGTTTTTTTTAATGTAATTTTTTTTTTTCAAAAATTTTC
>NW_006399761.1:25230836-25235323 GCF_000299155.1 Elephantulus edwardii | reverse complement strand
GGGGGGGGGGGTAAAGTTATCTATTGCCTCCAAGCACTGTGGGTGTCTTGTTTTGTTTTTTTACTATTTGGTTTAGACATATCTGACTAAGTTGTACAAATGTGCTGCACTGCTTGCTAAATTCCCAGTATATGCCCTTCTGTTTGATGCGACAGCGGATGGAGCTGTGTGTGCCCCTGTTTACTGTTCATGCAGAGCAGTTGAGGGCAGCTGGCTTTTGTCCATCTGGTGGAGCAGAAGCTGGTCCTCAAGTGTTTCTCTAGCTGGGTTCTGTTTCTGTCTGTTGTCTTTATCTCCTGAGTTTCCCAGGCAGCCAGACTGCACAATGCTGACTGATTATACCTCTGTGCTCCACCCATCAGTCTCCTGGTTTCTTCTGTGTTTGAAGTACTTTGCTATCTTTTCTGACTCAAGGTTCCAGAATTATCCCCTTTAACGGCTGTCTCTGTTTTCTGGTATTTTCTGCCCACCTAGTGGGTCATCTTACCCAAGTCTTAAACCGTAACTTAAAAATAAATGATATCTGAGTATAGCTGTTTCTCCAAGTAAGATAACAAATGACTAAGAAATTTATACTTTAAAGCCACTGTTGTGGTTTAAAGGTAGTTAAGATGTTGGAAGCCATACCATCAGTTTTTCAATTCTAGCAAAGTCACCTACAGCAGCTAAGTGTCAATGGAGCTTCCTGACCAGGCAGAAAAGGAAGAGTGTATGTTGCCTAGTCCTGATAGGACGTCAGCAAGAATCTTTGTGGATGACAACAATGTATAATTCATTTATTTTGGACAGATCATCAGCAAAGGTCAATCATTAAATCATCAAGTCCGTGAAACAGAGGGCCAACAACGTTTGGACTAAAGCCTCGGTGAGAGAGACTAGCACAAGAACCACAATAATTGATTCAAACAAGCTATTAGGATGACATGGGCCCAAACAACACTTTTTTCCTGCTGTATATAAATAAGGCCACAAGCAGTAGGAGTTAACTCTGATAGACTCTATATTGCTGTTAGCTTCCATCTCAACATCAGGAATACAAAAATCCTCACCACTGGGCCAAAAGACATCATGACAGATGGAGAAAAGCTGAAGCTGTCCATGGAATTCATCTTGTTTGGATCCATGATCAACATGATACCAGCAGTCAGAAGAAATCAAGAGAGATGTGTTGCACTAGGCTGTCAAGGCTCTCTCCAAAGTTATAAAAAGCAAGGACATCAGTTAAAGAATAAGATGCACCTGATGCAAGCTCTGGTCTTTTCAATTATTTGTCATGCATCTGAGAGTTGGCAATTAACAAAGGATGATAGAGGAACTGATGCCTTTGAGTTGTGGTGTTGGAGAAGAGTACTGACTATCCCATGGACTGACAAAATAACAAGCCTGTCTTGGAGGGCGTTCAGGTGCTCCTCAGAGGCAACAAGGGTGCAACTTCATCTCACATACTTTGCACATGCTGTCAAGAGGAGCCAGCCCTTGGAAAAAGACAACACAGCAATAAGCCCAAATACAAAAGCACGGCTTTTGCCAGTGACATGAAATCTATTTTCACTCCCAAAGCTCCCACTTGACCAAGCAGAATTGCCCAGAGGTCTGTAGGCTATAAACTTTACAGGAGCCGCCCTGTTAATGCAGAGTGGTAAGCTTTCAGCTGCCACCACAGGACAAAGATGCTAACAGCCTGCTTCCACAAAGGCTGTCACTGCTACTCATCGCTGACACTCCAGCAGATTTCCAAAGCTGTAAATAGCTAAGAGATTGCCCATCTTTCTCCAGAAGAAACACTGGTGGATCCAAAACCACCAGAGAAGCTGTAGCACAAATCCCTATGGACTACACACTCCTAGAGCTGGTGCTGGAAAGTTAAAGCCTTAGAAACTCAGCAGGAAGTTTTACTGTCCTGCAGGTGTTATTATGGCTTGGCATGACCTCATCAGAAACATGTCTAGTTTGGATTCTATACAGAGGAGCAGACTGCCAGGTCTTTCTCTCACAGAGCCACTACATGAGTTTGAGCCACCACCCTTTCCATTAGCAACTGAGCACTTAGCCAAGTGAATCACATAGGGTCATTCAATTCACCACTCACAGCTAATCCTCCAGCAGGGATTTACAGCCTCCAGAGTATTTACTCAAGAGAAATTTACAGATTCCTTCAGGGGCTGTAAATCACACAGGAGAACATTTTTCTCCCACAGACCACTCTGTTGGTTATCACAATACAAATCAAAACCACAAGGATAGTCTGTAAATTTTCTTCACTTAAACCATAAAAAACCCTTTTTTTTTCAGAGTTATCACTTTTTAACTATTAACCAGGAGCCTGTAAATTGATCTTAACCCAAGGTGACCCTGTGAGTCAGAGTGTAACTGGGCTCCATACTATTCTCAACAGCAGAACAAGTCAGCTGCCTTCCTATGCTTTTTTCCCCCAAGGATATCCACTTCTTAAGGCTGTGTCTCACGAAGGCCAGGCTGCACTGGGATGGCCAGCTGGCCCGGGACTTCTACGCCCTATCACTATCCCTACCCTGTTCACTATGTTCTTTACATTTCCTCCTCTGGCTGGTGTTTGAGTCTGTTCTTCAGCTTCACCTCTGCAGCTCACAGTTCCAGGACTGCCATCTGAGTCTGTTCCACCTGATTTCTCAGATCACTGTCTTATCTGGTCTTGTTTTACATCTCAGTTTCTTTCTTGTTTAGCTTCATCATCATCATCATCATCATCATGTCTTCCACTTCCTCCTGCTCTAAATAATTTTCCTGCCTCTCTATGCATTTGACTATTTTGGACCTTATTAACAATCACACAATATGTGATCTTTTGTGATTTGTTTCTTTTCACTTAGCATATTTCAAGACTCATTCATGCTGTAGTATGCTAAGTACTGCTGCATGGAGACCAGTTCCTAGCTGACCTCCCAGTGAGTTTTCAGAGGCAGTTAATCATATGGAAGGAGTCTGCCCATTTTTCTCAGAGCAGTGAGTGTATTCGAACCATCTGTCTTTGGGCTGGCAGCACAATTCTTTGCCAACAGGCCACTAGGGCTTCATTGCGTTGCGTAGTATGTATTCTTTTTTCACCACTGTATGGAGACAAACCACATTTATCTATTCATCCAATGATGGACATTTGGTTTGTTTGCACTTTTTTGGCTTCTCTGGTTACTTGTGGACATGATTTCATTTCTCTTGGTCATATACCGAACAGTGGAATTATTCACTCAAACAGTAAGTCTCAATTTAACTTTTTAAGGAGGAACACCTGTTAATATTATTGGTTTCCAGGGTGCTAAATATGGATTTGAACTGTCTGCCTTTGGGTTGACAGTCTAACTCCTTACCTATAAAGCCACTAACCACTGCAACACTAGCCACAAAAGCTAAAGATGGAGTTGAGCATTTCTAGAAACTTCTGCAAAGAACATGCTATCAAAGTGCACTAACCATTGGTGACTGGGACGCAAATGTTGAAAACAAAGAACCAGAAATTAGAAAATACAGTCTTGTGACAAACGAGGCTGGAAATTATGTGACAATTTTGTACAATAACTTATTCATTGGAAATATCTCTTAAAAAGAAAAACCAAAAAGTAACTATACTCATTACGTCACCTGCTGGAATACACAGCAATCACACTGACTACATGGTAAGTTCAATATCAGCCGTCAACAAGGTCAGAGGTCAACTGTGGAACACAATATCAATTATTCAGATGCAAGGTCAAACTGCAGCTGAAGAGAATAAAAACGCGTCTGAGAGCCAAAATACAGTCTTGATTTATCTCACTAGAATTAAAAAAAAAATCCCAAGAAGAGTTTTGATTTACTGAACTCTTAACATCAATGAATAAGGAAGACCAAAGAATTACTGATGCTTTCGAATTGTGATACTGGCAAAGAGTACTGAATATCCCATAGACTCTCAAAAGAAAAAAGAAATCTATCTTGGAAAAAGTTTAACAACAGAATAGTCCTTGGAGGTAAGGATGATGAAGCTTCATGTCACATACAGTGACTTAAACAATCAACTACAACAAGATGAAGACGTAGAACAGCACAGGAGAGCAGGGGCTCCAACCTATTGTTAGTAAGTCAAGATGAGTTGTATCAACTTGACACCACCTAACAACATTTTACCAAGCAGGATGGGCTTCTCCAGACACAATGCTCTCTTGATAGCATGCCCCAAACACGTGAGCCCAAGCCTCGACATCCTTATCTCCAAGAAACAGACTGGCTACATTCCTAAGACAGATTTGTTCTTTTGGCCAGCAATCCTCCTTTAATGTTCCTGTCCAAATTCCACCAGTATATGAGGTGACTGAATACCTTAACCCTCAAAACATCCTTGCTCTTCAGCACTTAAAGAGATCTCTGACAGCAGAGTCTCCCACTACAGTATGTTGTGATTTCCTGACTGCTACTTCCGTGGGTACTGATGGTATATCCAATTAAAAGGAAAGCTGAAATGGGGGGGGGGGGGG
>NW_006399761.1:25214168-25230736 GCF_000299155.1 Elephantulus edwardii | reverse complement strand
AACCAACCCACAGCTGACCCTCTGGTGGGTTTTCAGAGGTAGTTAATCACATGTGAAGAGAATGCCCATCCTTCTCCTGAGGAGCCACTGGTGGCCTCCTGGCACAGCCTGCCTTTGGGATTACAGCACAGCTTCTTGCCACTAGGCCAACAGAATTCCCGGATGGATGGATGGATGGATGGATGGATGGATGGATGGAGACAGAGAGACGAGAGAGAGAGACAAGGGAGAGAGAGGAGAGAGACGAGAGAGAGAGAGACAGAGGGAGAGAGGAGAGAGGAGTGAGAGATGATTGATAGATGATACACTTTTTCCTAAATAAGAACCTTAGCCTTACAATGAATAGAGAAAAAAGCAAAAGACATTTACAGTCATCTGCTGTTGTTCTTGTTAAGTGTTGCTTAGTCAACACAGCGACCCTATGCACAGTAGCTCTGAACTCCATCCTGGACCAATCTCACTGTCTCAGACACACCTCCCCCCATTACTCCAGTTACTGTGTCAATCCATCTCGCCCAGAGTTTTCCTCTCCTGCACTGCCTCTCCACCCTTCCCAGCATGATGTCCTTCTCCAAGGACTGGTCTCTCCTGGCAACATGTGAGGCAGAGCTTCAAAATCCTTGCCTCTAAGGAAGAGCTTGGCTTCATTCACCCTCTCCAGGACAGATGTGTTTGTTCTCTTCACAATCCATGTTCAATACTCTTTTCCAGCACAATGAAAAGGCATTCTTGTCATTTTTAATCACTGTCCAGCTATCTGATATGTATCAAGTACATGTGAAAACCATGGCCTGGATCAGATACACCTTAGTCTCTAGAATGACATCATTGCTCTTGACACCCCAGAGACGTTCCTGACAACAGATTTCCCTAATGCAATTCATCTTTTGATTTCCTGACTGCTGGTGCCAAAAGTGATGAGGAACTAGGCAAAGTGAAATTGTTATCTGAAGAAAGGAAATAAAGAGGGCCAAGACAGAAAAAAACCAAAAAAGAAATCAAGTCATAAACAAGAGGGAGGATAAAACAAAACCACTAAACGAGGAGTTGCTCCTTTGCACCAATAAAAACACTTGGCAAAGGAGTCAAATGAAAACAAGCAAGTTATGACCAAAAAATGATATGGGTGATACTTCATATAGTGTGGCTCACTACAGCCATGATTCACAGTGTGTGATTACTTTGTGTGCTATAAATTCTAAACTCTACAGTAATGAAGCAGGATATAATCAGCCCCCATCAGATGTAGAAGTTACCTCAGAAGTGTGGTATTTTAAATAAAAAGATATTAAAAATCATCACCTCCAGTGAATGTATTGGCTCTGGCAGAGCTTCAAGTTCTCCTGCTAATTTGGATCAGCACATGACTGGGAGACTTGAACCAAAGGTTCAACCTTGGGACTCAGTCAGCCGCCCAAGCCAGTCTGCGGCTCTGCCTGTCACCCTTGGCCTTGCCAGCTTCTGAATCCAGCAGTATGTGGTCCTACCTGCCATACCTGAACTTGTGAGCCTCCACAGAAGCTAGTCTTCTGAGGTCTGACCCAAGGACGTGGACCTCACCAGCCCACAAAAGCATGCGAACCATTTCTTTGAAATAAGACTCTTTACATAGATAGCTATAAACTTCACAGCTTTTGCTTCTCTACAGAATCCATGCTAAAATACTGAAATCGTAACATACTCAATGATATCAAAGAGCTTTATTATGAAAAACTGTGCTCCATTAAAACTTTTTGCTCATTTCTAGATTTTCAAAGAAAACTACAGGCCAATATTTATTTATTGATTCAAAACCTGCAACAAAGTTTTAGCCAGTAAAACTCAATAGAATATTTTTAAAAAAAAATCATGATCAAATAGGATCCATAGCATTGATACAATATTAGAAGAAAAACCAATATAATTCACCACATAAATAAAACAAATGGGAAGAATCCCCATGACACTCACATGATCATCTCAGTCAATGCAAAAAAAAATTGATAAATTCCAACATTCCCTTAAAAAAAAAAAGGTGGTAGGGAAGAAAATGTGCAACAATGAATGAATGGAATTCCAGGTTTCTGTAAACTTTCGCTAAAATCACAAAAAATTATAAAACAAAACTTCTCAAACAGCATTAGAAGGAAAATTCTTCAATATAATTAAGAACATGTATAAAAACCAACCACATTCTCAAAGGAGAGTGGCTTAAGGCCTTCCCTCTGAAAATGGCAATCAGGTAACAATGCCGTTTTTGGTTTTGTTTTTTTTTTTTTATTTTAGGTTGTTTATTTTTCATTTCAGTGAACATCTACAGAGATTTTGGGATTCCATTCATTCATTGTTGCACCCTTCTCCCCGCACAAACCCCTCCCCCCCATTTGCTCCTCTCCTTGAAAAGCAAAAGAAAAACTCACTCATTGGTACACAATCCCCCCCCAAACCCCACCCCCTACCTCCAAATATAATCCACAATGCCGTTTTTAACCAATCTTAACACTACTCAAAGTCCTAGCTACAGTAATCAAGAGAAACAAATGGTAAGGATGAGATCAAACTACCTTTTTTGCAAAAGAAAATCTCAAGAGCCACAAGAAACTACTGATATAATACAAAGATTCTGCAAAATGGCAGGATACTACAAGATTAACACAAAAAAACTGCACTGACAAAGAGACCTTCAGAAAAGGAAATCAAGGAAACAACTTCATTCACAATAGCCTAAAAAAGACTAAATATTTGAAGTATAAGCAGCCCGAGCTACGTCAAACACATAGACTCACTGTACTCTCAAGTCCTAATGGACACAAAACCATTTCAAGAGGAAGCAACAGGACTGAAGACGTCTGAACTGCACAGAAGGCACTGGTAAAGGCAAGTCTCCAGGAAGTGTCAGGTACCCGTTCAAATGTTTCAACTGCTACAGTGCTAGAGGTGCTCCTTCATCTACACCAGAGATCTCACAAAATGAACAAGAACGATCCATAAGTGTCCATTCCAAACAAAGACGTCCAAACCATGCAGAAACCATGAAACAGTGTCATGACCATCATGTGTAACATCATGCTGAAGGTAATGAAAGAGCAGGTGAGCAGTACAGGAGGCTGACAAGGAATTCCTAGAAATTCAACTAGATTCAAAACCACTCATGGAACACGCAGTATTACAGCTAATGTGTCAGATGGATCTTGCTTGAAAGCAAGGATGTTTCTCTGAGTTTTCTTGATTCGCAAAATGTACATTTTAGGGGGGAGGGATTGTATAACAATGAAAGAATTTTTGTTTTAGTTTTCAAAGAGAAGAGCAAACTGGGTGGAGGGTGGGTAGGAGAAAAGTGCAACAATGAATGAATGGAAATCCAGTCTCTGTAAATGTTCATTAAAATTAATAAATAAGGAAAAATAATTTAAAAAAGATAATTGTGTGTGCATAAAAAAATGTACATTTTAAGTAACAGTAAGAATGGTAATTCCATTATGCTCATGTGGCAACTGTACATAGACAAAGGGGTAGTCATTCCAGAAAAACAAAAACAGTGAGTGCATGGTTTAAAATCTAGTCTGTAACCATTCATTACACTTGCTCAATTTGTAGGCTGAGCATATAACAAGTGTAGCATCAAAACTGGGGAAAGACTCATTAACAACTTCAGATATGCAGCAATACAACTGTGCTTGTTGAAATGAAATTTGAAGCACTAACTGATGAGGTTCAATTCCTTCAGTACAATACTTCATTAAGATATTCAACATTAAGAAAACAAAAAATGACAAAATTGGATCAATTAAAAAAAAATCACAATCAAGGGAGTAAAAATTATAGTTGTCAAGGATTTCACTTTGGATCCACAATCAACCCCCCATGGAAGCAGCAGTCAAATCCAATGACATACCGCATTTGGCAATGAATACTCAAGTACTAAAGTGAAAGGATGTCACTTTGAGGTTTAAGGTGCACCTAGCCGAAGCCATGGTATTTCTCATAAGCATGAGTATGTAGGGAAGACCCAAGAAGAATTAATGTCTTTTAACTGCAGTGCTGGTGAAGCTAACCAAATCACAATGGACCGCCAGAGCAACAATAAATCAGTACAGGCAGAATAACCCTAACAAATGAGGAGGTTACCAGAAAGGGTTAGTTCCCCTAGAAAGCCATGATCCTCTGAAAAGTGTTGTTCCCATGAAAAAGAAGACCATCAACAAGACAGACTGACAGAGTGGTTGCAACAACCTAACAGTGCAAGCATTAAGAGATCCTGAGGCTGGCATGACTGGACAATGCTTCATTCTGTTGTCCACAGGGTTGCTATGAGCCAGTCAACTCAACAGCTTTTAGGATCAATCATCATCAAAGCAAGTGCTTGCTAGAAGCCAGACACAAGGTAACCGCAGAGCTATGCAAGCTCAGACTAATTCTACCTCACATGGGACTGCTATGGGCATGCTCATTCGTTAGAAAAGGATCAAGATCTGACTGGTAACAGTGAGAGCTTTTAAGTCCTTTCTGTTATATGCCATCAAGTCCTAGCAACTCCTCTGAAGAGTACTGAGTCCTGTCCTCTCCTGTGCCATCCTCACAATCTAACACCCTCGACCCTACTGCTGCAGTCACCGTATCATCCACCTTGTTGAGGGTCTTCCTCTCCTTTGCCGACCCTCCACCCTTCCAAGCA
Organism: Elephantulus edwardii; assembly: GCF_000299155.1. Taxonomy (NCBI): domain Eukaryota; kingdom Metazoa; phylum Chordata; class Mammalia; order Macroscelidea; family Macroscelididae; genus Elephantulus; species Elephantulus edwardii. Next base: position 25,226,082 of record NW_006399761.1, on the reverse strand, counting down.
TCATGTTCCTCTCCAAAGAAAAGTGCCTACTAGCAACATGCCCAAAGTATGTGAGACGAAGTTTCATCATCTTTCCCTATAAGAAACATTCTGGCTGCACCCTCTCCAAGACATCTTTCTGTTCTTTCGGACATCCATGGGATGTTCAGTAATATTCTCCAACACCACAGTTCAAAGGCATCAATTCTTCTGCCATCCTTAATCACTGTCCAGCTCTCAAGTGCATAGCAGTAAATGAAAGATTATGGCCTGAATAAGGCAAACCTTAGGCCTCAAACTTGCATCAGTGCCCCTCAATAATTTGGAGTGGTCCCTAACTACAGACTTTACCAGTACAATACGTCTCCTAATCTGGCTGTTGGTACCAAGTGACTATGGATCCAAGTAAGATGATGATGTTCACAGTCTCAAGCTTCTCCATCATCATCATCATCATCATGTAACTTACTGGTCAAGTTGAGACAATTTTTGTTTACTTGACACTGAGATGCAATCCATCTTGAAGGCTGCAGTGTTTAACCTTCTGCAACACATCTTCAAATCTTCCTCACTTTCAAGGTTGTATCATCTGTTATCTGCATAATGAAGGTTATTAATGAACTTTCCTCCAATCATATCCGGGTCTACCTTAACCCAAATCCAAGATTTTCTATTCTATTGGTTACCCAATAAAGGGTTCAAATTTTTCTTTTGACATTATTTTTTTACATCTTGCAACAGAAGGCATGTTACAGTTTTTAAATGTCAAAATAGTTACATTAATTGTCAATAACCAAGTCACGTCAGGCAGATTTACTGTCACTGAGGGCGTCAGGCAGATTTACTGTCACTGAGGGCGTTATGGTGGCCTAGTGAGTAAGGAGTTATGCTGTCAACCCACAGGCAGGCGGAGTCCACCATCTGCTCCAAGAGGAAAATGGACAATCTCCTCTTGTGTGGTTTACAGCACCTGCAAAGTAATCAGAGGGTCAGCTATGAGGCGGGTCCAACTTGGTAGCACATAAGAGTTTTCTATTTTTTGAGACTGATAATGTCTACAGGTATAAGAAAATGACATCTGTTAACAGAAAATAAGTTCCGATTATCCATCCCTTGGGTTTTTATATTTTATTTTTGTAGGTACGTATTTCTTTAAGAGGAAACTACCATGGGACAATGACATGCTTCAATCCTAATACTGAATAAAATTTAGGAGAGCTCTGGGAAACTACATAATATCAAACAATGTGGTCTCACTCTTGTAAATATACACAGACCATCAAACATTAGGCTTGTTTCATAATATATACATGGAATTATCAGAAAAAAACAGATACTAACAGCAATGTTCACCAAATGCTAGGATTCCAAATCTTTTTTCTTTTTTGGTACCAATTTTCTTTGCCATAAAAAAAGCAGAACGTTCCTATTAAATCTTTCTTGGAAAAAACCTGCCATCGAGTCAGAACTGACTCACAGCTGCCCCTCCAGTAGGTTTCTGGGCTTTCAATCACATGGGAGACTTCCCACCTTTTCCCCATGGATCTGCTTGTTGATTGCCACACTGTGTCAGTCCATCTCATCCAGCACCTTCCTCTTCTGTGCTGATGCTCCACCCCTCCAACCATGAGGTTCTCAAAGGACTGGTCCCTCCTGGCAACATGCCCAAAGTGAGTAAGACAGTTTCAAAACCCTTGCCTTCAGGGAGCAACCTGGTTTCACCTTCACCAGGACAGACCTGTTTGTTAGTTTGTGATTATTAGACCTCTTAACAGTCCATTATATATATTCAATACTCTTCCCCAGCAACACATCTCAAAGGCATCCATTTTTCTTCTGTCATCCTTAGTCAATGATGGCCACTGATGCACAGAAAGCTGTAACTAAAGAAATATCCACTGCTTTTCATTTTCAGTCTTAACTGACCCGCCAATGCGTTTTCAGCCGCTATAAATCACTTAAGAGACTGCCCTTCTTTTTCCTGAGGACGAGTTGGTGGAATGGAACCAGCTAAGAGGCATCACCTTTGGCTTAGCACACGAGAGCTTCTTATGTGCCAGCAAGTCACAAGTGACTTATAGGTGGGCCTTAAGCAGGTTTCCCAGAAGCTCTAAATTACATGGGAGGAAACTGTCCATCTTTCTTCCGCAAAACAGCTGGTAGATTTGATCCACCTGTCTTTCGGTGTGCAGCAAAACTTATCCACCAGGACAGAGCTCTCTGAGTTCCCAGTCTGCAAGGAGTTGTACTACTAACCCAAAGCTGGAGTCTGGCAGTTTCAGTTGATTCCAAGGAAGACAGATAAAAATCCGTCTCCTCCCATGTAATCTACACCCTCAGAAAACCCACTGGTTCCCACTGTGCAGCGGTAAGAAATCAGTTTTCCCTTGCGCTTCTGAGGGTGATATAAACGAATACAACTTTGTTCCCAAGCAGAAAATTTGGCAATCAGAATCTTTTATTAAAAAAATTATCTTTTGACGCAGGAATTGACCTAGATTTCTATGTTCCACAATGTCTTTGTTAAATTTTTTAGATCACAAAAAGCCAGTTGTGTGTAATATTTTAAAAAGTCCTGCCATTAATTTCTATTCTCAGAAACCTAAGGAAATGTGAAAATGCTCATGTAAAAAGCAAACATATAGACATAAAAAGAAAAATACGTTCCAAACTTTAGGAAAAGAGTTACAAAGGTTTGAGCTCATTCATTTAAGTATTATATATTATATTCATAAGAGGGGGAAAAATTTTTCCCCTTCTAACAGGGAAGTCAAGTCAGTAAGAAAATTAAGAGAAAATCTCTTCATAAGCTTCTGCCCACAGGATGTCGCTAATGACTTACAACCATACAATGTTCGGTCCGAAGTTGGATTTCAAAAGCTTCAAGAATGCATGTCAGAGAGGGGAGGAAAAAGAAATAAAAGGTCTTAGATGAGAAAGAAAACCAGAAATATTCTGTAAGTTTCAGAAAAGACAAGCTATGGTCACTATCTCTACAATAGTTTCATGGAAGTAACCACTTTGACAATTCCAATTTCTAAAAAGAAAAATCAAAGATCAATTCTATTAGAAGCAGCTTACTACAATCTTGTCCAACTAAGCTCTCGCTGTACGTCAGCTGGGTATTTTGTAGTGAATGTATTTCACCTGTGTATTTTGTAGTGAACGGGTCATTATTCTTTCCAAACTGTTGAGTGTTTGTGTCTCCTTACACAGGCACAGGCTTAAATATGTTTTTTAGATTTTAATGTTATATTTTTCTAGATTTTACTTTTGTCTTTTTAAATACGTGTCTTTTTCTGGCATTTATCCTCAAAAGTCCTACAAGTTATTTATAGTATTATTAACCCATTTTCAAATAAGAAATTTCATGACCCTGCAAGCTTGGTGAATGAAACCAAAGACAAAGATTTAATAAATGACAGGAAAGTTTTCAACAAGATTGACTGACACAGTGGCTACAAAGGGCTAAAGCACAGCTGAGACCATGGAGGAGACCCTCGAGGATGCTGCAGGACCAGGTGGCACTTCTCTCTACTCTTCAGGGCTGCAATGAGTCAGAGGCAACACAATGCCACCTAACAAGGCACCAATTGGCTTCACTGAGAGGTGGTGTTAAAGTAGCTTCCCTGTTCCTGTACCGCACCATGCAAAAAAAGAATCACTATTTCTCTCTTCTATGTAGTAAAAGTATGTAATGTCCAGATAATCCTAAAAATCATTTCTAAAAACGATGGAAAGGGTTCAACTGAGACTGAAACCAACAAAGCAGATCCACACACCAAGATTGAAACAAGTTTCACAACAGAAAGCCAGAAAGGAAGCAGATATTCAGCTTTTGCGAAACTAAAAGAAATGAAGAAAGAATTCAACTCTCAAACTGTAATACTCTGAATTTCAATATGTGAAAGTATTCAATGACAGGAACCATCAAAAGATGATGGAAAGATATTCAACCATTTCAGCTAGTATATAACATGAAGGAACTTTCAAACTACACCAAAGGCACAGGGTGTTCATAAAAAAAAAAAAAAGGCCAGACTCCAGGAATTGATGGAATCAACATGTTGAAACAACTGCATGCAATGGTGCTCCTTTGCTTATGATAGGAAACTGGGAAGAAAGATGCTCGGGCAATCAAAGAGAAGAAAACCCTACTGGGCAATTAGCAAGGAAGGTACTCTAACAGAATGCAGAAACGACTGTAATGTAGCCCGATAGCTCTGGCGGTCCAGTGGTAAGAAGCTGTGCTGCACTCCCAAAGGCACACGGTTCAAATTCACCGAGAAGAAGGATGGGCAATCTCCTCTACTGTGATTTACTGCCTTTGACAACCTGTCGGAGGGCCAGCTATGAGCTGGTTCCGACTAACACAAGTAGCAGAACTGGCAATACACAGAAGATAATTTAATAACAGCTGAAGCAATTCATCATCAGGCAAGTGGCAAAACTGAGGATGGATTCAGAAAAGGCCACAGAATGAGGACTAGGTATCACTGCTGATCTCAGATGGATCTTGACTGAAAGCAGGTAATTCCAGAAAGATGTTTAGTTCTGTTTTATTGGCAATGACAAGGCATTGAACTGTGTGGATCATAAAATACCGTTAACATTATAAAGGATGAGAATTTCAAAACAATTGTGCTCACACGGAAATGGTACATAAATAAAGAGGAAGTCATTGGAACAGAACAAAGAGGGAGACACTGCATGGTTTAAAAATGAGGTTTGCTTCAAGGTTGTTTCCTTTCACTATATTATACCATCTGTAGGCTAACCTAAGAATCTGGGAAATAATGCTGTACAAAGAATACTAGGTCAACACTGTGGAAATTCGTTGTCGACTTCAACTCGTACGGACATCAGGAACCTGAGATTGGAAGCTTGCCCTATCCTTTGCCATACTCAAGCTCTCCAACATGTTCCAGCCCATTGTGACCATCAAGGCCTTGTTTATCCTGTTCAGAGTCTTGATCTTTCTCTGACCCTCCACATTTCATAACATGATGTCTTTTTCAAGGACTTGTCCCTCCAGAGACGAAGTTTCATCATCCCTAGTTACACTTCCTCCAAGACAGCACTCTTTATTTCTACAATTCAAAAGCATAGTTGCTTCTGTCTTCCTTACTATCTCAGAATAAAGAAAAAGTCAGAATACTTCTGAACACTTTCCATTCTAATCATCATTTCAAGCATCTGATCAACTACTAAGTAAACACCAAAAAGTCCACTCTATACAAATGGATTAAGATTGATTTGTAAAGTCATTTTCATTCTACAGTAATAATGACCCTGGTTTTCATAGTCAGTGATCTGTCTATAAAAGTAGCCCAAAACACAAGACTTCAACTTCTCAAATATCCAGAAACACTTTGGGCTTAGTTAGGAACTAGTTCACAAAAGTAATTAGGATTCGAACTCAATAGAACAAGCATAGGAATTTGAACTTAGCTTCTAAACTAAATGCAACTTTGCAAGCAGTAAAATTCACCCAGTACAATGAAAGTGCTTTTTAGTCTCATCTTTTTATTAAAAACGGAAACATAAGAAAGGAAAACAAAAATTCAAAAGTGTTAAGGTTGGTTAAACACACACTAAAAAACACATACCACCACCATAACGATTTTAAGATGCAATGTCAAACTACAGAGAACTCTGAACAGGAAAACAATGCAATTTACAACAGCCATCCAAAATATTAAACACCTAGAAATAAATCTAACGTCAGAGCTACAAAAGACCTATACAAAGTAAACTATCAAACAATAAGAGACTAAAAGAGACCTACAGGAATATGCAATGCTCATGGATTGTTGTGTGCTTTGGAGGTGGAACCAACTCATAGCTGACTTTCCAACGGGTTTTCAGAGCCAGTTGAATTGCAAGGGAGGAGACTGACAATCTTTTCCCCAGAGAGAAGCTACAGGAGTCGAACAGTAAGTACAGCTCCTTGGCCATCAGAGCTCCCTCACAGATAGGAAGACTTCGTGAAAATGTCAATACTACCAAAAGCTGATAAAATACAATCCTGAAGCACATACCACCATCATTCATCAAAGATGGAAAAAGTAATCATTGATTTTATATGGAGAGAGATCCTGAGAAACCAAAGAAGAAAAACAAAGGAGGATGTATTACACGTCCTGATTATCAAAATCTACTGCTCTGCTTTGGGGGTACAAAACATCACTGACTGCAGTACCTATGGACAGCTCAACATAGAAAATACAACTAGTCAGCAGGCATCATCATCATCATGATAAATGGACTGAAGCTGTCAAAGATGTCCTTTTACTTGGATTCACAATCAACACTCATGAAAGCAGCAGTCAAAAAATCCAAGTAGTACTTCTTTGGGCAAATCTCCTGGCAAGGAGGTCTTTGAAGAGTTAAGCAGCAAGGATCTCAGTTTAAAGACTAAGGTTTGCATGACCAAAGCCATAGCATTTTCAATTGCTGCAAGTGCTTGTCAAAGGTGGATAATGAATAAGGACGATTAAACAAGATAAGATGCTCGAAATTGTGGTACTGGTGAAAGACTACTGAAAGAACATTAAATGTCTTAGAGAAAGTGCAGCCAGGCTACTCTTTAAAAGCAAGTATGATCTGACTTCATCTCACATATCTTGGCCAAATTATCAAGAGGGGCTGGTCTTTGGAAGAGGACATCACAACTGAGAAAAATCCTCAATAAGACGGAAAAGCACAGTTAGTGCAACTACGGGCTTAAGCACAGCAGATTGGGAACCGGGCACAAGGTCAGGCAGGTGAAGTTTCTTGCTGTCCATAAAGTTGTTGTGAGCCTGAGTCAGCATGAAGACAATATAGACAGTTCGTCCTGGACAAAGAGATGGAAATTCATTTACTGAGGAAAAGAAGTCTCTTTAACAAATGATACCGGCAAAACTGGCTATCTTTTTGCAGAAAATATAAACAAGATCCATACTTTACACCATACACAAAAATTAACTCAAGATTAATCAAGATTAAAGTTAAAGAGGGGAATTCTAGTGGCAAGAAAGCTGCATGGCAATCCTGAAGGTGTGCAGTTTGAATTCACCAGATGCTTTGCTGAAGGAGGGGCAATCTCCTCCTCTGCTAGCTGGACCTGATTTGACGGCACACAACAAGTAAAAAGATTAACGGTACTGCATGTATAAAACCCAAAAAACTATAAAGATAGGGTCAAGGTTATTAGTCCTAATCTATGGCATAAACTACCAAATATAAACCAAAAATGTACAATCAGCACAGGAAAAATTAGACAGTTAGGATCTTCTAAAACTCTTATGTATTTTAAAACACCTTATCCAGAAGCATTAAAAGAGAACCCACTAGCTGGGAAAAATATTTGGCTGTGACATTTGTCAAAAGGGACTAATCTCTGAAAGTTACAGAAAATTTCAACATCTTAAGAAAATTAAAAAATGGGCAGAGGGCATGAAAATAACACTTCACCAAAGAAAACATTCAGATAAACAGCAAGCACAGCAAGATCATTAGTCAGCAGAGAGATACAGATAGAAACAAAGAGATATTATCCCAACCCAGTAACAATAGCAAAGTTCAATAAGGCAGTAAACACAAATGCTGTAGAGGATGTGGAGACACTAAAACTTATACACTACTGATGGCCTAAAACAGTACAGATTTGGTACTTCCTTATGAAGCTGGAAATAAAAGTATTTGATCCAGCAACCCCTGTATTAGATATATAACCTAACGCGATTAGATCTGTGACACCGTTATCTGTCTGCACTCAAACTCACTGCAGCATTATCTACTATAGAAAATAAATGGAAACAATCAAGTGGATATGGAAACCATACATTCACACAATGGAATCCTCTGAAACACTAAAAAAATACTTGAGACACTGCATAGCATTGATACATCTAGGGGACATTAAGTGAAGTAAGTCAGTCAAAATGGGCCATTACCATAAAAAGGTAGGGAAAGGTTTTAACACAGACTTCTTTGATTGTTAAAAGAGATTGAAAGCAAAGGAAGGGAGTCAATAAGATTAAGTAGCGTACACATTAAGAGAGGTAAAGGAAAAGACACTACTCAGTAAAGGTGTGAGCAGTGCAGTATCAACAAGGTGAAGTAGCAGAGGAGGATGAATGGAAATCAGAATTACAGGGAAGTGGGCCAAGTATGATTAGACTTGTGAGTAAAGAAATTAATGCTACACAGCAAAATGTGTTGAAATGCCTGAATGAACAGTTTTTTTTGTAAATAGTCATTCAAATCACAATTATAAAAAAAATGTTTTCAAAAGGATGCCAAGTTAAGTTTCAAAGTTAAGATTCTTAAAAAATGGAGTTGTTGTTTGCTGTCGAGTTGGAACCCACTCACAGCTGACCCCCCAGTGGGTTTCCAGATGAGACAGTCCATCTTTCTCTTGTGCAGGACCTGGTGGATTTAAACCTTGAAGCCTTTAGGATTACAGCACAGCTTCTTAGTCCCTTAAGAAAAGGAGTTAGCAACCCTATGTACAACAGCCTTAAACCCTGCTCTACCCTGTGCCAACCTTACTGTTTCTGACACACCTACCCCCGCTACCCCAGTCACTGAGTCAATCCATCTGATCCAGAGCCTTCCCCTCTCAAGCTGTCTCTCCACCCTTCCACACATGATGTCCCTCTCCAAGGATTGGTCCCTCCTTGCAACATGCCCAAAGTATGTCAGACGGAGCTTCAGAATCCTTGACTTCAGGGAGCAGCCTTGTTTCACCCTCTCCAGGATAAGCCTGTTCTCTTGGTGGTCCATGGTAATTCAATACTCTTCTCCAACACCGCAACTAAAAGGCACTGATTCTTCTATCATCCTTAGTCATTTCCTAGCTCTCTGATGCATAGCAAGTAATTATGAAGACTATGACCTGGATCAGGCGCACCTTAGTCTCAAGACTGACATTGTTCCTCAGTACTCTGGGGAGAAGACTATAATCCTTGAGGCCTTTAAGCACTGCTCTGGGAGCAGGTTTCAAATTTCTAAATTCTGTATCTAGAGATCCCAAGTTCAGACTCCACAGAGCCAGAAGTATTACTAACAATACTTGTAAGTTGTTTACAATCTTTTGTTTTACTGCAGTACAGTTAGAAGAACTACATTTTATATGAAGGTAATCACCCTTAAAAGCTTATGTAGGGGGAAGCGCATGTGAGTTACCCGAACTATATTTAGCCTTTTTTTAAAAGGCTAATGTCTACCCTTTTTCATGTAAATGTTTTCTTTAAAACATTGCATATTTAGATACAATAAGGGTTCTTTATGTGCGTTAAGTGTAAATTTGACAATAGGGTCTTGGTTTGGGGTTATTTTTAACTTACTTTTAGTAATTCTCATTATCTCTTTTAAAACTAAACTGAAACACTAACTGAAAACATTCATATTTTATTTCTTGGGAAGATATATTAATGGAATTCTGTGTACATCTTATTTTGAGACTTAACTCAAACTTAACCAAGTTTAATCTTTAACCATATTAATCTTTGCACCACTTACAGAGAGGGAAGTAAAGTCAGAAAAATGTACCAGATATTGAAGAAAATTATAATAAGGACACAAAATCTACTTTAACAACTTTCATCAAGCTCCATCCATCAAGTCTCCACTCAGGAGTAAAAGTCCTCACTCTGGTGGTGTGTTAGGTGCTGCTGTAGAATACGATTCATCGCAATCCTAAGAATAACAGGTCTGAACCCTATCCTATCCTGTGCATCTTCACAGTTCCTGACACTCGAATCCTTTGCTGCACTCAGTCAATCCATATGGTTGAGGGGTTTTCTCTCTTTTGCCAACCCTTCCAAGCATGACGTCCCTCTCAAAGGATTAGCCTCTCCTAGCAACATCCTCCAAGCACACTGAGACGAAGCTTTATCATCTTTGCCTCCAAGGAGGACCCGGGCTTCACTTTATACAAGACATTATCTGTTCACTTGGCATATCCATGGTCTATCCTACCATGGTAAGGTATACTAATACTGCCATGCTCTCAAAGAATTTAAGAGTGTTACATTTAAGATGCAGAAACTACACAAAAGAAAAATAAAAATATAATCTTAAAACTACCTACCAATAAAAGAAGTTACAATAGCTTACTATCACTGAGTCCCAGGCCATGGCATGGCACTTAACAACTGCAAAATACACATAACTTACTTTTTTTTTTAAATAAAAGAGGAAGCTCCATTGAGGTAAGTGTCTAGCAAGCAAATTTTTAAACGTAGCCCTTAGGAAATTATAAAAAAACTGTCCAAGTGTTTAGAGATACCTATTTGCTAATTATACACAAACAGAAAATGTTCTTAATCTACTCCTTGAAACAGGTTTTTTTAATGGAGCTGTGTAGATTCCATGACCCTAGTTTATCTAACTGTATTTAGGGAATGTAACAGAAGTTAATTTTTTTCTCAAATATAAGCCAACTTTCCAGAAATCAAATGCATTTTTTGATCTACAGGTTTCCCAGACAATCCCAAAAGGCCTTTTCTTTGCGATTAAGATATCATTTCTTCTCACAAAGATTAAAAACATTAGACATTATCTTTAGATACTATGATGTGTAGAAATCCCAAGTTAAAAATTAACTTTTCAAACAGTCTGCCATTGACCGACTCATGGTTGACCGTCCACCAGGTTTTCACAGGCTATAAATCAATGGGCGGAAACTGCCATCATTCTCCAGGAGTAGCAGCTGGTGGATTCAAACCGCCTGCCTCTGGGTTAAAATTAACTTGTAATCAATTATTAAAATCAACTCATTTTTTCGAAATACACATTATCCAGCAAAGCGATTCCATTTTCAATTTGAAAATGCGTTAATCACAACCCTATACCTGAAATTTAGTTTGCAGAAAATACTGAAGTCACATGTCCTACTATCACCTTCAACCAAAAAACAAAAAAGTACCTCAAAATGCGTTGAAAATGTAGGCAACCCTATAATGAGAATTACTGAGGATGGCACCAGTATTGGAAAGTGTAGAGTGAAATATAAATTCAAGTCTTACGTATAACAGGAATTAAAAATACCTGTCAGGACGTAAATATACAGCTCAAAGCAAAACTAGGGCACACGCGTTTTATCATTTCGCCGTTGGTCATTAAGCAAAAGGCAAACACGTTAATAAAACGAAAGCTCAAACAGCAACAGCAGTCTATGAATCGATGGTTTTTAAAGAATCATTTCTAAAACAAGCGCGTTGGAAGTCTTTTGAAATACCCCACAAGGAACCCAAATCCACAATCCACAGAGGACTCATCGCAAAGGACCATTTGCTAAAACAATCAAGTTTTGGGAAATGGGTCTTCCCGACAAGGCCTTTCAGGCCCAACGACTGGCTGGCTTGCAATCTGGGTTTAGGGCTCAAAAAATGCCACCTTCCAAGGGCCTGGGGTCCAGTAAATGCAAAGAATGTGGCCAGAAAAGCTCGGAGGCGACAACAGTCGGGAGTGTGAGGAATCCGGCCTTTCCCTCCGGGAGCCCCGCGAACCCGGGATGGGATCTGGGCTCCAGGCTACGGTGCTCACACAGCAACACGCACTGCATTTTACCGCACACCGACCAAGAAAAGAAAGCGCCTTGTTCACGATTATTTTTTTTTTCCCCATTTTAAAAGCTAAGACGGCCGCATTCCCCACGACCAACAGTTCGCCCTGAGCGATTTCAGGGCTGGCGTTGGAGGTGCATCCGCCCCCAGCCCCCCATGAAGGGAGCCTCCGGCCCCCCGCTCCCCGGCCGGCTGCACGCAGAGACCAGCAGGTACGCGGCCTCCGCAGCGCGCTGCGCCCCGGCGAGGCGGCTCCGGGACCCCGCGGCCCTGCTCGGTGCCCCCGCTAATTGACACCTGTAATGAGGAAACTTTGCGAGCGCCCAGGCCGCCGGGGGCCCCGCCGGGACCTCGGGGCGCCCGGCCGGCCGGCCGCC
>NW_006399761.1:25210362-25213656 GCF_000299155.1 Elephantulus edwardii | reverse complement strand
GGAGCCCAGCCGCAGAGTCACTTCACCGACCGGACGCCGCGGCCGCCGCCGCCGCCGCCGCCATTTTCCCAGCGCGCTCGGGCTGCGTTCGGCTCTTTCCGCCCGGGCCCAGACGCCGCCGCGAGGCGCCTCGCGCGCTCATGCCTCCGCCTCCCTCCCCTGCGACCCCGTCGCCGTCCGCGCACACGCCGCGAGCTCCACGCGCCGCCGCCGCCGCCGCCCCGCTGCCCTCCCTTTCCTCTTCCGTCGCGGCCTCCCCGCCCTCGGTCCACCCCCTGGGCGCGCTGGCCCACCCCGCCCAGCCCGGATCTCTGTCAGCGGCCGGAAGGGAGACGCCGAGCCGACGCGGCCGCGGGGGGAGCCCGGGTGAGTCGGCGAAGATGGCGGAGACGCCGGGCGGGTCGGCGGGGGCGCGGTCGGAGCGGGGTCTCCCGGGCCCCGCCGAGGCGGAGGCAGTCGGCCCGTGTGCGCGCCGGTCTGGGCGGGGAAGGGACCGGCCGGGGCCGCCGCTGTGCACCGGGCTCGGCGGAGCAGGAGGCGAGCGGACGGCGCTGCACGGCCTCGCCCTGCACGCACGGGGGCTGCTCACCGATGGCCCCTCCGCGCCGCTGCGGCCCCGGAAGGCCATGTTCCTGCTGCTCGGCGCCTAGCACCTTGCCTAGGACGTTAGGACGGGGAAGGCGGGCACTCGAGGACAGATGGCCGCGAAGGAGAGGGCCAGCTCGGTACTGGGCGTGAACTCCACACGATGGCGAGGGGTTCTCTCATTCCGCACCGATGCGATCGGGAAGCCGGCGAAGTGACTAGTGTGCATAATACCCTTAGAGCTGCAGCCGGAGCACCTGATAAGACCTTGGAGTGGCTTTCCCTAGCTTTGTCCCCCTTAGGACTGCTGCTTCAGGCTCTGCAGTCACTAACACACCCAGCTCGCTCCCTGCCAGCACCGCCTTTCCTTCCTGCAATGGAAGGCTCTCTCGAAGTGGATGCATGCAACTTCAGCTCAACAGAGCCCATCTGAAACAGGCAAAGCTCCTCGGACCAGCAGACCTCAGGACCTGTACTATTAACCATCAGTCCTCCTTGAATCCCCCCGCCCCCCAGTCTACCCAGAAATCTTCGGCTTCCACACACCTGGCTTTGGATCCTACATCACACAAGCATGTCCTTCCCACATCCATTCCCACCCACTCCTGCCTGCAGAACCCTGGTTTCTTCAAGGGTGGTCACCAAGGGGCCTTGCCTAAAGGAAGAAATGCCCCAAGGAATATTTGTAAAGTGATCTAAAAGCAATTACGGTAACCTCATTCCCCTTCTCCAGTAAATTTCCATTTAAAGGAAAGGGGGGGGGAACCCACCCCAGGGCCCTCCAATAGACGCTGACTTCCGGCAACCCCTTTGTGGAAGTAGAACTGCCCCAGCTGGGTTTTCAGTAGTTGGTTGGGAAATCGATTTCCAGGCCATTTTCCCGAGATACCTCAGGGTAGAGTCAAACTTGAAACCACTTGGTTATCAGTCTAGCAACTTACCAATGTCCCCCACCTAGCGAGTCCACGAGCGTTGGTGTCTTGGTCCACACGGTTAAGAACCTACTTCTTGGATTCTCTCCCTCTCAGCTGCTCAGCTGGAGACCTGGGCGATCCCGTCCCACCTCCTATTTACCGCCTCAGAAACCCAATGGAGGGTCGTCTTTGAGCCCCTCCCGCTGTGCGATTAGCAGTGGTTTCAGGTGGAGTGGCCATGTGGTTACGATTTGGCCAATGAAATACAAGCAGAATCTGCTTGGTGGCCCTTCTGGGAAGAGCTGTCTTTTCACAATAAAGGATCAGATTTAACTGACATTCCCTTTAACCCTTACCTCTGGCTTAAAACATGTTTTTCATCCATGGGGGGGAGTGGCGGTTAGCTGCAGCCAAGTTGAGTCTTACAGTAACCCCCATGTGTGCAGAATAGAACTGCTGCACAGGATTTTCCACAGTTGTGACCGTTCAGAAACAAATCAGGCCTGTGTTTGCAACCACATGTGTGGGTTTGAACTCCCAACCATTCACTTAACCCAGCCTATAAACTATATGCCCCTGTATAGCATCCATCTTGTGATAAAAAGTGAGAGATACGTTCATATATATACACACAAGTATACACACTTACAGTATGCTTTTTTTTCATTGCTTGACCCCCAGACTCATTTGCCAGACCTTTACTAGTTTAACTGTTTGGTAACTGGTAAAGGCACAAGAGCTGGTAACAAGGTTTCCTTCCTTGTAACTCAAGCTTTTCATTTTCTGTGCTCAGTTAATACATGCATCAGTGAGACCTTTTAATGTATTTGAAAGGTGTGCATTCTAGAAGAATAATGAAAAAACAACTCATGTTTCCCCAAGTTCTTGTACACCTATATTTTCAAATCAGCAATCCCATACACGAAAAATCAGCATGACTTTTCAATAATTTGTTTACATGTCACCATCTAGTGGTAGAATTATGTTTCCAGTAAAATAGAATCTACATCAAGAAATTTCTAATCCTCTAGTTGGTAGTAAGGGAGCTCTGATGGCCTAGTAGTGGTAAGGAACTTTGCTGCCAACTCTATAGTTCGAATCCCTCAGCTACTCTACAGGAAACAGGTGGGTAGTTTTTTTCTTATTCTATTTACTGCTGCTGAAAACTTGCTAGACGGTGAGTTTTGAATGGGTTCCAACTTGATTGCACGCAAGGGTTTGTAGCATAGACACGCTAGGTGGTGGTGGTGGTTATGTGCCGATACACCCATCCCGATTACCCCAGTCACTGAATCAATCCACCTCTTACAACATGTCCAAAGTATGTCAGACGAAGCCCTTGAATCCTTGCCTCCAAGGAGTAGCCTGGTTTAACCCTCTCCATGATGAATTGTTTGTTTTCTTGGTAGTCCATGGTACATTCAATACTCTTCTCCAGCACCACAACCCAAAGGCATCAATTATTCTATCCTCCCTAGTCATTATCCAACTCTCTGATGCATAACAAGTGATTGTAAAGACCATGGCCTGTATCAGATGCACCTTAGTCTCCAAAGACACACTGTGTTGCTCTTGAGTAATTTAGAGAGGTCCCTAACAGCAGACTTTCCCATCGCAATACGTTTTTTGAT
The DNA here is from genome assembly GCF_000299155.1 of Elephantulus edwardii. Classification (NCBI taxonomy): domain Eukaryota; kingdom Metazoa; phylum Chordata; class Mammalia; order Macroscelidea; family Macroscelididae; genus Elephantulus; species Elephantulus edwardii. Next base: position 25,210,526 of record NW_006399761.1, on the reverse strand, counting down.
TTCCCTGGCTGCTGGTGCCAAGAGTGTTGACTGTGGAGGCAAGCAAACTAAAGCTGTGAACAATCTCAGTCTCTTCACCATCCATCCTGATGCTGCCAGTTGGTCCAGTGGTGAGAATCTTTGACACTGAGCCTCAATCCATACTGAAGGCTGCAGTCCTTGAC
>NW_006399761.1:25205479-25209132 GCF_000299155.1 Elephantulus edwardii | reverse complement strand
CAGTGTTACCCTGCTCTGTTCTGACGACTGCCTCTTAGTCCAAGTATAGGTTTCGCATTAGCACAATTAAATGTTCTGGGATTCCCATTCTTCTTAGAGTCAGCCACAGTTTGTTATGATCCACGCAGTCAAACACCTTTGCATAGTCAATGAAACACAAATATACATTCTTCTGGTATCCTGCTTTCCGCCAAGATCCATCTTGCCAGAAAACCATTCTGCAGAAGGAACTTTTAAAAATTAGCATCTTTGGCTAGCTCTGGTGGCCTAGTGACAGGAAACTACTGCAATCCCAGAGGTGCGCAGTTCAAATCCACTGGATGCTCTGCTGAAGAAGGAGGAACAATTGCCTCCTGTACCAGTCAGATCCAATTTGATGGTACACACATAAGTAAAAAAAAAAAATTAGCTTCTTCAGGCGTGGTACCACCCGGAGATACATTGGCATGTCAAAGAAGCAGGTTTTGACAGGGTAAGGTATGGGGCTTATAGCACAGGTTATGGGGGCCAGGAGGAGTACAGGGGCCTCTATGACAGCTATGGTTTCATCACTAATCTATTTGGAAGAGATTTCAGTTACTGTCAGGAATGTATGACCACAGATATGAAGACAGTGAGTTTGCTGTTCAGAGCACAAATGTACACTGTGTCCACATGAGGGGGCTTCTGTACAAAGCGACTGAGAATGACATAACTTCTCTCCACTCAACCCTGTGAGAGTGTGTATTGAGATTGGCCCGGATGGAAGAGCGACCAGAGAAGCAGATGTTGAGTTTGCCACTCCTGAAGAAGCTGTGGCTGCCATGTCAAAAGACAGCCAACGTACAGCACAGATAAATAGTTGCTATTGTTGTTATGTGCCATCGAGTTGCTTGCGACTCGTAACGACCCTATGTACAACAGCCCTAATCCTGCTCTGTCCTGTGTCAATCGCACTGTCTCCGATACACCCATCCCGATTACCCCAGTCACTGAATCAATCCACCTCATAGAGGGCCTTCCTCTCCTGCACAGTCCCTCCACCCTCCCAAATATGATATCCCTCTCCAAGGACCAATTCCTCCTTATAAGATGTCCAAAGTATGTCAAACGGAGCCTCAGGATTCTTGCCTCCAAGGAGCCACCCAGTTTAACCCTCTCCAGGATGAATCTGTTTGTTTTCTTGGCAGTCCACGGTACCCTCAATACTCTTCTCCAGCACCACAGCTCAAAGGCGTCAATTCTCCTAATATCCTCCTTAGTCATTTTCCAACTCTCTGATGCATAACAAGTGATTGCAAAGACCATGGCCTGTATCAGACACATCTTAGTCTCCAGAAAGACACCATTGCTCTTCAGAACTTTGGAAAGGTCTCTAACAGCAGACTTTCTCATCGCAATATGTCTTTTAATTTCCTGGCTACTGGTGCCAAGAGTATTGACTGTGGAGCAAAGGAAACTAAAGCTGTGAACAATCTCAGTCTCTTCACCATCCATCCTGATGCTGCCAATTGGTCCATAGATACATAGAGCTCTTCTTAAATTCAACCAATGGGGCTTACAGTAGACAAATGATGCAGGGCATGGGAGTGTCGACCCAATCCACTTAAACTGGCCTTGAGAACCAGTCGGTCAGTGGCTGTTATGAGTCTGGCTGTAGCGGTCATCAGAACAGCACAGGTGGATAGGACTAGTACTCTAGAAGCATTTGAGAAAACTTCAAATTTTCACAGGCAGCCAGCAAGCAGTGGAAAGCATTTATTACTTAGAGGAAGCTGTGGGACCCATTTTGCACCATAAGTTTGTGAAACCTGGATTTAAAAAATTACCTCTTCAGTGTTTTCTCATTCAAACTTTCTTCTTGCATGTGATAAAGATACTGAGTAAACTATAAAAAACTATTTTCAGCTTTTCTCAACATTTTGGTAGTATGTTTCAGAGTGATGTCTGAGTTAAGATGGTTTAAAGTACGTTAAATGTGAATCTTTGGCACCATGTTAACAGCAGACACATCTGAGAGACCTGCTTTTTTTTTTTGAAAACTCAAAGGTGCTATATCCCTAATCCAAAGAGAAGCATTTTTCATGTTTGTTCATTCTAGTTTGTTTTCCTTCAAAATCTTAGGTTAAGTTTTAAGCTTTTAAAAGTTAATTTTGAAAATTGAGTCACAATACTAATACTGTAGGAACTGGTGAGGCCTTGACTTAAAACTTTCTTTGTGGGTGTATTTTGCTAAGTGAAACTTGTTAACTAAGATTTTTCTTTAAAGATCTTTTTCACAATGAAAAAAAAAATTCACGTCTTGTTCTTGTGATGGAAACAGCCCAAATGTCCAACCACAATCGAATGGATTGAGAAATTATGGTACATTCACATGATGGAATACTATGCAGCACACAAGAGCAATGATTTTGTCAATTTCTACCTAACTTGGGAGGGACTGGAGAGCATTATGCAAAGTAAACTAATTCACTTCCATAAAGACCAACGCTGTATAAGACCATTATTGTAGTATGAGGATCCAGAAAGCAATGCTACCAAGCCAAAGGTGGGTGACTCTAATCCACGGCCCTCGGGCCTGTCTTTCATTGTTTTTGATCAAATATTCCTCTAGGTCGTATAGCCCTGGTGCATCCACTTGCATACAACAGTGACTTGTGATTGCTGTGAAGCTGAACACTGTGACGCTGATGTGTCAAATGTGTTAATGGTTGGTTACCCATGGCAGACAGTATTGGGTGGAGCTAGCCGATTAAAACAAGCTTGGAAGCAGGAGCGGCATTCATTTCCTTAACAGCTTGCCTCCAGAAACCCTATGAACCTGGAGAGAGGATGAAAGACACACAAGTGTTGAGGACTCTCCTTCATAGGGTTACTATGAGTCGCCTGCAACTCGACGGCACTTAATAACAACAGAACCCTTACTACAAGTCAGACACACTATTATCCTGTAGCACTTAGCTTTTGCTTTGTATGTAAGCACAGCAAATGTCTTATTTTTAAGCATAAATTGGATTCATCAATGAAAACACTTGAATAATTTCCTGTGGTGTCCAGCCGTCCTTGTGTCCATTTTCCTCAGCTTGTTACTGTACTTCCTCTCCTTGTTGTAACCTTGTTAGCCACACTGTTCCCCTTGCAATCCTAAACACGTTTCTTACTCTAAATACTTGGTAAATCTGACTTCTTCCTGAGAACATGTTCTGTTAACTTTTAAATACTTTCGGCTTCCAGAAAGGAACACAGCCCTGCTGCAACCTTCATTTTAGTCCAGTGAGATCTGTAGCAGACTGAAGACCCACAGAATTGTAAGTTGGTAAGTTTGTGTTAACCCACTAAATGTGTGATAATTTGAAGATAACAACTTACACACTAACCCTTTAATTATTGAGATAGAAAATTGCCTGAAACAAAAGGCTAGGATCACTTAGGACAGTGTAGAAGAAGACCAGAGCTGGACAATGCAGAAACACAGTGGTTAGGTCCCTTCAAGTAGAAACTAACTCATAACTGGTTCTCCAGTGGGTTTTCAGAGGCTGTAATTCACACAGGTTGGCAGCACAACTCATCCGCTAGGCCACCAAAGCACAGTCGATCCGGTTGAGATTTTGGCCTACATTCTATAAGCAGTGACACTTTTTTTATTTTATTTTTTTATTTTTTTTTTTTTAGAG
>NW_006399761.1:25201373-25205379 GCF_000299155.1 Elephantulus edwardii | reverse complement strand
AAATCAGATCTGACTGGTACAGGAGGAGATTGCCCCTCCTTCCTCGGCAGAGCATCTGGTGGATTCGAACCGTGCGCCTCTGGGATTGCAGTGCAGCTTCTTGCCACTAGGCCACCAGAGCTCCCCAAGCAGTGACACTTTTAAGTGTGACTATAACACAGTCAGGATTGTGTTTTCCAATAATCTGTGGACAGTGGATTGAAAATAAGGGCAACAGAAGCCTATTATCATTAATCAAAAAAGAGATGTGTTTTGACTAAGATACTAGGAAAGAAATGAGAACAGTTCTGTTGGTTTTGTTTTTATTTTAGAAGTGAAAACAGAAATTGACGGGGATAGGGAGAGGAGAAGTATCAATGTTCTCCAGATTTAGGGTTTGTACGCCTAAATAAATGGTGTGGGCATTCAATAAGCTCAGTCCCTTAAGGAGTACCAGAGTACGCTGGTCCGAAGACTTTGGCTTGTGATTTACAGCCTGAAAACCCATTGGAGGGAATTTGAGTCGGAACCAACTCAATGGCAATGAATTTTAGATGAGAAATGGGGTCAGTATTGAGTCCTCCTTTACAAGAACCTGACAACCGAAGAGTTGTTGAGCAGACAATTGAGAATCAAGAACAGAGGCAGGGTCTTGCATGGAAATGTAAACATGACTCCAGTGTGAACTGGCTCTTTGCTGTTGTTTTTTAGAAGTAAGATTGCTGTTGTGTTTGTGCCATTAAAATTTGCAAGGAAACATTTTCCAGGAACCCCTCCAAATTACTTTTGATCTCATCAAACCCAACCGCTGTCACATGATCAGCCTCAGCCTTGAGGAAAGCTTGAAAATGCAGTGTTGCTGTTTCTAGCATGTGTGATAGACAAAGGAAAAAAAGAATCTGGGGACGTGGGTGTTTTTATTTATCCTATCTGCTGCTGGGATAAGTTAAGCCATGGCGTCCTACAAGAAGAGCGAGGATAGAGGGAAAAGAGCCAACGCAGAGTCCGGAGGAATTCTTATCAGAAGTTTTACACTAGTAAACATGAAGTTGTCCCCGAGAGTTTAAAGCACAGGATTAAGGGGTGAGAATTCTGGTTCTGTATTAACCATGATTGAAATGACAACTGTTGAAAATGAGATCTACAAAATAATCATTAAGATTTATCACCGTGGAGGTCCTGGGTGGAGGCACTGTGGACACTGATGTCTCAATAGAACAGACTGAAGACCATTTATAAGAGAAAACGTTCAAACAGAAAACTGTTCTAAGACTTTTAGATTCTTTTTTTTTTTCTTGGTAGAAAAATTGTAAAAGTTTATTTTTATCTTGGTATTGATACATTAATTTTTTTCATCACTCCTTCCACGCTTTTCTTTCATCACAAGACAGCATACAAAACTGATTTCGTTGCAGGGCAGTGGTAATATTTGTAGAACATGAACTCATTTTAGAACAACTTACAGAACGGCGTTAGGTGATACACAAGGGGAAAAGGGAACAAGGAGGAGGGGCGCGAGAGGTCGAAGCTTTACGGTTCTCACAGCATTTCCCTTTGTACTGTCTACTGGGACTAAGGAACTTTCTAATTCTTGTCTTTATTTTGCCATTTAGTAATTGTGACCCCACAAAACCTGGTAAGCTTGTTGGGGCTCAACAAGACAGGCCCAGCATTTTGCTGGCTTTTCTGGTAGGCTTTCTATGAGTTAGAGAAAGGCACCCTTTCTTCAGTATGTGTTATTCCCATATATTGGAAAATATGCAAATACATAACATGTTTTATTGTCACCTAGTCAGCAGACATACAAAACTGTGACGTCTAATATGTGTTTTTGTTTACCGCACAATCTGGACAACTGGATGTTAAGTGCCTGGGTGGTGGAGGCTGTTGTTATGCACCTTCAAGTACACTCCTAGCGACCCTCTGAACATGCCCTGTCCTGAGCCAACCTGTCTCTTGACACACCTGCCCCACTGCCACAGTCACTGTGTCAACAGGGCTATTGAAGGTGTTCATGAACGCCAAGTGCTCAGCTCTGCAATGCCGTCTCCACCTGGAACCAGTATCACACTTTCCTGGTCAGTTGCATTACTTGTTCTCCAAAAAGATCTCGAATTTTTCATGTTCCTTTCAACCACAGACAAACCCTCCCATTTCCTTGTCAGTTCCAAGCAGACAACCATGACACTTAGGTAAAAAAAAAAAGGATAAAAACATCTGATGGAAATTCAACTCCTGGGCATCAAATCTACACACTCAGGTCCCCATTCTTTCTACTTATCAAAGATCGTCCCTTCCACATATGAAATGGATTCCTTCTCACCTTATACCAGTGACCTGTTTCTTTTCTGTCACTGTCACTGTCACTTTCTGTCTCTAGGACAGAACCTATTTCCTCTCACTGTGACTCGGTACTTTCCCTAGAAAATGATAGCTGTCTATGCCATACGAGGGATTCGTAAGAATAAAGTAAGTGTGCAGAACAATACAACAGTTACATACCCATCTATCTATCTGCCATCATCACAAGCTCTGGCAGCACAGTGGGCAGCAGTGCCACCAATCAAAAGGTCGGCAGTCTGAATCCACAAGCTGCTCTGCCAGAGAAAGACAAACTGTCTCCTTCCAATAAGACTTGCCACTTCAGAAACAGAGGAAAGGCAGCAAGCAACAAATGCCAGTGAGGCTGTGGAGAGGCTGCAACTCTTGTTCACTGCTGGTGGGAATGTAAAATGAAAACAACCACTGTGGAAGACAGTATGGTGCTTTCTCGTAAAGTTGGAAACAGAAATAGTATTCGACTCTGCAATTCCACTACTGGGAATATAGCCTAAAGAGACCAGAGCCATGACTCAAACAGATGTATGCACACCCATGATAACTGCTGCAATATTCACAACAGCAAAGAGATGGCAGCAATCCAAGTGCCCACCAACAAATGGGTAGAAAAACTATGGTACATTCACACAGTGGAATATTATGCAGCACTGAAAAATGAACTTGTAAAACATTATATAACATGGGGGAGCCTGGAGGACAGTATGCTGAGTGAAATATCTCAGTCACAAAAGGACAAACAACTGCTGTTATAAAAATCAGGTATATAAGGAGAGCTCTGGTGGCCTAGTGGCAAGAAGCTGCACTGCAATCCCAGAGATAAGTGGTTCAAATCCACCAGATGCTCTGCCAGAGAAGGAGGGGCAATCTCCTCCTGTACCAGTCAGATCTGATTTGACAGTACACACACAAAAAAAATAATAAAATTTTTAAAAATTAACAAATCAGGTATATAAAAGTAGGCTGGGGAGAGAATGAAGTAAGAGTGGATAGATGATGAGTACTGCATGAGAACAGATGAGGAGAACTGTCTGAAAGGAATATATGTATACCACCAATCTGGAACAAGGAATGCGTTGTGGGGTGGCGGTGGAGTAGGAAGAAAAAATGTGCAACAATGGATAAGAAATAATAAATACAACAAAGGTTCTCTAAGTCCAAGTGACTTGACAGAAAACAGGTGGTGTCACTGTCATGTTCTCCACCAGCATCTAGTCCTAGCCTTCTCTAGCACCCCCCCACACACACATTTGTATAGCAGTGGAACACTGGGCCATGCAGCACTGGAAGAGACGGCCTTCAGGCTGGAAGACACCAGACCTGCAATCAAAGAACTGCAACAATGAGCTAACAGAGAAGATTGTGGAGGTGTCTACAAATGGCACAAGGCTTTATTGGGTTGTATATGCAGCCGCCTGGTGGCAAGTAACAGCAGCAGCAGCTACAGCAGCGGTAGCATCAAGTAACCTCTTCTATGAATACCAACCCCTTCGAAGAATCATACACTAATTCTCATGTTGTTGTCGAGTCGTTTGCGACTTATAGCGACCCTATGTACAACAGCCCTAAACCCTGCTCTATCCTATGCCAATCTCATTGCCTCTGACACACCCATCCCTATTCCCCCAGTCACTGAATCAATCCACCTCAGAGAGGGTCTTCCCCTCCTGCGCTGTCCCTCTACTCTACC
>NW_006399761.1:25187234-25199858 GCF_000299155.1 Elephantulus edwardii | reverse complement strand
AAGAAATGCTGAACGAGTTCGGCCCTTTTGATTTTCTGACTCTAGCTCCTCGCACATTTCATTGTAGTATTTTGCTTTGTCATTCCGTGCTGCCTTTTGCAATCTTCTGTTCCACTCTCATATAAAATCAATTACCATTGGGTCCTGCCCATCATTACCCTGTCTTTTTGACCACATCCTTCCCATTTGCTCCCCTCCAAAGCTTGCCTCCAGAAACCCTGTGAACCTGGAGAGAGGATGAAAGGCACCCAAGCGTCGAGGACTCTCCTTCATAGGGTCGCTGTGAGTCACCTGAGACTCGACAGCACTTAACAACGACAACAGCAAGCTGTCTTGTAGAATGTGCATGTTTTTTTAAAATAGCATATTTAGAAGGATTGGGGGAAAAAGATATGCAAGTTCTTCTCTTTGGATGAGATTGAGAAAGAGTAAGTAGGGGTTGGATTTTCAGTGAACCTCTTTGTAACTAATCTTTAAGTGTTTTGTTTTTTTCCCTCCACAATTTGTTTCTGGCTGTTGAACAGCAGATCTGAACCAATCCTCACAATCTCTGTTACACTTGAGCCTCTTTCTGCGGTCACCCTGTCAGTCTACCTGGTTGGGACTCTTCCTCTCCTTCGCTGTCCTCCCACCTTTCCAAGCTTGATGTCCCTCTCCAAGGAATAGCCTCTCCCAGCAACATGCCCAAAGCAAGTGAGAGGAAGTTTGACCATCCTTGACTCCAAGAAGCACACTGGCTGCACCTTCTGCAGGTGCAAACATCTCTTCTGTTTGTTCTTTTGGCAGTCCCAGGGATATTCAGGATTTTTCTCTCAACATTAAAAGTTCCAAGGCATCAATTTTCTTCTGTTTTCCTTATCCATTGTTCATCTCTCAGCAGCATAGCAAGTGATGGAAACAACCATGAGCTGAATCAGACACACCTTAGTCCTCAAACTAACATCATTGCGCCTCAATAATTTGGAGAGGTCCCTAACTGCAAACTTTCCCTGTATAGAACATCTCCTGATTTCCTGACTTCTGGTACCGAGTGTATTATTCATTGTGAATCTATGTAAAATGAGGTTATTGACAGTTTCAGTCTTTGCTGCATCTATCAGGATGTTGCCTATCAAACTCCTTAATACTGTGTTCACAGAACTAGTAAGAGTTGAAAGAAATGTTAATTTTCAGTCATGTCTGTAGTCTAAGAACTCTTTTGCTTATATACCACAAAATTATTTTGAAAAATTATTCATCCTTTGCCTCTTTTTAATTTTGCACCTGGCATTTCTCATAACTTTGTGGATTATGTAATTTCTAACAAAAATACTAACATTTGAAGTAAAATTATTTTACCTTTATATGCATAGACACACATGAAAATCTAAAAAGCCTAGCGGTTTGATATCTACGATCATGCACTTGCAAAACACATGAACACACCTTGAGTCTATTTTAAGTGTCAACATATCTGACATTTCGTGATTTGGGTGCACATTTGATCAAAACAATTACCACAATTTAATAAATTATTAAATACTAATGCTTTCCTAGGCTTTCACTTAGGGGGACTTGTGGTAAGACACATGGTTTAAATCCGCTGTGGGAGAAGGATGGACAAGCTTTTCCTGGGTGGTTACCACCTCTGAAACCAGCTGAAGGGTCAGCTATGGGCTGGTTGCAACTACAGTACACAACAGCAAGAAGATTGATGGCAGAACTGGCTGGTTGTCATATTTGTTCATGTACTATATTTGTTCATTTGCTTCATTTTTGTAAAAAACTTTTACTTACATCATTGGAAATTCAGAAGTTAATGTCTTGTAGGCACATAAGAAGTATGATAGAATTTCTATGTTCAGCTTTTTGAGGAAGCACCAAACTGCCTTCCAGAATGCTTGTACAATCCCACCAACAATGTCTAAGAGTTCCTTTCTCGCCACATCCTCCCCAACATTTATTATTTGCTGCGCTGTTAAACTTTGCCACTGTTTGTGGAATGAGATGGTACCTCATTGTGGTTTTGATGTGCATTTCTCTTATTACCTGTGATTTGGATTATATCTTCATGTGTCTGTTTTCCATTCTAGTATCTTCCTCAGTGAAAATTCTTTCTATGTCTTTTGCGTGTTTTGTAATTGGGTAATCAGTCTTTTTCTTGTGGAGGCCCAGGAGATTCTGTAAAATCGTTATGAGACTCTTGTTTGAGCTGGTATTGCCAAATGCTTGTTCCCAGTTGTTAGGTTTTATTTTCACCCTCTGGGGAAAAGTTTTTGATGCCCCAAGGGTTTAATCTTTAAAAGGTCCCATTGATCAATTTCATCCTTTACAGATTGTGCATTTTTGGCTGTATCTGGCAGTCTCTATACCATAGACTAGGCCTTCTAAGCTTGATCCCAGTTTGTCTCTTATGAACTTTACCGTTTTGGGCTTTTGTGTACGGTGTGACATGTGGCTCTTTTTTCAGCTTTCTGCAGGTGGAAGTCAAGTTTTGCCACCATTGTTGAAGAGGTTTTAATTTCCCTGAGAAACATAGCTCGAGAAAGTGAAAACTGAGGCACAGAGATTTGCACACCAATGTTCATAGCAGCGTTATTCACCATCCCAAGAACATGGAAACAGTCCAAATGTCCAACCATAAACGAATGGATTGAGAAAATATGGTACATTCACACAATGGAATACTACAAAGCATGTAGAACAGTGATTTTGTAAATTATTACCTGACTTGGAAGGGACTGGAGAGAATTATGCTGAGCGAACTAACTCATCCCTGGCGTACGCCCTTCCCAATTTTGAACCATGCATTGTTCCCTTGCTCTGTTCTGACGACTGCCTCCTGGTCCAAGGATAGGTTTCAGATTAGCACGATCAAGTGTTCTGGTATTCCCATTCTTCTCAGAGTCTTAGAGAGGGTAAAACCAAGTCTCTCCTTGGAGGCTAAGATTTTGAAGCTCCGCCTCACTTACTTTGTGCACATGGTCAGGAGAAATTGGTCCTTGGAGAAGGACATCATGCTTGGAGGAGTGGATGGACAGTGCAGGAGAGGGCGACCCCAGATGAGATGGATTGAAACAGTGACTGGGGCGATGGGGTTTAGTGTGTCAAAGTTAGTGAGACTGGCTCAGGACAGAGAAGGATTGGATTCAGCGCTGCTGTACCTAGGGTCACCATACATCACAGGCAACTCAATGGCACATAAAAACAATAAAATGACAGGTTTTGGAAGCAGGAGTGGCATCCACTTCCTAAACAACATGCTGCTGGAAACTCTATGAACTTTGATAAATGTCGATAGTTGTAGAGAGGCTTCTTCAGGTGTTTTGTTCATAGGGTCGTTCTGGGTCTCAACTCGAAGGCAGTCAACAACAACAACATAAAAAATATTACTTCGAGCATGACAGCAGCTAGAATAAGAGGTGCATTGTAAAGTGGAATGAGGGGAACGGGAGAGGAAATTTTGCAATAATGAATGATTTTTTTAAAAAAAAGAAATTAACTGGCAGAGAAGAAAATGTGTAATATAGAATGAATGAAAATCCAACTTTTTTGTCAACTTTCATGAAAATCACAATTAAAAAGAAGTATTTTCTTTTTAATTAAAATAAACATATCTTTAACGGACTTTTGAGAAATATTGCCAAAGCCACTGGAAAACACATTTTGGATATATTTTGTAAGATATGTTACTATCTGTAGTAAAGTCAAATGACAGAAAATATAATGTTGTTGTTGTTGTTATGTGCCACCGAGATGCCTGCGACCATAGTGACTCTATGTACAACAGTCCTAAACCCTGCTCTATTCTGTGCCAGCCGTTATTGTCTCTGACACACCTACCCCCAACACCCCAGTGACAGAATACGTCCATCATATCAAGGGCCCTCCTTTCTTGCACTGTCCTTCCACTCTCCCAAGCATGATATACCTCTCCAAGGACTAATCCCTTCTTGCAACATGCCCAAAGTATGTCATATGAAGCTTCAGAATCCTTGCCTCCAAGGAGCAGCCTGGTTTCACCCTCCCTAGGGCAAACCTGTTTGTTCTCCTAGCAGACCATGATATATTCAATACTTTTCTCCAGCGCCACAGCTAAAAGACATCCTTTTCCCTTCTATTACCCCTAGTCATTGTCTAGCTTTATGATGCATAGCAAGTAATTCCAAAGTCTATGGCCTGGATCAGTTTCACCTTAATCTCCAGACTGACATTCTTTGCTCTCATTACTCTGGAGAAGTCCCTGACAGCAGACTTTCACAATGCAGTTCATCTTTTCATTTTCTGATTGCTGCGACCAAAAGGGTTGATTGTGGAGCCAAGCAAACCAAAGCTATTAACAATGTCAATATCTTCATCGTCTATCATAATGTTGCCAATTGTCCCAGTGCTGAGAATCTTTGTTGGGTTTTTTTTTATTATTATTTGTGTGTGTGTGTGTGTGTGTGTGTGTGTGTGTGTGTGTACCGTCAAATCAGATCTGACTGGTACAGGAGGAGATTGTCCCTCCTTCCTCGGCAGAGCATCTGGTGGATTCGAACTGTGCGCCTCTAGGATTGCAGTACAGCTTCTTGCCACTAGGCCACCAGAGCTCCCCTTTGTTTTCTTAATGTTGAGCTTTAATCCATTCTTAAGGCTGCAGTCTTTGACCTTCTGTAGCAAGTGCTTCTGGTCCTGCTCAGTTTCAGCAAGGAGGGTTGTGTCATCTGCATAATGTAGGTTTTTGAGGAGTCTTCCTCCAATTCTGATGCCACATTCTTCTTCATAAAGCCCAGCCTCCCGGGTGATCTGATTTGTTTCAGTATAGATTGAAAAGGTATGGAGATAGGACACATCCCTGTTGTAAACTCTTCATGATTTTGAACCATGCAGTATTTCCTTGCTCTGTTCTGGTGACTGCCTCTTAATCTAAGTATAGGTTTCACATAAGCACAATCAAATGTTCTGGGATTTCCATTCTTCTCAGAGTCAGCCACAGTTTGTTGTGATCCACACAGTCAAATGCCTTTGCATAGTCAATGAAACACAGACATTTCTCTGGTACTCTCTGCTTTCAACCAAGATCCATCTAACATTAGCTATAATATCCCTAGTACCATGGCCTCTTCTAAACCCAGCCTGCACATCTGGCAATTCTCTGTTGATTATTATTTCTGTTGTTTTTAGGTACTTTTCGGCAGGATCTTGCTTGCTAATATTATATTACCATGTTCTATTAATGGTATTGTTCAGTAATTCTCCCACTCTGTCAGGTCACATTTCTTTGGAAAGGGAACAAATATCGATCTTTTCCAGTCAGTTGGCCTGGTAGTTGTGCTCCAGATTTCTTAGCATAACTTGGTGAGCGCATCCAGGGCAGTGCTGTTTGTTGAAATATGTCAATTGGTATGCCGTCAATTCCTGGGGTCTTATTTTTTGCCAGTTCCTTAAGAGCAGCTTAAACGTCTTCCTTCACCACCACAGGCTCTTGCTTATATGTTGTTTCATGAAATTCTTCTGTATCAGCCAACTCCTTTTGGTTCAATATCTTTTACTCTTTCCATCATTTTTTAATGCATCCTGGATTATTTAATATTCTGCCCAAAGCATCCTTAAGTATTGCAACTCATGGCTTGAATTTGTTCTTCAGTTCCTTCTGCTTAAGAAATGCTGAGAGAGTTCAACCTTTTCTTTTTCTTTTAGCTTGACCCTTTTGATTTTCTGACTCTAGCTCTTTTCACATTTTGTTACAGTACTTTGCTTTGTCCTCCCATGCTGCCCTTTGAAATCTTCTTTTCAACTCCTTAATTTCTTGCAGATGAATGAATAAACAAAATTCAGTGTAGCCATACAGTCTAATGTTACTCTGCATGAGGAGGACTCAGTTCTTATACAGGCTGCAACATAAAGGAGCCTGAAAACATTACAATGCATGAAATAACTCAGACCCCAAAGAACAAGTATTTTATGATCCTTCTTTTATGAAATGTCTTGAATCGGCAAATGCAAAGAGATAAGTTTCTTACAGGTTACCAAGAACAAGGAGAGGGAGGAAATGGAGAGTTAATGCGTAAAGGGGTTTTGTTTAAAGTGGTGAAGAGTATTTTAAAATAGAGAGTGTTGATAGTTGTACAATATGGTGAATGGAATTAATAGCGCAGAGTTTTACACTTATTAAATGCCAACATGATAAATGCTTTGTTACCACGGAAGAAAGATGGGCAATCTCCTGTGCAATTAAACTGCCTCTGAAAACCCCCTGGAGGGTCAGCTATGAGTTGGTTCCAACTGACAGTGATCAACAACAACAACAACATACGGTACCTAATAACAATATCCCTCAGTCATTGCCATCAAATGGGAACCAGTGCATAGTTGATCCTTCTGCATAGCAGCTGGCGAATTCGAACCACCTGCCTTTGGTTTGTCAGCATAACTCCTTACTCATTAATTACCAGCACTCCCTAACCACATCATCGTCGTTGTTGTCATGGACCAGCGAGTTAGAGTCAACCCACAGCTGACCCTCCAGTGGGCTTTCAGAGGCATTTAATTGCATGACAAGAGACTGCCCATTTTTCTTCCATGAAGAAGCTGGTGGATTCGAACCTTATGCCTTTGGGTTGGCTGCCAGCTCCTTACCACGAAGCCAGCCAACAACATGCTATATTTAATATTGCTCTAAAGTCTGTATACCAAAACCTACCATAGACAAACTCTTAGGGACCCCTGGTGGTGTAGTCCATAGGGAATTGCCACCCAAAGGTGGCACCTCTCTGATGATTTATATTCATCAGTGGCTCCACAAGAAAAAGAGGGGCAGTCTCCTGCTGTGCAATTTACAACCTCCTAAAAACCACTGGAGGGTCAACTGTGATTTGGTTCAGGTTCCCAGGCAGTGAATTTTAACTTTGAGTTTACCAAATCCCACCACCAACAAAATCTTTAAAAGGACAAACTGAAATAGTTGTTCTACCACTACAAGAGCTTTTTTTTTTTTTTTAATGTGTGTACTGTCAAATCGGATCTGACTGGTACAGGAGATGATTGTTCTTCCTTCTTTAGCAGAGTATCTGGTGGATTTGATCGTGCACCTCTGGGATTACAGTGCAGCTTCTTGACACTAGGGCTATTTTACTTTTACAAACACTTGCCAAACAATCTCAGCTGCAGAGAGAAATGGTCTAAGACCAGGGGCGGGGAGGGGGGGGGTAGTGTGTGTGTGTCTGTGTGTGTGTGTGTGTTGCTATGTGCCATGAAGCCAGCACTGACTCATAGCTGACTGACCCTCCAGTGAGTTTTCCAGAGACTGTAAATTGCCCAAGAGGAGGTTGCCCATCTTCCCCCCATGGAACCACTAATGAATTTGGACCATCAGGTGAACACAACCTTTCAGCAGTGTAATTTGTTACCGACCATGCCACCCAAGCGCCCTAAGTTTTAGGTTGTCATTAAATGTCATTAAGTCAAGTCACTCAGAGTGACCCTATGAACAACAGCTCTGAATCCTTTCCTTCTTGTGCCATCCTCCTCATCTCTGACACACTTTAGCCCAATGCTGCCGTCACTGTGTCAGTCCATCTTGTTGAGGGTCTTCCTTTCTTTCAGAGACTCTCCCCCTTTCGACACATGATGCCTCTTTCCAAGGATTGTGCCCTCCTAACAACATGCCTGAAGTATATGAGACATTTCCCTGTCCACTCCTCATCCATTCCTTACTCTGGTTACACTTCTCTAAGACACGTTTGGTTTTTTGGCACTCCATGGGATATCCAGTGCTCTTTCCCAGCGCCACAGCTAGAAGGCATTAATTCTTCTGTCATCTATTATTGTCCAGTTCTCAGATGGATAGCAAGTGATGGAAAAGATCTTGATTTGAATCAGGAGCACCTAAGTCTGTAAACTGACATCATTTTCTCTTTACTCCTTTGGAGAGATCCTTGACAGCAAACTTTATCAATGCAGTACTACGAGTGTGGTCATAGATCCAAGTAAAATGAAACTGCTAACAATTTCTATCTTTTCTCCATGATGTTATTTACCTATTGGAATAGTCATGAAGATTTCTTTTTAACATGGAGATTTGAATATTGAAAGCTGTAATCTTTAATCTTCTGCAGCAAGCATTCACTTTTAGCAAGCAAAGTTGTGTCATCTACATAACACAGGTTGTTAATGAGTCTTAATCCAATTATGATGCTACATTCTTCTTCATAATGTCCAGCTTCTCACATTATTGCTCAGCATGAAAATTGAATAGGCATCAGAAAGGATACAACCTTGATGTACACCTTCCTCGATTTTAAGCCATTCTGTGATCCCTTGCTCTGGATGGACAACAGCTCTTTGTCTTGGTATAAATTTCCCATGAGCACAATTAAGTCTTTTGAGATTCCCATCCTTGTCAGTGTTAGCCATAATTTGTTATGATCCACACAGTCAGATTCCTTTGGATAGTTGATAAAACACAAATACACACCCTTCTGGTGTTCTCTGCTTTTAGCCATGATCCATCTGATATCACCCTGGTGCCACAGCCTGTTCTAAATCTGACTTGAACTTCTGACAGTTCTCTGTCAATATACTGTTCAAGCTGTTATTGGATAATACTCATCAATACTTGACTTGCCTGTAATATTAATGATACTGTGCTATAATTTCCACATTCTATTGGATCATCTTTCTTTGAATTGGGAACAAATAAGGATCTATCTCTTCCTGTCTGGTGGTCAGGTAGCTATCCTCCAAATTCCTTAGCATAGACTAGAGAGAATGTCTGTGGCTACATCTGTTAGTTGAAACATGTCAATTGCTATCCTGTCAATTCTTGTTTTCCCAATGCCTTTCTTCCAACTTGAATTTCTTCCTTTTTTACACTATATATATATATATATACACACACACACACACACACACACACACACACATATATATATATATCTAGAATTATATATATATTTACACACATATCTAGAATTATATTTATGCTAATTTGTGACACTGGTGACATAGTTCAAAAGGAGTCGTGCTGTGTTGTTGGGAAAAGACAGAGACGGGAACACTCAGGAATGGAGGTCAGGCCAGAAAGCCAGAAGGCAGTGGGCTAAGAGCTGAGAGAGCTGCAGCCCCTATGCTATGTATGCACCTTTCTGGGTTTTTATTGAGAATCACCAGGAAGTAAACAAAAGAATCAAGAGGGAGTAAACAAAAACAAAGGATCATGGGGAAGTAAATCTCAGAGAGAAATCTTTTTAAATAAGGCTGTATCTTCTCTATTGTTTACCTTGTACTTATCTCAGGAGCACTGAATTTAGTAAATACAAACTAAGAATTATGGAAACGCCCAGGTCTGCCTTAGTGTTTAACCTCTGTGAAGCCCAAGGTCTTCCTTGGTGCTACAGGGGGAATTCTAGCTTGTATTACGCCTCCCTCATCTCCTGATGCAGCATTTGGTTAAATATTAATATTAAATCTGATATTCGGCTTCCCACAGTACTGCTAACCCAAAGTCCGCACTGTTCTGTCAGTGTGTATCCACCAGTGGCCCTGTGGAAGGAAATGGATAATCTCCTGCTGGGTGGTTTACAGCCTCTGGAAACCCGCTGGAGGGTCAGTTATGAGCCAGGTCAGATTCATTGGCAATGAGGAGGAGGAATGTGGATTCCCACAACAGGAGAAGACTGTCCATCTTTTGCCCTCAGAGCCACAGATCGATTCAAAATGCTAGAGGCTTGTGTTTTATTGGTTTGTTTTCAAGGACACCTTAGTCTTTTTATATACATACGTTGTTGTATACCATCGAGTTGGAACTGACCCATAGTTGACCCTCCAGAAGGTTTTCAGAGGCAGTTAATTGCGCAGGAAGAGATTGCCCATCTTTCTGCTGCAGAGCAGCTAGTGGACTTGTACCATGTGCCTTCGGGATTGCAGTGCAGATTATAATACATATGCAGATTATATATAGCAACAGGTTAAAAGAAAACATAACAGTTAACATTTTTGCTTTTACTTCATTTAGGGTATTTTCTACTATTCAATTTTAAAACCAAAGTCTTTGTTAGTACGTAAAGCAATAAAGTACGTAGTTGCATCAGTTCAGTGCTTAATCAGGAAAGCAAAGCCCATGAGGTACCACCAGAAGGAAGGTCCGGGGGTGTGCTCTCTCTCAGGTGCCTGACTCACAAATGTGATCCCCCTTCCAGTGGATTGGACCTACGAAAGACAAGTACTCTGCTCCACCTTGTCTCGGGTGCCTGACTCACAGATGTGGTCCCCCTTCCAGGTGGATTGGACCTAGGAAGAACAAGGACTCCACTCCACCTTGTCAACCAATGGAATGTCTGCTTTCCCTGTCACCACATGTTGAACAGACTTTTCTTTCCCCACTGAACAGTCTTGCTCACCATGTAGAATAATGTTGTTGTTGTTGTTGTGTGCTCTCTCTTAATCTGTGTCATCCTCATTATTTCTGGTACACTTGAGGCCATAGCCCCAACAATCACTATGTCAGTCCACCTAGTTGAGGATCTTTCTCTCCTCCACCACCTCTACCTTTTCAAGCATGATGTCCCTCTCCAAGGATTAGCCTCTCCTAGCAACGTGCCAAAGTATATGAGGTGAAGCTTCATCTTTGCCCAAGAAGCATGCTGGCTGCACTTTCTCCAAGATACATCTATTTGGCCATTCATGGGATTTCAAAACAGTACTCTTCTCCAGGACCACAGTTCAAAGGCATCAATTCTTCTTCTGTCATCATTCACTGTGCACCTCTCAGATGCCTACTGAGTGACTGAAAAAACATGACCTGAATCTGGTGCACCATAGTCCTCAACTTGACGTCATTGCCAAACTGAAATAATCGTCAGAGAGCTGGAACTCAACAGAACTGTTTAGCTTTTCCCAGTCTAATGAGGTTTCTGTTTTCGACAAGGTACACACACAGTGCTGACAGGAAAATATTTGTGTTTTCCTTCTCTGACTGGCTCCCATATTATGCAGATTTTGTCTTTCCTAAGTGTTACATCTGTCTTGTCATCTTTAAAAGAGTGTTTGTTAGGGAGCTCTAGTGGCAAGAAGCTGTGCTACAATCCCAAAGGCATGTGGTTCGAATCCACCAGATGTTCCACTGGAGAAGGAGGGGCAATCTCCTCCTATGCCAGTCAGATCTGATTCGATGGCGCACAACAAGAAAAGGGAAGGGAAGAGAAAAGAAAAGAAAAAAGATTGTTTGTGGCATGATGTTATTAGGTGCTGTCAAGTCAGGTTCTGCCCATAGTGACCCTAGTATGAACAGCTGACCTCCAGAGTGCATTGCTGAAATCACCATGTCAGTCCATCTCATTGAGGGTCTCCCTTTCCTTCACTGGCCCCCCATCTTTCCATGCATAATGTAGATAGTGTCACCTGGCTACATGTCCAAATTATGAAAGACAAAGCTTTGCCATCTTTGCCTCCAAGGAACACTCCAGCTGTACCTTCTCCAAGACATGTCTATGTGTTCTCTTGGCAATCTGTGGGACATTCACCTCCAGCACCACAACTCAAAGGCATCAATTTCAGCTGTCATCCTTATTCATTGTCCAGCTCTCTGATGTGTAGTAGTTGACTGAGAAGACAATGGCCTGAATCAGGCACACCTTAGTCTTCAAACTACATCGTTGCTCTTCAGCATGCTGAAGAGTTCCCTGACAGCAGGGTTGCCCAATGCAATACATTTCCTCATCTCCTGACTGCTGGTACCAAGGGTGTTGATTGTTGATCCAAGGAAAATGAAATCATTGACAATTTCAGTCCTTTCTCTATCTAGCATAATGTTGAGTGTTAGTCCTGTGGTGAGGATCTTTGTTTTCTTGATATTGAGATGTAATCAATAAAGGCCGTAGTTGTTTATCTTCAAGAGCAAGCATTTCAAATCCCATTTTCAGCAAGCGAAGTTGTGTCATCTGTGTAATGCGGGTTGTTGATGAGTCAGTCTTCTTCCAATCCTGTTACTACATTCATCTTCATAGAGTCTGACTTCTCAAATGATTTGCTCAGCATACAGATTGAATAGATATGGAGAAAGGCTACAACGCTGAGGCACACCTTTCCTGGTTTTAAACCAAGCAGTGTTCCCTGATCCATTCAGACAACTGCTTCTTGGTCTAGGTATAGATTTCTAATGAACACAATTAAATGTTCTGAGTTTCCCATTCTTCTTAAGGTTAGCAATAATTTGTTATGATGCGTACAGACAAATGCCTTTGCATAGTCAATAAAACACAAATAGACATTTTTTTCTTTCTTTCGTACAGGATCTATCTGACATCAGCAATGATAATCACTGGTGCCACAGCCTCTTCAAAAGCAAGCTTGAACTTACTTCAAAAGATACATTTCGCAGATACGACAAATTTTTCCCTAAAATTTTGTAGCACTATTGTGTACTTCTATGATATAAAAGTCTTTGTATTCTTGATCACTTTCATGATAATGAATTTTTGAAACTTTTTCACTCCTTTGATTTGTGAAATGACGTCTTAATATCCATTACTATGAAGTCAATTATATATGTTGTTGTTGTTGTTATGTGCCGTCGAGTCGTTTGCAACTCATAGCAACCCTATGTACAACAGCCCTAAACCCTGCTCTATCCTGTGCCAATCGCATTGCCTCTGACACATCCAT
>NW_006399761.1:25169807-25186909 GCF_000299155.1 Elephantulus edwardii | reverse complement strand
ATGGCCTGTATCAGGCGGACCTTAGTTTCCAGAGAGACACCGTTGCTCTTGAGTACTTTAGAGAGGTCCCTAACAGCAGACTTTCCCATTGCAATACGTTTTTTGATTTCCTAGCTGCTGGTGCCAAGAGTGTTGACCGTGGAGCCAAGCAAACTGAAGCTGTGAACAATCTCAATCTCTTAGCCATCCATCCTGATGCTACCGATTGGTCCAATATATTTTTGTAATTTCGTTCTGTTAAAGTATCTTTAAAGTCTCTAACCCATGTCTCCTTTTCATTTGTATTTTTTTTTCATTTGTATTTTTTTCACCTTGGATTATTATGTGACCATCCTTAGGTTTTGAGAATAACTTTCTCTAATTATTTGACATGTTAATATGTGAATCAAACTTGTGGGCTTTAAGTGTATGGCACCTGGGTTGACACTGGAATTTTCAATCACCTCGGATGCATGTGAAAGCTGGAGAATGAATAATAGAGATTGCAGAAGAGTCCATATACCTGAATGATGATAGAACAAAATATGCAAAGAAGTGGAATTAGAGCAAAGCGTGCTTTACATCCCCAGGGCGAAAGAAAAGAAGACTTAATGAAAGTCTCCAGTTGCAATACTGAAGGACTCTGTGGGCAAAATATTGAAAGATACAGGAAGCATGAAAAGCACTAAAAGGAATTGCTTGACACTGAACCATTTCAGTAAGTAGCATATGATCAAGAACTAATAAGAAGTTCAAGCCACAGTGAAGGTATTGGCAATAATAAGGCCCCAAAAATTGATGTCACCCAGTGACAGTTTTCAACATGCCGATGGAGCCCTGGACTTGCTCTGAAGCCTATCCCAAGAAATTTAGAAGACAGATACCTGGACAACTGTCTAGAATTTGTTACGATTTCCAATAAAGGTGATCCAACGAAATGTGAAAATTATCAAACTCTATCATTAATGTCCTCCGGAAACTCTATGAACAGTGTTCAGGTCTTCTAGGGTCGCTATGAGTTGTCTATGACTTGACAACACCTAACAACAACAATGACAACAGAAAGAGAGCTATGTTGGCCTAGTGGACAGAAAGTTATGCTACCAAGCCCAATGTGGGTGATTTTAATCTGTGGCCCTCAGGCCTGGTTCAAATTGGTGTGGTTTGGTGTTGGGTTTGTGTGTGTGTGGGGGGTGTGTGTGTGTGTGTGTGTGTGTGTGTGTGTGTGTGTTTATTTAAATTTATTAGTAATTTCAGTTTTAAATTTATTAGTAATTTCAGTAAAAATTTACAGAGACTTTGGATTTCCATTCATTCATTGTTGCACTTTTCTCCCCTCCCAATCCTCCCCCCTAGTACACTACCCTCTTGGAAAAGTAAAAGAAAAATTCTTTAATTGTTTTACAAACCCTCCCCCAGGTCCACTCCACCATGTAGCCTTCGCTCTGGACTCTTGTCATAACAAAAATACCTAATCACATATCCCTTTTAAACAGTTTTCTCCCTCATCTGTTTCAGTGCAGTATACAGTATTGAACCCATCTTTCTCAGTCTCTCCCCAACCCCAAGGTCAGTCCTGTTTTATAGCAGTGGCACCATGCAGTCATTGTCCTTTTGTGCTGAGATACTTCACTCAGCATAATGTCTATTTTGAATAATATTGCATGAGTTCAATGCATCATAGTAGTCCATTGTATGAATATACCACAGCTTCTCTATCCATTCGTTTGTTGATGGGCACTTAGGTTGTTTCCAGTTCCTCGCTATTGTAAACAAAGCTGTGATAAACATGGCTGTGCATATATCTGCTTGGGTGGTAGTTATGGTCTCTTTGGGGTATATTCCCAGTAGTGGGACTGCTAAGTCAAATGGTATTTCTATTTGCAACTTTTTGAGAAAGCGCCATCCTGCCTTGTGGTTGCACCATCTTACACTCCCACCAACAGTGAATAAGGGTTCCAGTTTCTCCGCAACCTCGCCAGCATTTGTTGCTTGCTGTTTTTGTTAAATTTTGCTATTCTTACTGGGGGTGAGATGATATAGTTGTTTTAATTTACATCTCTCTTAGAGCTAGGGATTTTGAACATTTTTTCATGTGTTTGTTAGCCATCTGAATGTCTTCGGTGAAGTGTCTGTTCATATCCTGTGCCCATTTTTCTATTGGATTATTTACCTTTATCTTGTTGTAGTGCTCAAGTATTTTATAAATTCTGGATATAAGTCCCTTATCTGACATGTCATTACCAAATTCTTTTTCCCAGTCGGTGGCTTCTCAAATTGTTGGTGTTTTTTTTTTTTGATCAAACATTCTTCTAGGTGGTGTAGCACTGGTCTGTGCATTGCTGTACAGAGTTAACTTGTGGTTGTTGTGATGCTAAACCCTGTGACACTGACGTGTCAAATGTGATAGTGGTTATCCATGGTGGACAGTGTTTGGTGGAACTTCTCAGTTAAAACATGCTTGGAAGCAGGAGTGGCATCCACTTCTGAAATGGTTTGCCTCCAGAAACTCTATGAACAGTGCTCGTGTCTTCCATTCATAGGGTCGCTATAAGTCATCTGCGACTCGACGGTACTTATCTAAAACAACAACATCATTAACATTGTAAAATTAAAATTCTTCTGAACAGAATTATACAATGATTAGATTGGTACATCCACAGGGAACTTCCAGAAATTTAAGTTGGATTCTGAAGAACCCAAGGATTCTTCATTTCTGAATAAGATCACTCTTGACTGAAGAAAGCAGAGAATAGTAAAAAGTTGTTTATACTTGTATTTATTGACTATGTAAGGGCATTTGACTGTGTGAATCATGACAAATTATGGCAAACATTGAGAAGAATGAGAATCCCAGAACACTTAATTGTGCTCAAGCAAAACCTGTACTCAGACCAAGAAGCAGTTGTCTATACTTAGCTAGGGGATATTGGATAATCTCCAAATAGCAGAGATGTGAGTCAGGAGTCTCATTTCTCCATACCTATTCAGTCTGCATGCTGAGCAAATATTTGAGAAGCTTGACAATACGAAAATGAATATGGCAGCAGGGTTGGAATTAGACCTGTTAACGATCTGCATTATGTAGTTAGCACACCCTTGATTGTTGATTTGAAGACAGCACATGAGACTGTGTGCCAGTGCCAGGTTTAGGTCTTAACAGAATAGTACATTTTACCTTCTGTGTTTTGAAACTCTCAGTCATGAAGAACTGAGCCTCCATGTACATTTGTGGAGCCCAGCCATTCACCCCATGGTGTCAGGCAAGTGAATCAAATCATATTGGCTCTTCCAAACCAGAATAACAGGATACCTCCACATAGCACAGAGGACTAAAGGAGTTCTACTGGTTATGTGGGGTCAAGATTGGTGGAAGAGCTATCAACAATCTGCATCATGCAGATGATACAACCCTGCTTGCTGAAACTGAGGAGGACCTGAAGCACTTGCTGCAGAGGGTCAAGGACTGCAGCCTCCAATATGGATTGAGGCTCAGTGTCAAGAAGACAAAGATTCTCACCACTGGACCAATTGGCAGCATCAGGATGGATAGTGAAGAGATTGAGATTGTTCACAGCTTCAGTTTGCTTGGCTCCACAGTCAACACTCTCGGCATCAGCAGCCAGGAAATTAGAAGATGTACTGCGATGGGAAAGTCTGCTGTTAGGGACCTCTCCAGAGTACTGAAGAGCAATGGTGTCTCTTTGGAGATTAAGGTGCGTCTGATACAGGCCATGGTCTTTGCTATCACTTGTTATGCATCAGAGAGTTGGACAATGACTAAGGAGGATAGAAGGAGAATTGATGCCTTTGAGCTGTGGTGCTGGAGAAAAGTATTGAGGGTACCATGGCCTGCTAGGAAAACAAAGAGAGTCATCCTGGAAGGGTCAAACCGGGCTGCTTCTTGGAGGCAAGATTCTAAGGCTCCGTCTAACATACTTTGGACATGTTGCAAGGAGGAACAGGTCCTTGGAGAGGGACATCATGCTTGGTAGGGTGGAGGGACAGCGCAGAAGGGGAAGGCCCCCTATGAGGTGGATTGATTCAGTGATTGGGGTAATCGGGATGGGTGTGTCAGAGACGGTGCTATTGGCACAGGACAGAGCAGAGTTTAGCGATGTTGTACATAGGGTCGCCATGAGTTGCAAGCAACTTGATGGTACATAACAACAACAACAACAACTGGTTATGATCTGCCAAAAAAATTACTGATTCAAATCCATCAGTGGGTTCAGCTATTTGAGAATCATATAAACAAATTTCTTTATGTTAGGAAGACCAGAAATCATACTCAATTGACTAACTCTACACTATCTTTATTGGGATATCTAATATTTTTATTGTTTTTTGATATTTTAATGAAAGTTTACAGAAAACTTGGATATCCATTCATTCATTGCTGCACATTTTCCTCCCTACCCCACTTCATTCACTTTTCTCTTTGAAAAAAAAATTCTCTCATTGTTGTATAATTGCTACCTCCACTCCAGTCTATACAGCTCTTATTCTGGACTATTGTCATACAGATAATACCTAATCATATATTCCTTTTATGCAGTTCTTTTCCTCATCTCTTTCAATGCAGCATACATTATTTATCCCCTTTTTTCTTAGTTTCTCCCCAACCCCGATGTCAGTCCTGTTTTACAACTATGGCACTATGCAGTATTTATCCTTTGGTGACTGAGACAGTTCACTCAGCATAATGTCCTCCAGGGTTACCCATTTTGTATAATATTGCATAAGCTCCTTGTTTTTCAGTACTGCATAGTTTTGGGTGGCTGTTCCATAGCTTCTCTATCCATTCATTTGTTGATAGGCACTTGGATTGCTTCCATCTCTTGGCTATTGTGAACAATGCAGCAACAAATATGAGTGTGCATGTATCTGCTTGGGTGGCAGTTCTGGTTTCTTTTGGGTATATTCCCACTAGTGGAATTGCTGGGTCAAATGGTATTTCTATTTCCCACATTTTGAGAAAGCACCATACAGCCTTCCATAGTGGTTGCACCATTTTACACTCCCACCAACAGTGAATAAGGGTTGCAGTTGTTTGCTACTCTGTTAAGTTTTTCTATTCTTACTGGGGTGAGATGATATCTAATAGTTGTTTCTAATAAATATTTTAGAGAAAAAGGATCAGCAGTTGAAAAACATGGACTTGGTCACAGAAGTGAAGCCAGAGAGAGAATGATCGAATTTTGCACAAGCAATGACGTAGTCATTGCACAATCAACGACTTAGTCAATCTCAACATTTTATAAGAAACATAAACGCAGGCTACACACATAAATTTCACTTGATGGTAAGCATAGGACTCAGACAGATTACATATGTGGAAAGAATCTCTGGAGATGCTCAATATCAGCTTTGAAAACTAGGCCAGGTGATGATTGTGGAACAGACTACCAACTACTCATATGCAAGTTCAAGCTGAGCCTGAGGAAAATTAAATGAAGTCCATAGGAACCAGACTTTGACCTTGAGTCTATCCCACCTGAATTTCAAAACCATCTCAAGAACAGGTTTGAGGCTTGGACATTAATGAGCGAAGACCAGATGAGCTGTGGGAGGATATCAAGAATATCATCCAGAAAGAATGAAAAGCGTCATTACAAAGGCAGAGAAGGAAGAAAAGACCAAGATGGATGTCAGAAGAAACACTAATTATTGCACTGGAGTGCCAAGAAGCAAAAGCAAAGGGAAAAAAAAATCAAGATTTTAAGGAGTTGAACAGAAGATTCCAGAGGGCAGTAAGGGAAGACAAAGTAAAGTATTATGATGAAATGTGCAAGGAGCTGGAGTTAGAAAATCAAAAGAGTTGAACTCACTCAGCATTTATTAAGCTGAAAGAACTGAAGAACAAATTCAAACCTCGAGTTGCAATACTTAAGGAGGTTTTTGACAGAATATTAAATGATGCAGGAACTATTAAAATGGAAAGAGTATACAGAGTCATTGTACAAAAAGGAAGTGGCGGACACAGAAGAATTTAATGAAACAATGTATGAGCATGAGCCGGTGGTGACAAAGGAGGAAATTCAAGCTTCTCTGAAATAATTGGCAAAAAACAAGGCCCCAGGAATTGATGGCATCCCGATTGGCATATTTCAACAAACAGGTGCTGCCCTGGATGTGCTCATCAAGTTGTACCAAGAAATCTGGAGGACAACCACCTGGCCTTCTGATTGGAAGAGATCTATATTTGTCCCATTCCAAAGAAAGGTGACCTGACAGAGTGTGGAAATTATCAATTTGATATCAGTGATATCACATGCAAGCAATACTTTGCTGAAGATCATCCAAAAATGACTGAAACGGTACATCAACAGAGAACTGCCTAAAATGCAGGCTGGGTTTAGAAGAGGTCATTGCACTAGGGAAATTATAGCTAATGTCAGATGGATCTTGGCTAAAAGCAGAAAAGTACCAGAGGAATGTCTATCTGTGTTTCATTGACTATGCAAAGGCATTTGGCTGTGTGGATAACAACAAACTGTGGCTGACTTTGAGAAGAATCCCAGAACACTTGATTGTGCTTATGCGAAACCTATACTTGGATCAGGAGGCAGTCGTCAAAACAGAGCAAGGAAACACTGCATGGGTCAAAATTGGGAAGCGCATACGCCAGGGCTGTATCCTGTCTCCATACCTTTTCAATCTTTTTTTTTTTTTTTTACCTTTTCAATCTTTATGCAGAACAGGCTATCTGGGAGGCTGGGCTCTATGAGGAGAAATGTGGCATCAGGATTGGAGGAAGAATCATCAACAATCTGCATTATGCAGATGACACAACCTTGTTGGTGAAACTGAGAAGGAACTGAAGCACTTGCTGTGGAAGGTCAAGGGACTGCAGTCTTCAGAACTGATTGAGACTCAGTATTAAGAAAACAAAGATTCTCACCACTGGGCCAATTAGAAGTGTCATAGTGGATGGTGAAGAGATTGATATTGTTCACAGTTTTGGTTTGCTTGGATCTACAGTCGACACTCTTGGCACCAGCAGCCAGGAAATAAAAAGACAAATTGCATTGGGAAAGTCTGTGGTTAGAGACCTCTCCAAGGTGCTGAGGAGCAATGATGACAGTCTGGAGACTAAGGTGTGCCTGATACAGGCCATGATATTTGCGATTACTTGCTGTGCATCAGAGAGCTGGACAATGACTAGAGGAGAGTTGATGCCTTTGAGCTTTGTTGCTGGAGAAGAGGATTGAGTACACCACGGACTGCTAGGAGAACAAACAAGTTCATCCTGAAGAGAATGAAGCTAGGCTGCTCCTTGTAGGCAAGGATTCTGAAGCTCCGTCTGACATACTTTGGACATATTGTAAGGTGGGATCAGTCATTGGAGAGGAACATCATGCCTGGGAGAGTGGAAGGACAGCGCAGGAGAGGAAGACTCGATAAGATAGATTGATTCTGTCACTGGGGTAATGGGGATACTGTGTCAGAGACAATAAGGTTGGCAAGAGATAGAGCAGGGTTTAGGGCTATTGTACATAGGGTTGCTATGAGGCCCAAGTGTCTCAATGGCGCATAACAACAGTGAATTTGTTCTAAATGGGAACATCCTCACAGAATCTTAATTCTTCTGTCTGCATAAGGCGCTAGAACCAAGATCCCATGACTCTTGCTCAATCCCTCCCTTGCATTATATCAGTAATATCCAATCTATCAGAAAGTTCTGTTTTGCTTCCACAGTATGTCTCTAACTTGTCCCCTCTATGTGTCACTGCCACCCCGTACTCCCAGCTACCACTCTCTCCCCCTGGACCACTACAATGTCCTTTAATTGTTCCCCATGCGTCTAGCTCATGTCCTCACAAAATCCATCCTCTACACATCAGCTAGTAATTGATCTTCTTCCGTTTAGAAATCAACTTACAACTGGAACCATCCAGGAAAGCCAAATTCGATGAAAACTCTGAGAGGTGGAACTTGAGAGAACTGCCCTGTTGGTTCAGGGCTCTCGAGGTTTCCGCCTTTGACAGGGTACAGGCACTGCGCTGAAAGAAAAGATTGTTTTCCTTCTCTGACAGGCCCCCGTCGTAGCTGGGCTCCGGCGCTCATGTCCTATTTGTCTTCTTTTGTCATCTTAAGAGGAGTGTTTGTAACAAGAATTCTTAGAAATCCAACTGCTCCAAGGATTACATATGAGTTAACATTTAGCAGATGTACCAACTTTTTCTCCCAAACTTTTATACCAATATTGTTTACTCCTATCATATAAAAGAAATCTTATCTTTATTTTCTTGATAATGAAAAATTGCTAAACTTTTTCACTTGTTCTATGCAGGGAAATGATAATTTGCTTTCATTTCCATTATTAATGATGACATTTATTGCATATACATGTATATATTCTTGCAACTTCATTCTATTAAACTGACCCTTAAATCCCTATTTTATATTTTTTACCTCTGTTCTATGACCATCCTCATGTTTTGAGAATAACTTTTTTAATATAGAAATAGGCATTGTAATATGCAAATATGTGATCATATTCATAGTCTAAGTTTATTGCACCCTCTTTGAGAAGATATTTTAACAAAAATCTTACAATCCCTCACTTTTTCAAAGAAATTTAGGTGAAAGTTTACAAATCACGTTGTGTTTTCATTCATTTGTAGATATTTTGTTTCATAACCCAGGTAACTTGACGGCACACAACAACACCATGAATTAACATTTATTAATGGAATTAACTATGTGTGTAATTAAATCCCTATACTTGTCTTTTCCTTCACTGAACTTACCTCTTCCTTAATTTCTACCCTAGTCTGTGCTTTCTCATCCTTGTAAATGATCGATTTATTCTATCTACAGGTAAATCTTCCCTGAGCTTTTCATTTGTGTGTTCTTATAATAAAAATTTCTTTTGTGGCTGCCTTATACCATTTAGCATGTTTTAGGATCATGTATGTTATGCAGTATTTCGCAAATTATTCATACTTTTTTAAGTGATGCATACGCTTCTTTGTGTGCATGGACCAGAATTTCTAGAGCCACTCATCTCCTGAAAGGAACTAGAGATTTGAACTTTGCCTCACATACTTCAAGCATGTTACTTGGAGGGACTGTTCCTTGGAGAGAGACATGAATGCTTGGGAGTGAGGAGGGTGGGCGAGGGAGAGGAAGACCCTCAATTGGGTGGATTGCCACAGTGATTGCCACAGTGGGTTCTAGTGTGTCAGGAAGTGTGAGGATGGCACAGGATAGAACAGGGTTCAGATCAGTTGTTCATAGGGTCACTATGAGTTGTACTCGCCCTCCTAACACCTAACAACAAGAATGGTAAGGGATTTGCCCAGCACTTTGCTGTGGTGGCTGATTTAGGGGGATTTTATCACAGAGTAGGTGACTCCTCCAGCCCCCCAGGACCTGGAACCTGGACCTGTCATCCTCCCTCCCTCCCGCTTTCTCCGTGAGCTCACTCTAGCACCATCACCCAATTCTAGCTTCATCTGAACAGATATGTGCCTGATCTCCAAGTCTCTGCCCAGTGGAGCCTTCCCATTGGCATATTTCCACCAGGCTCATGAAAGAGGAGTCCCCCTGTCCTTCTGTTCACACATGCCACTTCTTAGGGTCTCTCAGAACCCGTCCACTAGATTTCAGTCATCCCTCACAGCTTCAACATCACTTTCTCGGCAGAATGTTTTCAAAGAATGCTCTTTTCTTTCAAATATATAGGACTTTTCTGCTCTTGTCTACTTTGACCACCTATGCAGACTGTGTGCTCCTGATGGGCTCCAACCAAGTGGGTGAAACCTTCACCAAAACACTGAGCTAGAGCGAGCCCAAGACCACAACTCTGACCCCCAGTGCTGACTGATGGACAGGATCAGAACCACTTCTAGCTGCTGAACAGCTGAAATTGTAGGTACAGATATGTATGTTGTTGCAGTTATTATGGGCCGTCAAATTATTCGCAACTCCTAGTGACCATATGTACAACAGCCCTGAACCCTGTTCTATTTTGAGCCAACCTTATTGTCTCCAAAACACCTACCACCATTAGCCCAGTCCTTGAGTGAATAAGTTTCATCCAGGATCATCCTTTCTTGCACTGTCCCTCCATCCTCCAAAGAATGATGTCCTCAAGGTCAGGTCCTTCCTTTGCAACATACCCAAATTATGTCAGATGGAGCTTTAGAATCCTTACCTCCAAGGAGCAGACTGGTTTCACCTTCTCCAGGATAAACCTGTTTGTTCTCCTAGCAATCAGTTGTATATTCAGTACTCTTCTTCAGCGCCACAGCCCAAAGGCATAAGTTCTCTTTGTATCATCCCTAGTCATTGTCCAGCTTTCTGACGCACAGCACATAACTGTGAAGACCATGGCCTGGTTCATGTGCACCTTAGTCTCCATAATAACATCATTGCTCTTCTATAATTTGGAGGGCTCCCTGACTGTAGATTTTCCCAGTGCAGTTTGTCTTTTGATTTCCTGTCTGCTGGTATGAAGAATATTGATTGTGGAGCCAAGCAAATAGAACTTTTAACAACCTCAGTCTCTTCACCATCTATCATGATGTTGCCAATAGGCCCAGTGGTCAGAATCTTTGTTTTCCTTATGTTGAACTTCCATCCATTTTGAAGGCTGGAGTACTTGACCTTGTGCAGTTAATGCCTCAGGTCCTCCTCAGTTTTGGCATGTAATGTTGTGTCATCTGCATAGCACAGGTTGTTGAGACTTCCTCCAATCCTACTGCCACATTCCTCCTCAAAGAACCCAGCCTCCTAGATAATCTGTTTCGCATTTGTATTTAAAAGATACGGAGTTAGGATGCATCCCAGGCAAACACATTTCCTGATTCTGAACCACACAGTGTTTCCTGGCCCTGTTCTGATGACTGCCTCCTGGTCCAAGTATAAGTTTCACATAACCACAATCAAGTGTTCTGAGATCGCTATTCTTCTTAGAGTTAGCCACAGTTTGTTGTGATCCACACAATCAAATGCCTTTTCATTGTCCATGACACACTGATAGACATTTCTCTGGTGCTCTCTGCTTTCAGCCAAGATCCATCTACCATTAACTATAATATTACTAGTACAACAGCCTCTTTTTTTTTAGCACTAATAAACAAGTTTTTGAAGGTTTGTGGGGTTTTTTTAAAAAATTGTGTGTGTGTGTGTGTGTGTGTGTGTGTGTGTGTGTTTGTACCGTCAAATCAGATCTGACTGGGACAGGAGGAGAGTGTCCCTTCTTCTCCAGCAGAGCATCTGGTGGATTCGAACCTCCTATCTCTGGGATTGCAGTGCAGCTCCTCGCCACTAGGCCACCAGAGCTCCCATAAAGGTTTTGGGGGGGGGGGGAATTTTTTTTTACAGTTCTGTGGATTGGCCAGTCACTTTGTCTATTGGTTTCACTGTCGGAGGCCATTGAAGGGGTTCAGAAATGGACAGCTGGACAGCCAAGCAACCTCCCGAGTCTTCCATTCCAACTTTTCCAGAGCAAGGCGGCCAATATGGTAAATCACAACAGCCTCTTAAATGCAGCATGCACATCTGGCAGCTCTCTGTTGGTGTATTGTTGCAGTAGTTTTCGGATAAGTAGTTTCAGCAAGATCTTGCTTGCATGTGATATTGTTTGGTAATTTCTGCACTGTCAGGTCACCGTTTTTGGCAATGGATACAAATATGGACCTCTTCCAGTGAGCTGGCCAAGAGGTTGTCTTCCGGATTTATTGGCACCACTAGGTGAGCACGTCCAGGGCCGCATCTCTTTGTTGAAATATATCAATTGGTATGCCATCAATTCCTGGGACCTTACTTTTTGCCAGTTCCTTCAGAGCAGCTTGAACTTCCTCCTTCAGCACCACAGGCTCTTGATCATACGTCCTTTTATGAAATTCTTTTTGTCCGCCAATTCCTTTTAGTACAGTAACTGTATACACTTTTTAATTTCTTGGTTTTTTCAGAAAGTATCTTTTTATTTAAGGTTATATGAAACGTGTTGACAAATTTTATAATTTTTAAAAGCCTAAATATAACCTATGAATTATCAAAATTATAATCTCACCCTAAAAAACAAAAGCATACTGAAAGATTGATTAAAACTCCCATATTTACAAGAATAGTTGCTTCTAATTTTTTTTTTATGATCACTTGGTAAAAAGCTGAAAGACCATAAATCGTTAGATTTATGATCTTCTGTACATTTGCTTATGTTTTCTGTCTCAGGCAATATTCCAATCTGTGGTGTGCTCCTTTTCTAAAAGTTGTATCACCTGTACCACCTCAGCTTGGTAGCAGGTTTGTTTTTTTTTTAAGTAGAATCTTATATGCTTTTTTAAAAAGCTGATGTAATAGCTTTATACATATTTGCAAATTATCAGTGTCTTGGTTTTTAATTTTTAAAGTAAATCCTGATCGCACTATTGTTGAAAGGTAAGTTTATAAGGCTAATGAAGCATCAAGTTTAGTAAAGGTTAAAAGGAAAATTTGCCGTTTTAAGATTTAATGGTTCACAGAATGGAACTTGCATGGAACCGGAGTTGATACAGTCTTACCCTCAAAGAAGTCAAATAGAGCTGTTAAATCTGATTTTGATACCCACTTATAGACAAAGTTTACTAGGTAAAGTACATTATTAACATGGAATACTGTGAAATGCATACTCTTAGGAAAAAATGGAACATACACACAAAAAGATAACACACTAGGTATGATACTGACATGACTGAAGTGTAGTAAGTAATTCTTAAGATCTTCATTTTTAAAAAATAAAACTAAGATCTTCATTTTTGGTAAGCATAAATTTTATTACATTCCTGGTAGTAGCATTTGATTTTGAGGTTGTCAAGCTATGATGAAGTTTTATAATTTAGTAATCTTGGATTCTGAGTCTTTTTAAGATGATGGTAGAAATACGACGTATACTTGAATAGTTAATTGTCATCTGTCATATCTAATTCATCCTCATCTTCTTCCTCCTCATCTGTTTGTTGATCCTTTTTCAGTCAGTAGGTGTAGACCTCTCCGGTTCCACGTATACACTTAGCTGACAGTGATTTTTTAGGAGGTGACTTTAAATTTGTTCTTACACTATCTAACGGAGATGAATAATCTGCTGGGTGACCAGAGTTGCAGAAAAGCCCTAAATCTTCCTCCTTGCCAATCTTTCATGTATTATGCCGGCAGCGGTGTAGAATAGCATTTCAATCCTAATAAATTATGAAAATAGATTCTTTACATCTATTACTTTCCGTTTGTTGAAGTTGTTAATCATTTCCTCCAGGTGTGCTGTTGTTCAGGTAGCTCTAATTCTGTACCAACCTGTGAATAACGTGGGATTCGATCACATGGGATTCGCTAGCTGTCCTTTCTGACTTAACTGCTTAGCTTTTCCATTCCTTGCCGTTAACGTGGCTTTGAGATTGTCGCGTTTCATTTTTGTACTGGCTCCATAAGCTTTCAAAGTTTCAACTACTTGCCTTAAAGTCTTTCATTCTTGAAAATTATCATACACTAGAACCGTGCTTGTTGATAGTCCTGAAGTTTGGCCAACTCATCAGCAAAGTTTTTTGAGGCCCTGCGTTAAATGTGTCGTCTCTTTCGAGACATTCCTTTACCAGAAGTTCCCTTTCTCTGGCAGTCTGGCAGTTCCGCACACATAAGCAGCAAAGATTTGGAACAGCTCCCCACAATGCTTCGCCGCATTCGTGACAGTATCTTGCGGTAATCTAGTTTGAGCTCCTGATTCTCCAGGCTTTGTGCATTGTCCCGCCTCACGCTAGGGGGACTCTGAGCAGCGACGCAGCAGTGGGGTCCCAGGTTCCAGGGCCACCGCTGCGGAACGAGCTGCTCCCCTTCCATCCATCTTCCTAAATGCTTCCTGAATCAGCTACTACTCTGCCCAAAGCATCTTTTAAGTATTGCAACTCAGCCATTGAATCTGCGCTTCAGTTTCAGAAGTGCCGAGTGAGGTCAGCCCTTTTCGTATTCTGACTCCAGCTCTTTGCACATTTCACTATAACATTTTTTGTTTTCACCCTCCGTAGGAGCTTTAAATCCAAAACTGTGTCTTTTCTTACATGTAAATGGACATCTATATAAATACTGGTCGATGACTCCAGTAAGGATGACTCTCTTCAGAGAAAAGGTGGACGTGACTCCAGAGTAAATCAACCCATGGATGAATGGACATGTGTGTTCCTTTCCAATTTTCATAGACTTAGAAACTGACGCCAACAACGTCATGGACAGACCTGAGAAACAATCAGCCAGTTGAGAGAAGCAACACAAAACAGCCTGGATTTGCATTTCCATGAACAATCCAAGGCCAAGCAAAGAACCCATCAGACATGGGGAAGCCTGCATCATGTGTCCAGGGCTGCTGTTTGTGTGACCAAAGCTCCCGGAAGTTGACAACAGTGACAGTTGAATGTTGTTGCTGGGAACCATTGAGTCAGAACCAACCCAAAGCTGATCATTAGGCAGGTTTTCAGAGGTGATACCTCACACAGGAAGCAATAGCCCCTTTCCCCCAACAGAGCATCCGGTGGGTCCGAACCACATATGTTTGCATTGTCAGAGAAATTCCTTACCCCTCAGCCCCCAGAGCTCCCTGATGGGTGACTAGGGCTGTGAAAGTGTGCACCCCCGTACACTGTTCTTCTAAAGGGAAGTCAGAGAAATTTTATTTAAGGGGTAAATATGAAGTGAGGAGTAATATCTAAGGAAGTGCAGGATACGCAGGGACAGATCCATGGATAATAACGGGGCTCTGAGGGATAAGCTGTCAGAGGGGGGGGGCATCAAGGTGTGGCTTATCCTCCTGCTGTGGGGGAGAAACAGTCAGGAAAGGCCTGAGGTGATGTGAATGCCCTTTCCTTCTCCTGCAGCCCGGTTGACCCCTCAGATCACTGAAGGCTCCCCTCACAGGCTGCTCCACACGGTGTTTCAGGACAGGGGAGTAAAAGGTCTGGAACCTCCCCCTCAATGTTTCCCTCAGATTGGCATGAATGGAAGGACGACTGAGTGGATGACTGCTCCCCCTCCACACTGACGTTGTCAGGATACACAGCTGGTGGGGCATAGGGTGGGTCTGCAGTTTTTATACAGACTTCATTCGGTTGTCTAGAATCCAATGGCTCATAAACCTGGAGAATTAGATCAGAGAGAGAGGCCCCATCAGGTAGTGCACTATCCAGGATCTGATCAGGGGTCTAGCAAAGGAGCCATATGTCCCTCCCTCCACTGTCTTGAGTTGAGGCTGTGAATGAATCTGCTGACGCAGGTCCAGATCTCTACACACCTGTGCTGTGTGGTCACGACAGTCGCCAACATGACCAGGAGATGGAGATCCCTCGGGTGGTGACCCCACACTTTGATGAGGTATCTGGTCTGGTCCGGGCTCTGGCGCTGGCGAAGGAGGAGAAACAAAAGTAGCCCCGGTCACCTTTCCTCGTGCCTTTCGAACAATGGAAACCTCCCACGGCCCGAGGGAAGCCTGTTCCAGATCTGGAGCCCAGGCAGCGGTCCACCAAGGGGCTGGTCTCAAGTCCCTCTGAGTGTGGCTCAAGTCTCACTCTGGAGAGTGACCCCGGGGGGACCACAGCCCGGTGGTACCTGCCTCTCACGCTCACACACACACACGAGCTAAGTCCCCCTCACCTTGCAGGTGTTTTTCACACGACTCCATCTGCTCAAATCTTATTTTAAGGATGTCACCATAATGCTCGGCCTCCGTGTATAGGAGATGTTCATCCATAAATGCTGTGAGCCAATATAAGCATGGGTGATACGGGGGATCATAAAAGTCCTGCCAATACTGTTCCATCCACCTCAACAGGATGAACGACATTGCCCTGGACGTGGGGAGTGAAGAGCGGGTTTAGAAGTTGGTTTTTCACTCCACACTGTCCTCCCAAGAAATTTCTGCTAGGACTTGGTGTCTCTGAGTGCATCCCTCACACAAGGGTCTGTTCTGCCCACGCCTGGCCCCTGGCTTCAGGCCCTGGACAGCTTGTGTCCTGAACTGGGACACAGCACTGAGACTCAGGTCCAGCAAGCTCCATCCGTGTTCTGACCAAGCCTCCTTCAGAAGCTTATCCAGGTCCTGGACCTCACCAACCCGCTCCCCAGAGGAGAACCAGCCCTGTGTTGGTAGGGACGGGTGTGTCTTTGTCGCCAGTTCCAAGCCTGGCACCCATGGGTGCTTCCTGAATAGCTGAAAAAGGAAGGAGTCATGAAATTGGTGCCCTGCCATCTCCTGTGCAGGCCTTCAGTCGTGCACCTGTGTGCTGGGGGATTCTGAGCATGTGCATGAGATCCATTGTCCCACAGCACAGTGGACCTAACAGATGGGGCCCCACTTGCCACTGAACCCCAAGGCTGGAACTCAGCATAGGAAAAAGGTTATCTGCCCCAAATTCTTCTTCTGGGCTCTGAACTGGGGAGGAACAAGCTGAGATGCAAATAGAATATGGGAGTGCTGTGTCTGAACTGGCTCAAGCAGAGGCCACACCCTGCCCTCCTCTCCTTAGGACACCCCAGCTCCACTCCAGTTCTGTCAGATTGCTTTCACCTTCCAGGAGGTGACTCTGAACTCATCCTGCCAGGAGGGATCCCCATGTGCACCCCCAGAGTCTGCCTCTCTAATCCACACAGATCCTCACAGCCCCAGCCTTCTGTGCGTTCAGGAGCCTCTTGCTCTCCACACACAGTCCACTCACTCTTTAATCTCATCCTGCGACCTGCCTTTCTTGATGGCATCGTGTAAATGGTCATGGTACCTAGAGGGGGAGAGAGAGGGTGTCACATTCAATGCTCCGTGGGTCCCACATAATAAGAGCCCATGGCTAGTGTGCATGTCTGCTGCCCCAAATAAAAACCCAAAGATTTGGGCTTCTTCCCTCTTAGAATGAAGGATTTATGCTAAGTGCCTCTTGAATAGTATCCACATCTTTCTGCAAACTACTTGATGATTGTTGAATTAATAAACACAAAAGACTCCTCTGATATCTGAAATCACTCAGAGCCCCTCACCATCCAAGGATCCCAGTTCTGAAAACATAAAAAAACAAGAATCCCCTAGGTCGTTCAAAATGGTTGACTCTGGAGAACATTATGCTGAGTGAAATATCCCAGTCACAAAAGGACAAATATTACAT
>NW_006399761.1:25160847-25167977 GCF_000299155.1 Elephantulus edwardii | reverse complement strand
AACCCTTGACCCTGAGAATTCCCATGGGGTGGGGGTGGGGCTGCACACACACAGCATCAGCAGTAACCAAGCAAGGCCAGGAGTCAGACACTGTGGTGACTGTCCACCTCAGAGCCTACTAGAGCTCAGAGAAGGGTCACGATTTAGTGCAACTCAGCGTGTGACCTCTGAGACTCCCCCAATCATGGCTCTAAACTGGGTCCCCTGGGCAGCAGATTGAGGGGCACAGTGTCTGATATGATGATTGTTTAGGGCAGGGACAGGAACCACGTCTCCCTCTGTACCATCCCAACACCTCATCTCCAGAGAACTCAATCTAATGATGGAGTACACACACACACACACACAAACACACACACACAAACACACACACACACACACACACACCCCACCTGTTTCAGACCCAAACGCACCACCCTGAGGGCTGAGGGCTGAGGATGGAACTGGGGCGCCCTCCACAGTGCTGTCCTCACTGAGAATCAGCAACAACAGCTTTCCCATCATTGTTCTCAGAAGCCCTCCCTCCCCATGTGTCTCCCATTACATCATTCCTACCTCCTGCATCTGCATCAGGTACCACTTTCACAGCATCTGTACTTTCCTCATCTCCCCCCAACCCCGTCCCAACCCCCATCCCACTTCCACCAGGAGGACAAGGACAAGAGTCACCTGGGGATGGCGTGACCTGGGGTTGGTGGGGGCCTTCCCCGGGTGGGTCAGGGTGGTGGCTTGGCCTGTGTCAGCCAGGCCTGGACCACCCCGTGTTACCTCTGGATGGCCTTTGCAGCAAGGACACGGCCTTTGCACAGGAGAAGTGAGGGCGTGTCCCATCCTCTTCAACCAGGTTCAATTCCTCACATTTCTCCGTCTCTTTGAACCAAGAGACGAAGAGCTACGTCGGTGAATCATGTTCACGTTTTGCGTGTCTCCACTCAAATGAGCTGGCTTCGGGGTACTCTCGAGGAACCATGGATACAAGGGTTCCAACGTCTTTGTGACCTGTTGCCAAGGAAATAGGCTGTCTCACGCTGGGCGGGGACCATGGGCGGGGACCCAACGGCGGGATTCCACACGCTGGGGCGCAAGGCTCCAAGGCGCGCGTTGGGGCGCGAGGAGGCATCAGGTACCGCCCTTCCATCTTCTTTTAATGCCTCTTGGATCATTTAATATTGTACTCAATGTACCCCTAAGAACTGCAACTCCAGACATGAATTTGTTCTTCGGTTCCTTCAGCTTAAGAAGTGCCGGGGTTGAGTTTGGCCCTTTTTATTTTCTGAATCCAGCTCTTGGCACATTTCATCATAATAATTTGTGTCTGAACAGGGCTCTCTCTACTCAACTCTGGGGTCCTGACGAGATCCAGGAGATAAATAGATTCCGAGATATCAGCTTTCCAACCCCTTTGTATCCTGTTGGTAAAGAAGTGAGGCCAGTGTTCCTTGACCCACGAATGACCTCTGATAGTTTGCCCCAAATACCTTATATTCTTCACCTCTGCTTGTGCTATTTCCATGTGCTCATTAGCCCCTGCACGTTGGAATGCCTGGATCCAGTCAGGACGCCAGACTTGAGCACAGAGAGCCATCTTCAGACACAATTCATGCCTCTCTGTTTTTCAATGTTTTACTTCATTTTCTATGTAAGTGAAAGTTTTAAAATAATTTTCATTTTCATATCCCTTGCCTCTTAGCCAGATTCTAATCTTAGACAAAATCTTCATTCTTCCCATAATCTCCCAGATCCTAAAACATGGCATTGGAATCATCTAGCATTTACTTCCTCGAGATGTTAGCTGGTGTCTGCACGTACCATCCATAGACCTGGGCGACTGTCACGTCCTTTCCTTAACAAACGCAGAAATAAAAGAATTTCAGACAGACCGGCGATGCCCATTGGAGCCCATTGTTAAGCAGGCCTGTGCACTGGGGCTTGGTCTGAGGAAGGCTCCGCTCTTTTTGGCCTCTGTTTCCTGCGTGCTCCTGTTTGTCATTGTTGTCTGTAGATGCCCGCAAGTCAGCTCTCAATCACTATGAAGCTGTGAATGCCAGCCGGGAACACTGCCAGTCCTGGTCTTGTCCAAGGTACCCAGTGCTCTTGTTGGAGCCACTATGTCCGTCCAGGTTGTTGAGGGCTTCTTTTCCTTTGCTGACCCCTTTCTTTTCCAGCATGACGTCATTTCTGAAGGACTGGCATCTCCTGTCAACATGGCACAAATGTAGGAAACAAATGTCACCATTCGTGACCCTGGGTAGCTCCCGGCTTGCACTTCCTTGGAGATCACTGTTCTTTGACAGTCCAAGGGGTGAATGTCTTAGTTTCCCCTCATAGGGGAAACTGGTCCGGTCCAGTTTCCCTTGCATACAGAGATATGGGAAAGTCCAGTGTGAATGTGTTCTAAATGAGACAAAGTCCTCACAGAACTTCCCCCCCCATTATTGTGTGTGTGTGTGTGTGTGTATAACGTCAAATCAGATCTGACTGGTACAGAGGAGATTGCCCCTCCTTCTCCAGGAGCATCTGGTAGATTCGAACTGTACACCTCTAGGATTACAGTGCAGCTTCTTGCCCCTAGGCCACCAGAGCTCCCTGCAGAACCTTCATCCTTCTCATCGGTCTTAGATGCTAGAACCAAGATCCCATGACTCTGGTTCAATCACCAATATCCAATCTGTCAGCAAATTCTCTTTAGCTTCCACAATCCATTTCTAACTTGTCTCCTCTCTGTTTCACTGCCATCCTGTAGTCCCAGCTGCCTCTTTTTCTCCCTCCTTACTACTACAGTGCCCTCTAATTGTTTCCCATGCTTCTTGTTCATGTCCTCTCAAAATCTATTCTCTACACATCATTCCGTGATTCATTTTCTTCAATTTAGGGATCAGATTAGAACTGAAATCAACCAGGATCTCTATATGCAATGAAACCTATGAGAGGTGGAACTTGATACTCCAAGGCTTACATATGAGTTAACATTTAGTAGACATGCCAAATTTTTGTCCTAAAGTCTTGCACCAATGCTGTGTACTCCTATAATGTAAAAGAGAGCTCATGTGGCTTAGAAGTAAGAAATTGTACTGCCAGTATAAAGGTATGTATTTCCAATCCACCAGCTGCTTCACAAATGACTTGACAGTGTAAAACCAGAACATCATAATGTAAAAGAATTTTATATTATTGATCATTTCATTGATATTGATTTGTCGCCCATTCTATGACGTGTTTTAACTTTCATTACTAATTGTGAGGTTGATTATATGGTTTTGTATTCTTTTTTCCACCTACAACTAATATAATTTTACTACTGTCATCAAAACCCATTATTTCTTTTTAGGAACGTGTAACTGAACATTTATCAGTGCACTGATAATTCACTTCATGAAGAACAATAAACACACTATAGGAACATATTATAAAAAAATTGCAAAATGTTCTGAGATATGTGTGTGTGTGTGTGTGTGTGTGTGTGTGTGTGTGTGTGTGTGTATGCAATTCATATGCTGCATAACTGGAACGAATATCCAAGGTCTTTTGGCAGGAATCATCTTGCTAGGAAATGGCTGTGGCTTGACGTAGAAATGTCTCTCAGTTTTGTCTTGTTGGTTTTTTTTTTAATTTTCAACTAGTTAATGTATGAAATTTGAATACATTGCTTTCAAGAACAAATTCTTTAAATTTCCCTCATCCTCCTGCCCTAGTATTTTATCACCTGTCGCTAGTTTTGTAAAATGATTCTAAGTCCTTGATGAGGACAGTTTTAAAATCTTCCGTGTGTTCTTTCTCCAATCTTTTCATTTCTTTCTCATCCTTTTAAATATATGTTCAGAATATCTTTATCCTTGTTGTACTTTGCCTTGGATTCAGGTTTTTTTTGTGGACAGTAATTTACGCATTTTTCCTGTTATTATCACCACTTCATACAGTGATCACACACACTGCAATAAAACAAATGCAAGTAGTTCAGAAAACATATAGAAGTCAGAAAAAGCTTGTTCTTCATGTAATAGGTCTATCTTTTCCTCCATTTCAGCAAGATAGACAAAGCTTGAGATAAACAGTATGATCTTCAGAACTCCCCAATATGGTAGCATTTTCAGCAAAGGCAGCCATGTTTGCTGAAAGTTCTTTTTTAAGACAAACTAAGGTGTCAGCACTGGCGTATAGTTTCCTAAGTTCCTGATTCAGACTCTCAAACTGCTGCTGCTTCTCTTCAAATCAGACATCTGATTTAGTCCTCTTGATTGTCATTTTGTAGATAGCCAATGGCCTTGTTTACCATTCTCAATATTCCTTCGCCACTCAAAGTCTGCATATTAACTGGTCCAATGTCATGAGCCTTGAGCCTTAATTAATTACTCATAGACATATTACAAGCCAATTACAATTTATTGATTAATTAATTAATCCATAGCAATAATTGCAATTTATCTACATTGCAATTAATAAAATCATCATAACGTATTGATTCATCAATTTATAGTAAGCATTAAATAGTTAATTGTAATTTATGTACACTGCAATTCATAAATTCATCACAATTTATTGATTCATCAACAGTGGAGAACACTCACTCACCCCAGGATCCCAACTCGTCTCCTTCTTTTGTCTCTCATGGTCATTGGTGCAGTTGGGGGGGTGGTTCTTGGCTAGTTCAGCAGTTCACTGTAGCCAGGAAGTTCTCACCTAGTTCAGCAGTTCATTGTAGCCATGACCCGTCGGTGTGGGCAGAATCCTCCACTGTCTCAGTAGCTCATGTCCATCAATGTAGGCCAGACTTCTTGGCTCTGAAAAAAGCCTTTAGGTCTTTGGCCCTAAAAAGAGCCTTTGTGAAGAGCAGAGAGAGATTTGCTGGGCACAGCCAGAGTTTATCTACTCTGGCTTCCCCACTTTACATATGGTGAGGCAAGTGGGGCATGCTGGGACATGTTGAATAACAATATGACCAATTATGTTCAATACTAGTTGTGTTTCCTTGGCAACATGGGAAGTAACCAGTCCTATCTCCTTATCAAGGGTCCGCACCTCTTATGGTCAGTGGGCTCTTGAGCCACTAAAGGCCTATTTGGGCATATCAGCTGTTCAGTATGTTTTTCACAAATATTCTTAACATAATTTCTAACAGCAAATTCCTAACATATTTCTTTTTTATTTCTAGCCTATAACAAGTTCTTAACATATTTCTTATTTTATTTCTCACACATAGCATAGCAGGTTCCTAGCATATTTCTTATTTTATTTCTAACATATAACATAGCAGGTTCCTAACGTATTTCTTATTTCTAACATATAAAGGATTCCCAATATATTCTTTATTCTTAAATTTACAAGTTAGGTTCTCTTAGCAACATGGGCAATAACAAGTTACATTCCCTTATCAGAATTCACATATGCTGAGGTCAATAGCTTTACAGCAAGTTGTTATCAGTTACATTCCCTTATCAAGGGTTTGCACCTACTGTTGTCATTGGGGTTCTAGGCTTCTAAGAGGCCTATTTAGGCATGTTAAACTGTTAGTATATTTTTTTCACAAATATTCTTATTTCTTTTTTTTAATTTTTATTTTATTATATGTGTGTGTGTGTGTGTGTGTGTGTACCGTCAAATTGGATCTGACTGGTACAGGAGGAGATGGCCCCTCCTTCTCCAGCAGAGCATCTGGTGTATTCGAACCGCATATCTCCGGGATTGCTGTGCAGTTTCTTGCCACTAGGCCACCAGAGCTCTCCTACAAATATTCTTATTTCTAAACTTAATCATTAAATTCACCGTAATATTTTTCCACATAAAACATATTTCATAATATGTTTTACAGCAAATTAACAGCAACTTATGATATTTCATAATATGTGTTACAGAGAAATTAATTATT
Organism: Elephantulus edwardii; assembly: GCF_000299155.1. Classification (NCBI taxonomy): domain Eukaryota; kingdom Metazoa; phylum Chordata; class Mammalia; order Macroscelidea; family Macroscelididae; genus Elephantulus; species Elephantulus edwardii. The sequence goes on along the minus strand of NW_006399761.1, from coordinate 25,162,114 downwards.
TTTTTAAACTGCTCATAAAAGCCCAGGAAGCTCAGAACTTTCTAAGAACTGCCTCAGATCAGTATCTTGCACTAAAGGGCATTTTATAATTCTTTGAAGAGGTGCTTTTAATTTTTCTACAGTCAGTAGATGATTAATCTTCTTCGCCTACTTTGACCTTGGTCATGCATATTTTGGTGTTTATCTTGCTATGTGGCTTTTCTAGTCATAGTTTGACTTTGCCATTGTAGGTGGGCAGGAATATGCACATGCACATGCAAGCCTATCCAAAAGAGGATTGGCTAGTCACACCAAACCACAGGGAGATTGCATAGTCTCACCATTAAATTGAGCAAGCCACTCCCATGAAGAAGGAAGAGAATATGAGATACCCTTCCAGACCAGATAATCTTGCTCCAGCTACATTTACGGCAGCAGCCGCAGCCATGGTTGAACCAGAAATCTGATGTGAGATGGGACCTAGGGACAGCTACACCGTTGAAAACAGCTAAGAGACTTTGCCCAAGTTTATTGGACAACTGGAGTGGAGGGCAGCAAGGCATAATACATAGGACTGATAAACACTAGCCTAAAGCTGTGAGACTCAAGACTGAGGTGTTTGCAAGCACATTTTGGAAGCTGTCCTGACTGTATTTTGTCACTCACTTGGATTTTTAAAAATAATTTTTAGAGAGCTCTGGTGGCCTAGTGGCAAGAAGCTGTACTGCAATCCCAGAAGTATGCGGTTCGAATCCAACAGATGCTCTGCTGGAGAAGGGGGGGTAATCTCCTCCTGTACCAGTCAGATCTGATTTGGTGGTACACACAAAAAAAAAAAGAAAAGAAAAAATAACTTTTTATTGTGATTTTTTAAAAAGTCTATAGAAAACATGGATTTCCATTCATTCATTGTTGCACATTTTCCTTCCTATCTCCCCTCCTATCTATCTCCTATCTCCCCTAGTTCACATTTTTCTTTTTTTTTTTCACATTTTTCTTTAAAAAATTCACTCATTGTTGAACAATTTCTTTCCTACCCCTGAGTCTATTTCACTTTGCTGTGCACCTCTTATTCTGTTGTCATGCAGATAGCATAATCGTATATTCCTTTTAAACAATCTTTTCCTCATCTGTTCCAATGCTGTTGTTGTTATGTGCCGTCGAGTCGCCTGCGACTCATAGCGACCCTATGCACAACAGCCCTAAACTCCGCTCTGTCCTGTGCCAATCGCACTGTCTCTGACACTCCCATCCCAATTATCCCAGTCACTGAATCAATCCACCTCAT
>NW_006399761.1:25151302-25159272 GCF_000299155.1 Elephantulus edwardii | reverse complement strand
AGTTCCTTGAGCTTAAGATATGCTGAGCGAGTTCGGCCCTTTTGATTTTCTGACTCCAACTCCTTGCACATTTCATTGTAATATTTTGCTTTGTCCAATTTGTTCCAATGCAGTTTTCATTATTTACCCCCTCTTAGTTTTCCCTTAACCCCCAATGTCAGACCTGTTTTGTAACAGTGGAATTATGCAATATGTGTTCTTTTTTTTAAATATTTGTTCTTTTGTGACTGAGATCTTTCACTCAGCATAATGTCCTCCAGGGTTACATATTTTGAATAATATTTTATGAGTTCCTTGTCTTTCAGTGCTGCATAGTATTCCATTGTTTGAATATAACACAACTTCTCTATCCATTCATTTGTTGATGGGCGGATTTTAAACTTTTTTACTTTCCCAATATGGTTCTGTGTGGTCTGTGAGTTATCACATTGGATTTTGTATCCAACAAAGCAGTATGATCAGTGTTAAGATGAGTAACAAGAAATATAGGAGCTTGGAGAACATGTCTGACCTCATGGGAATTGGTTTTGTGTTATGATGCCATTGATAGCCTCAGTTCCCCTTTGTAAAGTCAATGAAGACATGGCCATCCCTATGTTGCCCTTGATTTTTATACCTACTATACTGCTGACACAACCTTGCTTGCTGAAACTGAGGAGGACCTGAAGCGCTTGCTGCAGAAGGTCAAGGACTGCAGCCTTCAAAATTAATTTTTGAAGCTCAGTATCAAGAAAACAAAGATTCTCACCACCGGGCCGATTGGCAGCATTGTGATGGATGGGGAAGAGATTGAGATTGTTAACAACTTTAGTTTGCTCGGTGCCACAATCAACATTCTTGGCACTAGCATCCAGGAAATTAAAAGATGAATTGCATTACCAATGAATTGCATTTACCAATGTCTGCTTTCAGAGACCTCTCCAAAATACTGAAGAGCAACGATATCAGTCTGGAGACTAAGGTGATCCTGATACAGTCTTTTCAATGACTTGCTATGCATCAGAGAGCTGGACAATGACTAGAGGTGATAGAAGGAGAATTGATGCCTTTGAGCTGTGGTGGTGGAGAAGAGTATTGAATATAGTATACGCTACTAAGAGAACAAACAGGTTTGTCGTGGAGAGGGTGAAATCGGGTTGCTCCTTGGAAGCAAGGATTCTAAAGCTTCATCTGACATACTTTGGATATGTTGCAAGGAGGGACCAGTCCTTGGAGAGGGACGTCATGCTTGGGAGGATGGATGGATAGCTCAGGAGAGGAAGACCCTCGATGAGATGGATTGATTTTGTGACTCGGGTAATGGAGGTAGGTGTGTCGGAGACAATAAAATTGGCACCGGATAGAGCAGGGTTTGGGCTGTAGTATACAGGGTCACTATGAGTCACAGGCAACTTGACAGCACAGTACAATAACAACAGCAATACTGCTCTGGTGGCCTGTGGCAAGAAGCTGCGCTATAATCCTAAAGGCATGTGGTTCAAATCCCATCAGCTGCCCTCTGAGAGAAGGATGGCCAATCTCTCCCCATGTAATTAACTGCCTGTAAAAACCCACCAGAGGATCAGCTATGGGTCAGTTCTAACTCAATGGTACACAATAACAGTAACAACATACACTTTGCTGGAGCTGATGGGACAGTATAGCTTATGTGTAAATATCTCCTTGCTAATTTGCTATGAAACCTGAGAAAGTCACTGAATCTTCTTTTAACTGAAAATTCACTTTTCCTGAACATAGAAAGGGTGGTCTTTGTTGTTACACAATATGCCATAGAAGCATTCATGCCTTCAACAACATCTCTGCTGCCTCTTCATCTCCTCTCGAGAACTGTCAAAGATTCACCATCAACCAATGAATGGATAGAGAAGCTATGGTATATTCTGGGTTCAGTGAGTATAGATGGAGTGACGTTCAGAACAACGTTCTTTTTTTTAACATTTTTTTATTGTATTATTTTTACATGTACCGTCAGATCAGATCTGACTGGTACAGGAGGAAATTACCTCCTCCTTCTCCAGCAGAGCATCTGGTGGATTTGAACCACGCACCTCTGGGATTTCAGTGCAGCGTCTTGCCACCAGGCCACCAGAGCTCCCTCAGAACAATGTTCTGAAGAGAGGACAGGTTTCCTTTCTGGACTGTCCAAACAAGCTGCTTCTGTGGCTTCTACAAAAAAGATTTTCTCTGTCACCGCCTAATAAAACTCCTGCAATTTGGGACCACTGGAATTTGTTATAATACCTTCTGCAAGAAGACTAGCTGGGGGGGGCGGGCAGGGAGAAAAAGGCAACAATGAATGAATGGCAATCCAAAGTGTCTATAAATGTTCATTAAAATTAATAATTAAAGAAAAGAAAAGGAAAAAAATAAAAGAAGACTAGCTGGCTCTCTGGAGATGATGAACTTGACTCCAGGATGAGACAGTGCTATGAACAGGTCCTCTCCTTTCTCAACTCTTCAAAGTCTTCGGAGCTGGTGGATTCCCGTCCCTCAAAGCAACTCATCTACTCTCTGACAACATCCCTGCAAAATAATCATAAGAGCAAAATGTTGGTAAAATCTCAAGTTGCAAAGTGGAAGAGTGTTGGAAATGAGGATAGAGAAAAATCAGTAGGAGAGCAGACATTAGTGGACAGATTGGGAGATGAAGGTGCAATGGTGACTTGATAGATGGGGTGATAAAAGACATTGATTGCTGTTGTTAAGTGCCATCGAGTCGTAGGCGATTCATAGCGACCCTGTGAATGAAAGTCCTCGACAATTGCATGCGTGACTTTCTTTTTTTTTTTTAATTGGGAAAAACATATTGGGGGTAGAAGGAGGTGAGGGTTGGGGGCAGAAGGGTGAGGATGGGCCAGGATGCAGTTGAAGAGCTGCACAGTTTGGTCAGTGGGGGGAACAGGTGAAGGAAATGATGAGGGTCCAGTGGGGAACAGATGCTACAGAGGAATGACATGCATTTTCCAATAGTAATTAAACCAACTGTCTTATTGATTTGGGAATTGATGCCGACTCTCTGGCAACAACAACAACAAATGTTGAAATCACTTGGGATGAATTAGTCACTTGCTATGCATCTGAGAGCTGGATCATGGATCAGGATGACAGATTTGATGCCTTTGAACCATTGTGTTGGAGAAGAGCACTGAATATCTTATGGACCAAAAGAATAAAGAGATATGGCTTGGGAAAAGTGCAGTCAGAGTGCTCCTTGAAGGCAAAAATGATGAAGCTTTGTCTAACGTACTTGGGCATGTTGCTAGGAGAGGCTATTCCTTGGAGAAGGACATCGTACTTGGAAAGATGGAAGATTAGCGAAAGAGAGGAAGCCCCTTACCCAGATGAATCCACATGGTGACTGCTGCAGTGGGCTCGAGGGTGTCAGGAAGTGTGAGGATGGTGCAGGACAGGACAGGGTTCGGATCCCCTATTCATAGGGTCACTATAGGTCATACTTGATTCAGTGGCACCTCACAACCACTACAACGTGTGCTGAGATGCCTCCCAAACTGAAGGCTGCAGATCATTCATCGGTATGATGTTCCAAGCCCTGATCTTTTCTATAGATTTGTATGCAAGGGAAGTTGGACAAGGAATGAGGGAAAATGAAGAAGAATGGAAGACTTTGAATTAAGGTTTTGGCAAAGAGTATTTCAGATCCACCCCGTGAACGGCCAAAAGAAGAAACCAATATGTCAGAATGCTTTTTAGAGTCAAGGATGGCGAAACTTGGTCTCACATACTTTTGCTATGTTGGCAGGAAGTGCCAGTCTTCAAAAAAGACATAATACTGGACAAGTATGATGGAAAAGTATTTGGAAAAATATGTGTGGGAAAAGTATTTTCTCTTGCTCAGCGAGAGAAAAGAAAGCGTTCAGCGACATGGATGGATGTAGCTGCTCCGACAAGAGGACAGGGGACCTTGGACAAGACCAGGGCTGGGCAGTGTTCCCGGCTGGCATTCACAGCTTCACAGTGAGTGCGAGCTGACTCGAGGGCATCTACAGACAACAATGACAAACAGGGTCCAAGAAGAGCGGAGGCTTCCTCAGACCAAGCCCCAGTGCACGGGCCTGCTTGTCAATGGGCTCCGAGGGGCCTCTCCCATTGTCAAATTCTATTATACCTGCGTTTGTGGATTAGGAGAATGTTACAGTAGTATCACTATGGGTGATATGGGCAGACACCAGCTGACATCTCTAGGAAGTGAAAGCTAAAATGATCCCAACTCGGTGGTTGAGGTCACAGGGAGACTATGAGAAAAATAAAGATTGTCTAAGATTAGAAACTGAGTAAGAGGCAAGGAATGTGAAAACCAAAATTATTTTGAAACTCACTTAGTCTGCTCTTGTTATCTTCCATCAAATCACGTGCAACTCATAGTGACCCTGTGTACAATAACTCTGAGCCCTGCTCTATCCTGAGCCAGTCTAAATGACTCCAAATCACTTAATCCCATTGCCCCAGTTACTATGTCAATCCATCTCATCTGGGGTCTTCCTCTCCTGCTCTGTCTCTCCATTCTTTCAAAATTATGTCCTTCCCCAAAGACTTGTCCCTTCTGGCCACATACCCAAAATATGTGAGAGTTTCAAAATCCTTGCCTCCAAGGAGAAACTTGGTTTTACCCTCTCCAGGACAGATCTATTTGTTCTCTTGATGGTCCATAGTATGTTCAAGACTCTTCTTCAGCACCGCAACTCAAGGGCATCAATTCTTCTATCATCCTTGTAATTGTTCAGCTCTCTGATACATAGCAAGTAATTGTGAAGAGCATGGCCTTGATCAGGCACGCCTTGTTCTCTAGACTGACATCATTGTTTGTCAGTACTCTGGAGAGGACCCTGACAGCAGATATTTTGATTTCCTGATTGCTGGTGCCAACAGTGTTGTTTGTGGAGCCGAACAAACTGTAATTGTTAAAAACTTCAACCTCTTCTCTATCCATCTTGGTGCTGCCAATTAGCCCAGTAGTGAGAACCTTTCTCTTCTGGATGTTAAGCTTCAAACCATATTGAAGACTGCAGTCCTTAACTTTCTGAAGCAAATGCTTCAGGTCCTCCTCTGTTTCAGCAAGCAGTTGTATCATCTGCATATTTCAGGTTATTGATGCATCTTCCTCCAATTCTGACGCCACACACCTCCTCAAGCCCAACCTTTCAAATGATTGGTTCCATATACAGACTGCAAAGATATGGAGACAGGATGAATTCCTGACATAACCCCTTCCTAATTTTGAACCATGCAGTGTTCCCTTGCTCTATTCTGAGACTGCCTCATGGTCCAAGTATATAGGTTTTGCATAAGCACAATCAAGTGTTCTGGGATTCCCATTATTCTTAGGGTTAGACACAATTGGTCAAATGCCTTTGCATAGTCAATGAAACACAGATTTTTAGAAATTCCTCTGGTACTCTTTGCTTTCAGTCAAGGTCTATCCATAAAGGGGAAGTGTTTTTCATCTGCTCCTTTCAATAAAATATTTGACTGTCAGATGCTGTTCTTAAAGTTCAGCATACAAATTAAGACAGACTGGAAAGAAGGGTTGGATATCCACTTCTGAAAAAACAGGCCTTCGAAAACCCTGTGTACAACAGAACATCCATAGAGCAGAAGAGCCAGGAGGTAGAAATGTGATCAGGAGACACACAGGAGGGGAATAATGACGGGAAAGCTGTTGCTGCTGATTCTCAGTGAGGACAGCACTGTGGAGGGCGCCCCAGGTCCATCCTCAGCCCTCAGCCATCGGGGTGGTGCGTCTGGGTCCGACACAGGTGGGGTGGGAGTGTGTGTGGCCTCCATCATTAGATTGAGTTCTCTGGAGATGAGGCGTTCGGATGGTACAGAGGGAGACGTGGTTCCTGTCCCTGCCCTAAACCATCATCATATCAGACACTGTGCCCCTCAATCTGCTACCCGGGGGACCCAGATTAGAAGCATGATTGAGGGAGTCTCAGAGGTCACACGCTGAGTTGCACTAAATCGTGACCCTTCTCTGAGCTCTAGTAGGCTCTGAGGTGGACAGTCACCACAGTGTCTGACTCCTGGCCTTGCTTGGTCACTGCTGATGCTGTGTGTGTGCAGCCCCACACCCACCCCATGGGAATTCTCAGGGTCAAGGGTTCTCTCCTTGGTTGGTGGACTTGGCTGGAGCCTCATGGTGCACCTATCACACTGACCTAGTCTGATGGTGCAAAGAGTCATGGAACCAGGAGCTCTTCTGAGGCCAAAAGGACACAAGAGCCACAAAGAGAACAGAGTGACGGAGGCACTTTGAGGGGACTTGATGCCTCCAAGGTGCCAACCACAGATCTCCCCGCAGGAAGTGAATGAGCCCGAGAAACACAGAATCAAATACATTAACTCGAATATCACGGCCACGAATGGTCCAGAGATATTATGGGTAAGTGTGGAGACCGGGGACCCCACTAGACTCCTGGCTGGATTAGAGGGTGTGGGGATTCAACATCCTGTGGATTCCAGTAGATCTGTCATTAATGCACGTAGGAAATGTTCTAATAACCAAAACAATAAATGTTGGTCTTTAATGCTCTCTGTTACCTCTCACTGAAATTCTGTGGTGAATGCTAAGCCCCGATTCTGATGTACACACTCTTGTCCCACCTCCAGACCCACCTCACTAAGCCCTGATCGCAGACACTCCTGGTGGGCCTGGGGGCTGCCTCTGAGGGAATCTCCCTCCTCAACTGCACTGCAATGCTTGAGTCTGGAGAATACCAAGCCCCACTGTGGGTCTCCATCTGCCCTTGAAACCAAGAGGTGGGAGAGGACCAGCTTGTTTAACTTACAGGCAAGATCACATGTTCTGAGCCACAGGAAGTGTGTGCCTGGAGCCCAGCTCTGCAGTATAGGTGGGGGAGAACCTGGGATGATCACATTTATTTCCCTCTCTTCCAAGAGCATGCTGGGCTCCTCACCCTTTACTGATCTTATGATCTATTAATAGCAAACTTAGTATCCATTTGCAAAGGGAGAGAGAGGGGTGCTGAGATTTGAACTAATATATCCTTGTTTCTAGTGTTGCCAGAATTGCTATCCTTTTGTGACAAAGGGCCTACAGGTGATTCAGATATTGGAAAAGGTGTCTTTTGTGTCCATTAATTTAAAAGTCACCAAGTAGGGTTCCTAAAGTTGTGGAGACTGTTATAAGCTTTTGTGTAATTTCTTCACCCAATGAGGGAGGAAGCCTCTTTGGTTTTGCATTTTATCTGGAGAAGCAGACATGACACTATCCATGCCCCGTAGAATGTGGGAGCCACAGAGAAGTGGATGTGACTACCTCCCTCCTGCGCTAGGTATCATGGTCACGTCCCTAATTTCACCAGCAAGGACAGATCACAGGATGAGATTAAAGAGTGAGTGGACTGTGTTTGGAGAGCAAGAGGCTCCCCAATTCAGAGCCGAGAATAAGAATTTGGGGCAGATAGCCTTTTTCCAACGCTGAGTTCCAGTCTTGGGGTTCAGTGGCAAGTGGGGCCCCATCTGTTAGGTGCACTGTGCTGTGGGACAATGGATCTCACACGCATGCTCAGAATCCCCCAGCACACAGGTGCACGACTGAAGGTCTGCACAGGAGACGACAGGGCACGGATTCCATGACTCCTTCCTTTTTCAGCTATTCAGGAAGCACCCATGGGTGCCAGGCTTGGAACTGTCCACACAGACACACCCGTCCCTACCATCGCAGGGCTTGTTCTCCTCTGGGGAGCGGGTTGGTGAGGTCCAGGACCTGGATAAGCTTCTGAAGGAGGCTTGGTCAGAATACGGATGGAGCTCGCTGGACCTGAGTCTCAGTGCTGTGTCCCAGTTCAGGACACAAGCTGTCCAGGGCCTGAAGCCAGGGGCCAGGCGTGGGCAGAACAGACCCTTGTGTGAGGGATGCACTCAGAGACACCAAGTCCTAGCAGAAATTTCTTGGGAGGACAGTGTGGAGTGAAAAACCAACTTCT
>NW_006399761.1:25145113-25150642 GCF_000299155.1 Elephantulus edwardii | reverse complement strand
AAGACGGTGGAGGGAGGGACATATGGCTCCTTTGTCAATTCTGGAACTAGTTCCTGGATCACCACCTAATGAGGACTCTGTTTCTGTCGTAAATCCCCAGTATACAACAACAACAGCATTGCTACTTACTTTGTAGGCTGGATATATTATTCTGAGTAGTGCAGCACTGGTCTGTCAGTTTGTTATACCTGTGGTTTGCTGTAATGCTGAAAGCTGTGGGTGTGTGTAAAGCCAGGTGGACAGATTTTAGTGGAGGTCACAGATTAAGATGGACTCAGAAGTAGGATTGATTGTCTGCTTCCGAAAAACAGACCTCTGAAAACCCCATGAACAATCGAGGCTTGCTATGAGTTAGAGGCAGTTAGATACAAATAGAGATATTCTGAAGACTCCTGATAAACTTCCAGGAGTGAAGGGCCTTGAAAACTTTTTGTGCCATAAACACTCCTCCCTTTAAGGGCTCCTGGTGGCTTCTTACTGAAAGCTCAACAGTTTGAATACATTATCAGCTCCTTAGCAGAAAAATGGGCAATCACCAAGAAAGATGTTCATCTCCTCAACGTACACCCAGTGATTGACCAGACTCCGTGATCAATTCATTACATTCATCAATTGTGATTCATTTTATAAAATGTGTGTGTGTGAATGATGGAATGAAAAACCAATATGATTTATAAACTTTTCATTGAAAAAAAATTAAATATAGCCTCAGAAAACCAATGGAGTGTCTTTATGATCCAGCAGGCAGGCTATCAGAAGACAAATTGCATTGGGAAAATCTGCTTTCCCAGGGACCTCTCCAGAGTACTGAAGAGCAACGATGTCAGTCTAGAGACAAAGGTGCACTTGATCCAGGCCATTGTCTTCACAATTACTTGCTATGCATTAGAGAGCTGGACAAAGACTGAGGATGACAGCAAGAGAATTGATGCCTTTGAGCTGTGGTGCTTGCGAAGAATATTGAACATACCATGGGTTGCTAAGAGAACACATAAATGTGACCAAGGGACGGCGCAGGAGAGGAAGGCCCTCTATGAGGTGGATTGATTCAGTGACTGGGATAATTGGGATCGGAGTGTCAGAGACAGTGTGATTGGCACAGGACAGAGCGGAGTTTAGGGCTGTTGTACATAGGGTCGCTATGAGTCGCAGGCGACTCGACGGCACATAACAACAACAACAACAACAGAGAGGGTGAAACCAGGCTGCTTCTTGGAGGCAAGGATTTAGACGACCCATCTCACAGACTATGGGCATGTTGCCAAGATGGCCCAGTTCTGGAAAGACATCAAGCTTGGAAGGGCAGAGGGACAGTGCAAGAGAGGAAGACCCTGGATGAGAAGAATAGACTCAGTGACTGGGGTTATGGGGGGTAGGTGTGTTAGAGACTGTGAAACTGGCTTCTGGTAGAGCAAGGTTCAGAGCTGTAGTACACAGCTCGCCGTCAATCACAAGTGACTCGATCGCACGTAACAACAACCACAACAATGAGTCAGAACCAGGTGGACAGGAGGGGGATTTTTGTAGACCCTTCTGGTAAAGCCTTGGCACTCCTGAGTAATAAATAAGATTACATCAAGAACCACATGAGCCTAGCAGTTGATGCAGGGATGGCCTTTGACAAATATCCAACATTTCTTCCCGAATAAAACACTCATCAAAAGAGGAATAATAGACGAGCTCTGGTGGCCTAGTGGCAAGAAGCTGCAACAGCAATCTCAGAGATGCATGGTTCTAATCCACCAGATGCTCTGCTGGAGAAGGAGGAACAGTCTCCTCCTGTACCAGTCAGATCTGATTTGACGGTACACACAAAAAATAATGAAATAAAATTTTTAAAAAAATTTAAAAAAAAAGAGGAATAATAAGGAAGTTTCCTGAACATAGTGAAATGTATATATGCAAAACCAAGAGCCTACATCATCCTCAATGGTCAAAGACAAAAGGCATCTCCATGGCAAACAGCGCTAAGGTGGTCCATTTCAGTTCAATATGGTATTCCAAGCACTTGTTAGGGCAGGAAGAGAAGAGAAGGAAATAAGAGGCATTCAAATTGGCAAAGAGGTGGTAAAACTATTTCTATATGCAGACAGCATGATGGTGTGCACAGAAAAAAAAAAAAAAAAAAACCCTCAAAAAAAAAAAGAAAAAAGACCGAGTCGATCAATTTTGTGTCCGCTCAGACCACATCTGAACAGCTGAGTTGAATCTGACTTGCTCACAGAGGCTCTCCGTCAGGCTGTAAATCTTCACAGGAGGAGCCTGTTCCCCTTTCTCACTCAGAGGGACTGGTGAGTTCAAACTGCCACTTTTGGGGGAAGCAGTCCCACATTGAACCGGGCACACCATCAGGGCTCCTTCCTGCAAACAGTGCTTAGAGGAAGCACTCGCCTTCCTGACCCTTGGAAATACTTCTCTGCTGTTTTCCCTCCTCTGAATCGTTGTTCTGCCTCTGTCCCTAATGTGAGGACATGGAGTCTGGTTTACCTTCTGGGTCTGAGTTAACAAGAGTCAGAGCCACCTGGATGGTAACAGGCCAAGTTTGAAAACAAAAAAATAACCCTCTTTAAATTAAAAAGAGAAGGGTGACATTAATTAAAACTTATATTCTTTGATTAAGAGTTGTCTATGTTGCTGCTTCGGCAGCACATACCCGAAAACTGGAATTATACAGAGAAGATGAGCATGGCCTCTGTGCTAGGATGACATGCAAATTCATGAAGCGTTCCATATACTTTAAAAAAAACAACCAACAACTCATGCAACAGTGAATGAATGGAAATCCAAAGTCTGCGTATATTTTTACTGAAATTAATAATAAATTAAAAAAAATAAACAACAAAAAAAAGCACAGAGTTGTCTAGGCGTTAGAATTGACTCAACAGCAGTGCGTCTGACTTTTAAAAAAAATTAATTTAAATAAAAGTTTACAGAGACTTGGGGTTTCCAGTCATTCATTGTTGCACTTTTTTCCCTGCCCACCCTCTCCTCCCAAGGGTCTGACATTTTTAAAATTTATTATGCACTGATAGCTTAGTGGCAAGAAGCTGTGCTGCAATCCCAAACGTATGCAGTTCAAATCCACCAGCTGCTCTGTGGGTGAAGGATGGACAATCTCCTTTCCATGTAATTAATTGCCTCTGAAAACCCACTGGAGGGTTGGTTCCAACTTGATAGTGCAGAACAACAACAACAACAATCAATGCCTCGTAGCGTATGGATCCTATTACTCACAGCATTGTACTTCAGGATAGATCTTGAAATGATCTCTTTTAACTATGACTGCAAGACCATTCCTCCTCAATTTTTCATATCCAGCATAAGAGACCATACGACTGTCTGATTCAGAGTGGCCACTGCCATTCCATCTCAAAGCACTAATGCTGAGAATGTTGTTGATCTTATGTGTTCCAAGAGACAGCTGTGCAAACAGAATAAGGGAATGCTGCATGGTTTAAACAATAACATCAACATAGAGAGTGATCAGCTGGCCCAGTGGACTGAAAGCTATGCAACCAAGCCAATGAAAGACAGGCCCGAGGGCTGTGGATTAAAAGTCACCCACCTTTGGCTTGGTTGCATACTGCAGTCTTCAATATGGATTGAAGCTTAACATCAAGACGACAAAGATTCTCACCACTGGGCCAATTGGCAGCACAATGATAGAGATTGAGGTTGTTCAGCTCCACAATCAACACTCTTAACACCAGCAGTCAGGAAATCAGAAGACGAATCGCATTGTGCATCTCGTGCACACTCGTGCAGTTCCTGGAAAGGCAGACAGGTCAACTGTAATGCTCGGGATATTGGTTCCTGATGAAGGCCTGCAGCAAGACAGACATTTCTTGTGGACCACTACTGGTAGCCTAAAAGGTGGAGAAGCACAGCACCTGTGTTTTTGTGAGTAAGCTAAATCCTAAAAAAGTGAAGCACATTTAGGAACGACATATCCTTATAGTTTACACTGCTTTTAAATGATTGAACATGTTTTGTTAACCTGACCTATAACAATGTCAGTCTAGAGAGTAAAGTATACCTAATCCAGGCTATGGTTTTCATAATTTCTTACTATGCATCTGAGAGCTGGACAGTGACTAAGGATAACAGAAGAAGAATCGATGCCTTTGAGTTGTGGTTCTGGAGAAGAGTATTGAACGTACAATGGATTGCCAAAAAAACAAACAGGTTTGTCCTGGAGAGAGTGAAACCTGTTTACTCATTGGAGGCAAGGATTTTGAAGCTCTGCCTCATATACTTTGGACATGTTGTCAGGAGGGACCAGTCCTTGGAGAAGGACATCATTCTTGGAAGGGTGGAGGACAGTGCAGGAGAGGAAGACCTTCAATGAGATGGACTGACACAGTGACTGTGGCAATAAAGTGTGTCACAGATGGTGAGGGTGGCTTAAGACAGAGTAAAATTCAGAGCCATTGTTTATAGGGTTGGTATGGGCTGGATTGACTCAATAGCACATAGTAAAAACAACAACAGCAACACTGATGCTTCTTGTTGTTATGTGCCATAGAGTTGCCTGGGACTCATAACAGCAGACTGTCACAACACAATACATCTTTTCATTTCCTGGCTGCTGGTGCCAAGTTTGTTGGTTGTGGAGCCAAGCTCCACTAAAGCTGTGAATCGTCTCAATCTCTTTACCATCCATCCTGATGCTGTCAGTCAGCCCAGTCATGAGAACCTTTGTCTTCTTGATATTGAGTCTCAATCCATTTTGAAGGCTGCAGTCCTGCAAGTGCTTCAAGTCCTCTTCAGTTTCAACAAGCAGGGTTGTGTCATCTGCATAATGCAGATTGCTGATGAGAGCCCAGCCTCCTTGGATGGTCTGTTCTACTATAGATTGAAAAGGAATGGAGATAGGACACATTACTGGCGCACACCCTTCCCATTTCTGAACCATGCAGTTTAGTATATTAAAACCTGATTGAAAAAGATCTCGAGCATTTTCCCCTATATTAGGGACAGGAGATGTTGGATCAAGGGAGGAGCTATTACAGAAAATTAATGTTAAGGAGAGATCTCTCATTCTATCTCACGGAAGATAAAATTGGCATATTTCTACTCACATATGATTGTTGTTTTGTCCTAACAGTTAAATGAGGAGGAAGGGCCTAGCAATAAATGTGTGCTGATCTGCAACAGGCGCACCATGAGTCGGCAATGAAGTGAGGGAACAAAGATTTCAGAGTAGATCGTATATTTCCATTGGGGAAACAATGAGTCTAATTTATTCAGCAAAATGGGAAAACAATGTAATGTCCAACTCTAATCATAACCCACACCCTAATCAAATTATAACCCTAACTCTAATACTAACTCTAAAATGAACTCGAACACTTTACCCTTTACCAGACCAATTCCAAGGCCTCTTCAAATTGACTACATCTGTGGGAAATAAATATAGAGAAGGTCAATATTGTTGTTTGTTGTTATGTGCCGTCGAGTCGCTTGCGACTCATAGCAACCCTATGTACAACAGCCCTAAACCCTGCTCTATCCTGTGCCAATCTCATT
>NW_006399761.1:25141977-25144343 GCF_000299155.1 Elephantulus edwardii | reverse complement strand
AATCTGCTCTGCATACAGGTTGAAAAGGTATGGAGACAGGACACATCCCTGGCGTACACCCTTCCCAATTTTGAACCATGCAGTGTTGCCCTACTCTGTTTTGACTACTGCCTCTTGGTCCAAGTATAGGTCAATATTAGCAGTCGAAATAAGGCCAGGGGTCACCTGTGGGACAGACCATCATATTCCAGTTTAAGTTGAAGCTTAAGTTAACAGAACAAAATTAAAACAGATCTACAAAAGTAAAAAATAGATATTCTTGTGTTTATCCTAACTGAATGAAAAAGACCAATTCAAAAATAGATTGAATGCGATGACATCTGGTGGCCTAGTGGCAAGAAGCTGCACTACAATCTCAGAGGTGCACGGTTCAAATCCACCAGATGCTTTGCTGAAGAAGGAGGAATAATCGCCTCCTGTACCAGTCAGATCTGATTTGACAGTACACACATTAATAATAATAATAATAATAATAATAATAATAATAATAATAATAGATTGAATGCACTGAGATTACTTTAAAAAAAAAACATAACAAAACATTAAAGGAGCTCTGGTGGCCTACTGGCAAGAAGCTTCGCTGCAATCCCAAAGGTGTGCATCTCGAATCCACCAGATGCACCCCAATTACTGGGACAATTTCCTCCTGTGTCAGTTGGATCTGATTCAACAGTACACAACAACAACAATTTAAAAAAATTAAAATAACCATTAAAGTGTAGGCTGAAGTTTTTTGTTAGAGCAGTGGGATGATGTGAAGAGTCAAGGTGGCATGGGAGTGGTAGCGTCTGACCTCCACTAACTCCTCAAGGGGGAACAATCCCCATCCACAATATCCACAACATAAAATCAGTCAATGAAGTTAGACGTGCCCCTCCACGATGCCCCTGCTCACATTGGTACCAGTCTGACTCTGAATCCTCCTTTTAGGGGCTCTCACTGCTTGTCTACTGGGTTCAATAATCCGTTGCAATGGCCACACAGAACCCACAGCACCACACACGAGGACATTAGGTTTATTAGGGAAGTTAGCAGGTCACATTTCATGTTGGAAACAGGATACAATAAATTAGCCAAGTCAACTTCTCAAGTGTACTAACACACCCTTTGACCTTCAGCCTCTGGCTTTACGTCAATGTTACAAAGCTATTTTAATCCTGCCAATTTTAGCTTCTCTCTGAAGCTCTCAAGCAAACTTGAGCAAAGGCCTGGCTCTGGCTCCCCGTGGTAGCAGCCCCAGGGTGGCTCTGTCTCACCTCAGTCTCTGGTTTTCCAATGCTGCTGTTGCTCTCATCTAAGTCCCGGTCTGACTGGGGCAGAATCACTGATCTCAAAGGACACTGTGTTGTTGTTATTGTTTTTTGCTGTCAAGTCGAGCACAACTCATAGTGACCCTATGAACAAAAGCCCTGAAGCCTTTCTATAATTATCATCATTTCTCATAGACTTTTTAGGGGCATGCAGTTAGGAAGTGCATGCTATTCCTGCTTCCAAACCTGTCTTAAACTGGGAGCTCCACCAAATACTGTCCACCATGTAATTGTTGTTGTTGCTAGGTGCCGTCGAGTCATAGACGACTCATAGTGACCCTAAGAACGAAAGGCCTGAGCACTGTTCATAGAGTTTCCAGAGGCAAGCCATTCCGGAAGTGGATGCCACTCCTGCTTCCAGGCTTGTTTTAATCGGGAAGCTCCAGCAAACACTGTCTACCATGGGCAGCCATTATGGCATTTGATCCCCAATGATACAAGATTCAGCATCACAGCAAACCAAGATTACATCAGTGCAGCAAATTGACAGAGGCGTGCTGTACAACTTAGAAGAATGTTCCTCTGAAATAAAATAACACTAGACCCTTGGGCCCAACAGACTATTAAATATAGTGAGATATAGATATAGACATAGACATAGACATAGACATAGACATAGACATAGACATAGACATAGACATAGATATAGATATAGATATAGATATAGATATAGATATATCAATGACTAGGGAGGATAGAAGGAGAATTGATGCTTTTGAGCTTTGGTGTTGGAGAAGAGTGTTGAGGGTACCATGGACTGCTAAGAGAACAAACAGACTCATCCTGGAGAGGGTTAAACTGGGCTGCTCCTTGGAGGCAAGGATTCTGAGGCTTCATCTGACATACTGTGGACATGTTGTGAGGAGAGACCAGTCCTTGGAGAGGGACATCATGCTGGGGAGGGTGGAGGGCAGGTACAGGAGGGGAAGGCCCTCTGGGAGGTGGATTGATTCGGTGACTGGGGCAAATGGGATGAGTGTGTCGGAGACAATGAGATTGGCACAGGACAGAGCAGGGTTTAGAGCTGTTGTACATAGGGTCGCTATGAGTCGCAAG
>NW_006399761.1:25130230-25141862 GCF_000299155.1 Elephantulus edwardii | reverse complement strand
AGTTCATAGAGTTTCCAGAGACACGTGGTTTAGGAAGTGGAAGCCTAGTAGTGAAATTCCCATATACTGTTGTTAAACCTGCTCTTTTAAACTTGGTGAAATGGTAAGATTGATCAATCCCCTAATCAATAGTCTACACATCTATTTACATATTCCCATCCAGCTATGTGGTGGAAGTCAAAACTGATGACTAAAAAAAGCCATTTTGACAGTCAGTCCACAGATAGTATCACAGATATTATACATAAAATGTCAGAAGAGGGGGAAAAAAAGGTCAGAAGAGGCTATGAAACTTACTTTTGAACATGTAGAACTCAAAGCAAAGGTTCTAAAAACGAATAAGAGGAGTATGAGAATGGAATAGATTGATGAAGTTACAGAACTGAGCAGGAGATTCCAAAGGCAGCTTGAGAAGACAAAGTGTTACGACAGAAAGTTAAAGACAGACATGGAGTTAGCAAACCAAAGGGGAAGAACGTGATCGGCAATCCTCGAGCTGGAAAAACAACCTCAAGCTTTGAGTTGCAACACTGAAGGGTTCTATGGGCAAAACCTTGAACGAGGCAGGAAGCATCAAAAGAAGATGGAAGAAACACACAGAGTAATTGTATCAAACGGAATTGGATGATACCAGGAAGAAGCATATGGCCAAAAGCGAATAGGACTAAAGAAGAGGTCCAAGCTTTATTCACGGCACTGGCAAAGAATAAGGCTTCAGGAATTGACACAATACTGGTTCAGGATTTTATAAGCAATTCAGCTTTGGCTGTGGTCACAAGAAATTTGAAAGACAGCCATCGAAGAGATCCAAATTTATTCCTTTTTTTTTTCTTTAAAGTGATTCAACAGAATGCAGAAATTATCAAATAATACCATTAATATTGTATGCCAGTAAAATCTTGCTAAAGATTATTTTTAAATGGCTAGAACATTGACAGGGATCTGCCCGAAATTCCAGCTGGATTCAGCTGAGACTGTGGAAAAAGGCTGACTCTAGGACACAAGATACTGGACATGGACCGTCCCTTCCTCTCTAGTTTTTCCTTTGTTTCTATTTGTGAAATCAGAATATTTGTTTCAATAGTTTCTTTTTACTCACCTTGACCCAATAAGAAAACAAAAGCAGAACAAACAAAACCAACCCCAATGACAAAAAAGAGTAAATGGTTCTTCCTGCTATTCCATTATAAATATTTTCCTTTTCAAATGTTGTTAGTGAAACAATAAGCCAAGGCCATTGCCACTGCTACAAGGGGCCATTTTATCAGTAGCACCATCAGCCCGCACTAACATGTTTAGAAAAGATTTCACAGTTTCCATGGTGTCATCTGCCTTCTCTGTTGTTTCAGATACTAATTTTTGCTCCATCAGCTTTTGGTCAAGATCCCTAGTTTCTTTTCCCCACTCTCTGCTTAAAGACTCTTGGGCTATCAGTTTGTTAGGTGGGGTTTCCCCAGTATACAGAAGTAGAGGAGGAAGTGAAGTGTCTCAGTCATGGTCAAGTGTCAGCTGGAAGGTAGATTAAGGGCTTTCATGAAGCAATGCATTGTGGGTAAGAAGGACGAGTCAGTAGGTTGTTAAGTGGCTGGGAAAGAAAACCCAGCAACATTCCACACCTCCGTATCTGGTTAAACCATTGAGATGCTCATCTTGGGGAAGACTGGCAGGAACAACGGGAGAAATACCTGTTAAATTTTGTGGACACCTCTAACCAGGTGGGTAAAAAGTTGATCCCCCATCAGAACCGGGGAAGAAGCTGGTGAACTATGCAAATCATTGCTCAAGGGAATAATTCCTAGGTTTGCCAGACTTATTTAAAGTAATAACAGCTCTGCATCTGTTCGATAGGAAAAAAGAGTGTGAGGGAGAGGGAGAGAAAGAAAGAAACAAATGGGTCCCAAGAAACTAGCAGGCCTTTTTGCCTGGTCTGCGAGGGACGCCAAGTGACCAGGCCGCACAGCAGGCAGACACGATCGAAATGGCATGTGGGGAGTGTGGGGGGTTTCCTTCTTATAGGGGTCCTGGGGAGGACTAAAGTGGTATTTCTTGGAATTCGGTGTGTTAATTAAGTTAGGTTTTAGCTATTTTGATCAGTCTCAGATCCTTATCAGGGTCCATAGTCTCGTCTGGTCTTTGATATGACCAGCTCAGAGGTTATCAAGTTTCTCAGGAAGGGATCAAGCTTGGGGTTGGGGGAGGGGTGGCAACTGCCATATTTGTCCGCCAACATCCATTGCCAGTAGTGTAATTCAAAGGGTTTCCACAGCTCTGGGTATTGTTAGGATTCGAACCAAGCAGAGAAGTTTATGTTTGGAAAATAGCTAGGAGAACCAGGAAGCAGATTCTGACACATGATGAATTAGTTCTTTGGGCACATGTGTGATGTTTGAAGCAGTGAACACTTTGGGCACATGGGTGACATCCAGTGGGCTGGACTGAGAACCTCCCAGTAAGTTTGAACTCTATGGCAACGTCTCATTGGCCCAGACTCCAGCCCTAAGGCCTGCCCAGACAAGGGGGCCACAAATCAGGCCTCTTCTGTATTTTCTTTCAAGGAGGAAGGTCCACCCATTTGGGATGTAACTCCCTAATAAATCTATCTTGATTTTCCCCCTTCACTTCTCCTTCCATGTTTTCTCTTTTCACCCTTGAGTTCTACTTTGACCTACACTTTTAATGTTTTGTGCAATAAAGTCTGTTTTCCTAAGAAACCCTCCAGTTGCTGTATGCTGTGCCACCTTAGTGGTCAGGCATCATCCCCTCCTGCAGTCTCTTCTGCCTGGCACAATTCCTTGGGCTTGGCCAAGAGCGAGCTAGGGCATTGACTACAGAGTAACAGAATCACAGATGTGTTTCACACTATTTGGCATCTTCAGGTTTTAAAATTGAAAGAATGAATCAGACACTGAAAAGAACACTTGTCAAGCTGTATCAATCGGCACCATCTTCCTTGTACATCAGAGCAGGCCCTCAAACAATCCTGAAGCTTAATCTCTATAACAGAAATTTTACTGGGGAGTCCTTCCCTTATCACTCACTTATTTGGTCCAAAAGTTAACCAACTCTCCAGTATTTTACTGAGGGTGTACGTCAGGGATGTGTCCTATCCCCATACCTTTTCAATCTATATGCAGAACAGATTATCCAGGAAGCTGGGCTGTATGCGAAGAAATGTGGCATCAGGATTGGAGGAAGATTCATCAACACCCTGTATTATATAGATGACACAACCCTGCTTATTGAAACTGGGAGGACCTGAAGCAATTGCTGCAGAGGGTCAAGGACTGCAGTGTTCAATATGGACTGAGACTCAATATTAAGAAAACAAAGTTTCTCACCACTGGGTCAATTGGCAGCATCATGATAGATGGTGAAGAGATTGAAACTGTTCTCAGCTTTAGTTTGCTTGGCTCCACAGTCAACACTCTTGGCACCAGCAGCCAGGAAATCAAAAGACATATTATAAGGCAGCTCTGGTGGCCTAGTGGCAAGAAGCTGCACTGCAATCCCAGGGACATGAGGTTCAAATCCATCAGATGCTCTGCTGGAGAAAGAGGGGCAATCTCCTCCTGTACCGGTCAGATCTGATTTGACAGTACACACACAAAATATAAAAAAAATAATAATTTTTTTAAAAAAAGATGTATTGTGATGGGAAAGTCTGCAGTTAGTGATCTCATCAAAGTACTGAAGAGCCATGATATTACTCTGGAGACTAAGGTGTGCCTGAAACAGTCCATAGTCTTTGCAATCACTTGCTATGCGTCAGAGAGCTGGACAATGTCTAGGAAGGATAGAAGGAGAATTGATGCCTTTGAGCTGTGATGTTAAGAAGAGTATTGACTATACCATGGACTTCTAAGAAAACGAACAGGTTTGTTCTGGATAGGGTGAAGCCACGCTGCTCCTTGGAGGCAAGGATTCTAAAGATTCGTCTGACATACTTTGGACATGTTGCAAGGAGGGACCAGTTCATCATGTTTGGGAAGGTGGAGGGACAGGGCAGGAGAGGAAGACCCTCAATGAGATGGATTAATTAAGTGATTGGGGTAATGAGAGTGGGTGTGTCAGAGATAGTGAGGTTGGCACAGAATAGAGCAGAGTTTAGGGCTGTTGTACATAGGATTGCTATGAGTCGCAGGTGACTTGACGGCACATAACAACAACAACAGGACAAATTTGTTATTGTTCTTAGAACTGACTCATAGCTGACCCTCCAGCCACTTTTCAGAGGTAGTGATGTTGGCCTAGTGGACAGAAAGTTATGCTACCAAGCCCAAGGTCGATGATTTTAATCTGCAGCCCTCAGGCCTGGTTCAAATTGTTTTTTGTTTTTTTTTTTTCAAACATTCTTCTAGGTGGTATAGCACTGGTCTGTGCATTGCTGTACAGAGGTAACTTGTGGTTGCTGTGATGCTAAACACTGTGACACTGATGTGTCAAATGCGTTAATGGTTACCCATGGTGGATAGTGTTTGCTGGAGCATCCCAATTAAAACAAGCTTGGAAGCAGGAGTAGCATCCACTTCCGAAATGGCTTGCCTCCAGAAACTCTATGAACAGTGCTCAGGTCTTTCATTCATTGGGTCTCTATGAGTCATCTACGACTCGACGACACCTAACAACAATAACAATAAACCACACAGGAGGAGATTGTTCATCTTTTGTAACAGCTGGTGGATTTGAACCACATGTCTTTGGGTTCACAGTACAGTTCCTTACTATTAAGACAAGTACAGGAGACTATTCAGACCTACAGGTGCAAGGTCCTTCTAGCAGTGGGCAGAGAGAAAAAAACCCCACAAACTTCTATAGAGTCAAGTTCTTCCTGAAGCTTAAAAAGAAAAGTGGACTGGATCCCAGAGCCATTTTGGCAAACTGCATGGCTAATAAACATAAATGACAATAACTAAGGATGACAAAGAATTGATGCCTTTGAGTTGTGGTGCTGGAGAAGGATTTTGAACATACCATGGACCGCCAAGAGAACAAATAGATCTATCCTGGAGAGGGTGAAACCAAGTTCTTCCTTGGAGGTAAAGATTTTGTTTTGGTGTTTTAAAATTTTAGTGTGTGTGTGTGTGTGTGTGTGTGTGTGTGTGTGTGTACTATCAAATTGGATCTGACTGGTACAGTAAAAGACTGTCCTTCTTTCTCCAGCAGAACATCTGGTGGATTCGAACTGTGTACCTCTGGGATTGCAGCGCAGCTCCTTGCCACTAGGCCACCAGAGCTCCTTGGAAGCAAGGATTTTAAAACTCTGTCTCACATACTTTTGGCATGTTGGCAGGAAGGACCATTCCCTTGGAGGACATCATGCTCAGAAAGGTGGAGGGATGGCGCAGGAGAGGAAGACCCTGGATGAGATGGGTTGACAGTGTCTATTGCAATGGAGGCAGTTGTGTCAGAGGTCATGAGATATGCTCAAGACCTATCTTGAGCAGGGTTCAGAGCTATCAACTGGACTATGCATAACAACAAGAAGAAGTCACCAGAGGCCACTCCTTTTAGCCTAAGAGGCCAGTTTTGAGACAGACCTCCTCTTCTTACCAAGTTGGACTCCTTGAACTGTGTAAGTTTGTCCCCCACCCCCACCCCACCCTGCAACCTTTAGGTGGGCATGACTCCTTCCACTAACAGAAGAGGACTTTGAGACCTTGTGTCAGAGTTGATCTTTTCAATGACCAGGAAGGAAAGCTGACAGTCTAAAACGAACCATTGCTGCGTTTGCTCTCAATCTCAGACTATCTTATTTCCACCTCTCCTCTCCCTCCCCTTTCTCCTTCAGAGCAGCTGATGAGTTTGAACTGCTGAACTTTTTAGTCCGCAGCCACATTCTTCAGGCACTGTTCTACCGGGGCTCCTGGTTAACAGAGCAGAAAATCAATGCTTTTCTGGGACCCAGGTAACATCACCCACTTCGTAGTGGATACACAGAACGCATTGTGTCTTTGGCTCCCAACCGCGATGTCAGTAGTTCAAATCCAGCAGCTTCTCTGAGAGACAAAGAGGAAACAGTCTCCTCCAGTGAAGACTTAGAGCTTCAGGAACGGATCGGGCAGCAGGGTCCGAATTGACGCATGCAATGAGTTGGATGGTAACATAATGGTCTATTTTCCAAGTTCTGGGTTGGTTAACCCTGGACCCCACTGGCAGGAAAGTAAAAGAAACTGTCTTACATTTCATATTTAATCTTTTATTAAATAAAGTCCTTCCTCCCTCACCCCCTAAAAAAACAACTAGACTCTGTAAATGTTCATTAAAATTATTAAAAAAAAAAAAACAAAACCACAACTAGAAACACACCAACACCAAGCTTATAATGTTCACATAACTACTTTCCAAGCCAAGGGAGCACTGATGGCTTAGAGGTGAGGAGTTGTGCTGCCAACTCGGAGGCACACGGTTCATATCCTGCAGGAGAAAGATGGGCGATCTCCTCCCTTATAATTTCCTGCCACTTGAAAACCCACTGGAGGGTCTGCTATAAGGTGGTTCTGACTCAGCGGCACATAACTATAGCCAGACGGGTTCCTGACCTCCTAACTATTCAAATATGTACCTGTGGTCCAGGAAATAGTAACTAATCTGATTAATGTTTACCCCTACACTGTTTTATGACCTGCCTCAGCAGATAAAACAGGGGTGCTAAAATAATGGAAAATGGCCCCAGACCCTTAAAACTGACTGTCCCTAACCAACCAACATAGAATGGATAAATAGCCTAGTCTTCTCTTTGGTGCTGACATCAATTGTCAACCCATTTTCACCAAAGTGCACATTTAAAATAAAGCCCATTTTCTATACACTTGGCTAGTGTTGCTTCGAGACTTAGCTGTGTTTGGAACTTTCAATAAGACCACTTTCTTTTTTTTTAATTAAAAAAAAATTTATTATTTTGTGTGTGTGTGTGTGTACTGTCAAGTAAGATCTGACTGGTACAGGAGGAGACTGTTTCTCCTTCCCCAGCAGAACATCTGGTGGATCTGAACTGTGCACCTCTGGGATTGTAGTACACCTTCTTGCCACTAGGCCACCGGAGCTCGCCATTACACCACTTTCTAAGCAAGTAAATACCCTAGGAAATACACCAAAATTGTTATTCCTCCTATGTTACAAATTAAACTGTTGTTGTTACTAGGTGCCACTGAGTATAGTACAACCCTTTGAACAAGAGATCTGAACCCAGTCCTGTCCTGCACCATCCTCACACTTCCTGACACACTAAGCCCACTGCGCAGTCACCAGGTCAGTCCACCTGGTCGAGGGTCTTCCTCGCCTTTGTCAACCCTCCGCCTTTCCAAGCATGATGTTCCTCTTCAAGGAATAACCTCTCCTAGCAACATGCCCGAAATATGCCAGCTGAAACTTTACCATCCTAGTCTCTAAGGAGCACTCTGGCTGCACTTTCTCCAAGACATATTTGTGGGCTTTTGGCCATTCATGGGATGTTCAGTGCTTTTCTCCAACACCACAGCTCTAAAGTGTCAATTCTTTTTCTATCATCTTTATTCATTGTCCAGCTCTCAGATGTATAGCAAGCGATTGGAGAGATCATGGCCTGAATCAGATACACTTTAGCGTACACACACACACACACCCTCAATAATTTGGAGAGGTCCCCAAATGCAGACTTTTCCTGTGAAATACATCTCATGTTTGCTGGTACCAAGGATGTTGATTGTGAATCCAAGTAAGATGAAGTTGTTGACAGCTTCCATATTTTCTCCATCCTCTTCCGTAAATAGCTTGCCTAGGGAAACTCTACAAACATGGAGAAAGGACAAAAGTCACGCAACTGTTGAGGACTTTTGTTCATAGGGTCTCTATGAGTTGCCTACGACTCGATGGCACTTAACAACAACAATTATGATGTTTCCTATAGGTCAGTGATAAGAATTGTTTTCTTGACTGAGATGCAACAAGTGCTTCAAGTCCTCCTCACTCTCAGTGAGCAAGGTTGTGTGATCTCTTCAACCCCCAGCTCAAATGCATTGATTGATTCTTCTTGCCATCCTTACGCATTGTTAAGCTTTTAGTTATACGCTGCTTTTCATGAGTTGGAATGGACTCATCACTGATCCTCCAGAAGGCTTTCAGAGGCAGTAAACTGTACGGGAGGAGACTGCTCTTCCTTCTCCAGAGGAGCAGCTGCTGGATTCAAACCACCTGCCTTTGGGATGGCAATGCTGTTCCGTAACACTGGACCACAAGAGCTCCCTTAATAGCAAGTAACTGAAAAGGCTATGCCTTGAATTCGGTGCACCTTAGTCTTTAAATTGACATAGTTTCTCCTCAGTGTCAGACCCACTGCTTGATTTTGAACCATGTAGTGTCTCCTTCCTCTGTTTTGTCTCTTGGTCCAAGTATAGGTTTCGCATAAGCACAATCAAATGTTTTGGATTCCCATTCTTCTCAGTCAGCCACAGCTTGTTGTGATCCACACAGTCAAAAGCTTTTGCACAGTCAATGATGCACAGATAGACATTCCTCTGGTTCTCTCTGCTTTCTGCCAAGATCCATCTGTTGTTGTTTTTGTTAAGTGCCATCGAGTCGTAGGCAACTCATAGTGACCCTATGAATGAAAGTCCTCAATACTTGTGTGACTTTCATCCTTTCCCCAGGTTCATAGGGTTTCCGAAGGCAAGCATCCACTTCCATAATAACTTGCCTCTGCAAACTCTATGAACCTGAGTTGTTTCCAACTCCTTGTTATTGTGAACAGAGCTGCAATAAACATGGGTGTGCATATATCTGCTTGGTTGTCAGTTATGGTCTCTTTGGGATATATTCCCAGTAGTGGAATTGCTGGGTCAAATGGTATCTCAATTTGCAACTTTTTGAGAAAGCGCCATACCACTTTCCACAGTGGTTGCACCCATGACCTCTTCTAAAGCCAGCCTGCACATCTGGCAATTCTCTGTTGACGTGTTGCTCCTGTCACTTTTGGATAATTTTCAGCACAATGTTTGTAGGTGGTATTAATGATATTGTTTGATGATTTCAGCACTCTGTTGGGTCACCTTTCTTTGGAAGGGGAATAAATATTGATCTCTTCCAGTCAGTTGGCCAGAGGCCTTGAGCACCAATCAGCGTAGACCAAGTGAGCTGGGGAGGATATCAAGAATATCATCCATGAAGAATGCAAAATCATTACAAAGGCTGAAAAGAGGAAGAAAAGACCAAGATGGATGTCAGATGAGACCCTGAATATTACATTAGAGTGCTGAGAAGCCAAAGCTAAGGGAAGAAATCAAGAAATTAAAGAGCTGAACAGAAAATTTCAAAGGGCAGCTCGGGATGACAAAGCAGGATACTATAATGAAATGTGCAGAGAGGTGGATGGAGTCAGAAAATCAAAAGGGCCGAACTTGCTCAGCGTTTCTTAAGCTGAAAAACAAATTCAAGCCATGCCTGGCAATACTTAAGGATGTTTTGAGTAGAGTGTTAAATGATATTAAAAGCATCAACAGAAGATGGAAGGAGTATACAGAATCACCGTACCAGAAGGAATTGGCTGACAGAAGAATTTCATGAAATAACGTATGAGCAAGAGCCTGTGGTGATGGAGGAAGTTCAAGTCACTCTGAAAGAACTGGCAAAAAACAAAGCTCCAGGAGTTGATGGCGTACCAATTGACATATTTCAACAAACAGACGCTGCCCTGGATGTGCTAAGTTGTGCAAAGAAATCTGGAGGACAGCCAGCTGGCCAACTGACTGGAATTCAAGTTTTCAGAACCTAAGAACAAATTCAAGCCTGGAGTTTTAATACTGAGAGATGGTATGGGCAAAATCTTGAATGATCCAGGGGATGTTGTGATGCTGAACCTTGTGCCATAATGGTTACCCATGGTGGACAGTGTTTGGTGGAGCTCCCAGTGGAAGACAGGTTTGGAAGCAGTAGCGGCGTCCACTTCCTAAACAACATGCTTTTGGAAGCTCTATGACCTTTGAGAAATGACAATAATTATAAAAGTCTCCAGGCCTTTTGTTCATAGGGTCGCTGAGTCGTGTTCGACTTGACGGCAACCAACAACATGCCCAAAATAGTTGGTCGACCCCAAAATATTTCAGGAAGTAACATATGAACAAGAGCTTATGGGGATGAAGGAAGATGTTCAAGCTGCAATGAAGGCACTAGCAAAAAAATTAAGGCTCCAGGAATCAACAAAATATCAATGACATGTTCCAGTGAACACATGCAGCTTTGGCTGTGTTCGACAGGCTGTGTCAGGACATTTGGAAGACAAGAAACTTGCCAACTGACTGGAAGAGATCCATATTCTCATTCCTAAGAAGTGATCCAACAGAATGTGGAAATTACAGATCCCATGCAAGCGAAAGATTACTGAAGATCATCCCAAACCAGCTAGGACAATACATTAACAGGGAGCCACCAGGTCAGTTTAGGAGGTTGTGGTACCAGTGGTATCATTGCTGACATCAGATGGAACCTGGCTGTCAGCAGAAAACACAAGAATCAATGTCTTTTATCGACTATGCAAAGGCAGTGTAGCAGAAGACTGTGGATCCCTTTGATATTATAAAAAATAAAGATTTGTTAAAAACCGTGTGACAGGCTGATCCTCCAGTATAACTTCATTCCTTAGTATCAACTTTGTTTCCTGCTTTTCCATGTCTTCTTATGTCCAGGGGAGCTCTGGTGGTGCAGTGTGTATGTGTTGGATTGCAGTTGCTGTGATGGAGAAAGGTAGACAGTCCTCCATTGTGATTAGACTCAGAAGCCAACCGACAGCACGTAGTTTCATTCTCACAATCATCTTTTCCCTTCAGTGGCAGGATCCTCCCCTCCCTGTGGTGAGTCCATTTGGAGTTGAGCTGCTGACCAAAGGCCACGTGACTGCACCATCTCCACTGGAGAACAATGGACAGTCTCCTCCTGTGTGACGTACAGCTTTGGAAAACTCACTGAGGGCCAGCTATGACTTGGTTCCAAACCCATGGCAGGGAATTTGAATTTGAGTGGGAGACCCTATTCCCAGGCGCGATCATGTCAGTACAGACTAGCTGAATGGTTTTCATCACAGCTTCCAGATGAAGATCAGTCAAGAAGGAAATCTGGCAATTGATTTTCCAGAAAACTAAAGAAGACTCCCAGCGTCAGCAGTCCAGTCCTCTAACAGCTCATTAACCAAACCATCTTCGCAAACATGATCAATATAATCTCAATCATCGCTGGGTGTAGACAGAACAACCAACTTTTCAGACAAAACTTAGAGTTCAAATGATTTGTCCAATACTCCAGACAATAAAAATCTAAACTAGGGTCAGACCTATTCCAGTTTTCACAATGTTGTTGTTCTGTGCGGTCGAGCCGCTTGTGACTCATAGCGACTCTATGTACAACAGCCCTAAACCCTGCTCTATCCTGTGCCAATTGCATTGCCTCTGACACACCCATCCCTATTACCCCGGTCACTGAATCAATCCATTTCATAGAGGGTTTTCCCCTCCTGCGCTTTCCTTCCACCCTCCCAAGCATGATGTCCCTCTCCAAGGACCCGTCCCTCCTGGCAACATGTCCAAAGTATGTCAGACGAAGCCCCAGAATCCTTGCCTCCAAGGAGTAGCCTGGTTTAACCCTCTCCAGGATGAATCTGTTTGTTTTC
>NW_006399761.1:25083726-25128813 GCF_000299155.1 Elephantulus edwardii | reverse complement strand
GTTTGGCCCTTTTGATTTTCTGACTCTAGCTCCTCACACATTTCATTGTAATATTTTGCTTTGTCATCCCGTGCTGCCTTTTGGAATCTTCTGCTCAGCTCTTTAGTATCTTTAATTCTTCCTTGTGCTTTGTTGGCCAGTTGAAATCCTGTCTAGTTTGAAAGCGTTTTTGTTGTTAGGTGCCAACTCACTTTGACCCTATGAACAAAAGTTCTGAACTCTGTTCTATTCCATACCATCCTCACACTTCTAAACATAAGAGCCCCATTGCAGAAGTCACTGTTGCCAATCCACCTGGCTGAGGGTCTTCCTGTCCTTCGCCAACCCTCATCCATTCCCAACATCATGTCCCTCTCCAGGGAATAGCCCCTTCTAGCAACGTGCCCCAAGTGAGGTGAAGTCTCATCATCCTTGCCTCCAAAGAGCACTCAGTGTCATCTACAGTGGCATTATGGGTGTGTTCTGCTGTCAAATAGACTGAAGGAAACTAGTGCAAGGATGAAAAACATTAAGAAATTCCCACGCTAGACTGAATCTGTACTCACTTTGAATCAAATCTTCTTACTGAATCCTCTTAAATGCAAATAAGAGTAATTTGCCTTTGCTGAGATCCACTTTAAAGAAAACAAATCACCTTTTTATTTCATTCTTAGGGAAAATAAATAGGAAACATGACTCTTCCGTAATGCAATGTTAAGATGTGGAGAATAAGGCAGTAGACTCACGAGAAATGCCTAAGCGCTTGTTCCTTCCCAGCATCCTCCAACACCGATCGTTCAGTGAGGGCTCGGAAGCTGTGATACTGGAGGAGATTCCCGTCGCTGGGTTTCAGAATTTTGTCAGGCATATTTGCTCATGGTTTTCACACAACCAGGTAACCATTCCTTGTGTCAGTGTGTTACGAAAGCTTCAGGCAGAAGCATTCATTTTAGAGTACATTTTCCATGAAGAATGGGACAGGCTTGAAAGAAATGTCCACTTCTAGGATCACAGAAGGCTGCAGTAACACATTTATTTTTTTTTTTCCAATTGGAGCAAAGGCAAATTCTGAAGCCAACTGTCCATCTAAAGACATCAGTGCCCACCCCTACCAATGGGATACTTTTTTTTTGGTGTGCAGATTAAGGTACTATCATACTAAACAGAATTATTTGGCTTCAGGAATGTCATTTTGTAGTGTTGTCAGCTGAGGAAATTGTATCTGGCTTCCTAGGCAAGGTTAGACTTGCTGGTCAAGGCAAGAATCTACATTTTCATTTTCACATTCTCTTTCCCCACGTAAATGGTGTAAACAGATGAATGAACATTACTGCTGAAGTAGACCATGGTCACAGCGGAGGGGTAGCCACTCCAGCAGAGAAAGAGCGCTCAACTTGTGCAGCTAAGGGTACCAGTCTAGAACATCCTTTTTTTTAAAATTTTATTACTAATTTCCATGAAAATTTACAGAGACTTTGGATTTCCATTCACTGTTGCACTTTTCTCCCCTCCCAACCCTGCCCCCTAGTACACTACCCTCTTGGAAAAGTAAAAGAAAAATTCTTTCATTGTTTTACTATTCCTCCCCCCAGGTCCACTCCACTATGCAGCCTTCGCTCTGGACTCCTGTTACGACAAAAATACCTAATCACACATCCCTTTTAAATAGTTTTCTCCCTCATCTGTTTTAATGCAGTATACATCATTGAACCCATCTTTCTCAGTCTCCTCCCAACCCTGAGGTCAGTCCTGTTTTACAACAGTGGCACCATGCAGTATTTGTCCCTTTGTGACTGAGATACTTCACTCAGTATAATGTCCTCCAGGGTTACCCATTTTGAATAC
Source organism: Elephantulus edwardii (assembly GCF_000299155.1). Taxonomy (NCBI): domain Eukaryota; kingdom Metazoa; phylum Chordata; class Mammalia; order Macroscelidea; family Macroscelididae; genus Elephantulus; species Elephantulus edwardii. The sequence continues at coordinate 25,126,989 of NW_006399761.1, read as the reverse complement.
TATTGCATGAGTTCTTGTTTTTCAATACAGTGCAGTATTCCATTGTGTGAATATACCACAGCTTCTCTATCCATTCATTTCTTGATGGGAACTTAGGTTGTTTCCAACTCCTTGCTATTGTGAACAAAGCCACAATAAACACGGGTGTGCATATATCTGCTTGGTTGTCAGTTATGGTCTCTTTGGGGTATACTCCCAGTAGTGGAATTGCTGGGTCAAATGCTATCTCTATTTGCAACTTTTTGAGAAAGTGCCACAGTGGTTGCACCATTTTACACTCTCACCAACAGGGAATAAGGGTTCCAGTTTCTCCACAACCTTGCCAGCATTTGTTGCTTGCTGTTCTGTTAAAATTTTGCTATTCTGACTGGGGTGAGATGATATCTCATAGCTGTTTTTATTTATATCTCTCTTAGACCTACAGATTTTGAACATTTATTATTTTGTGTGTGTGTGTACCGTCAAATCGGATCTGACAGGTACAGGAGGAGATTGCCCCTCCTTCTCCAGCAGAGCATCTGGTGGATTCGAACCACGTACCTCTGGGGAACATTTCTTCATGTGCTTGTTAGCCATCTGAATGTCTTCTTCGGTGAAGTGTCTGTTCATATCCTGTGCCCATTTTTTCTATTGGATTATTTACCTTTATCTTCTTGTGGTGCTCAAGTATTTTTTAAATTCTGGATATAAGACCCTTATCTGATATGTCATTACCAAATACTTTTCCCCAGTCTGTGGCTTCCCATTTTACTGTGTTGGAGAAGTTTTTGGATGTGCATAGAGATTTGATTCTTAGAAGGTCCCATTCATCTATTTTATCTTCTCCTGGTTGTATGTTGAATATAATTTCTAAGTGACCGGATGGTTATTCCTCTCCCACTGGCAAGTTGGGATACGTCAATAGCTTTAGTAAGAGCAACGTGACAGAGGTCTGTAAGATACTGTCAACTGTGACTCAAGGGCTGATGCTGGGATTCATATCTGAAGGTGTGTCCTTCATTAGACAGGCATTTTGGACTTTGAATGTTAAAATGGGAGTCTGAGCTCCCTCAAAGCCCAGTTGAGGCCAAGTTCCTCTCCTTCATGATCTGTCTGCCACTGCTAAGCAGGAGAAAGATGTACTGTGTGATATGATGCCTGAGGGTCAGCACAAGTCAGACTCTACAGCACACAGTAATGGGCCTAGGTGGTTAAATAATGGGATGTTAACCAACAGATGTGTCATTTTAACTCACTTTTCACTCTAGACATTCTTCTGGTATTCTCTGCTTTCTGCCAAGATCCAGCTGACATTAGCTGTCATATCCCTCCTACCACGACCTCTTCTAAATCCAACCTGCACATCTGGCAGTTGACATGTTGTTCCAAATGTTTTTGGATGATTTTCAGCAGAATCTTGCTTGCATGTGATATCAATGATATTGTTCAATAATTTCCACACTCTGTTGGGTCACCTTTCTTTGGAATGGGAACAAACAAAAACAGCTTTCAGTCAGTTGGGCAGCTGGCTGTCCACCAGATTTCCTGGCACAACTTAGTGAGCACATCCAGGGCAGCATCTTTTTGTTGAAATAAATCAATTGGTTTGCTGTCAACTTCTGGAGTCTTGTTTTTTGCCAGTTCCTTCAGAGCAACTTGAACTTCCTCCTTCATCACCACAGGCTCTTGCTCATATGTTATTTCATGAAATTCCTGTGTCAGCCAATTCCTTCTGATAGTGACTCTGTGTACTCATTCCATCTTTTGACACTTCCTGGATCATTTAACAATCTACCCAAACTATCTTTAAGTATTGCCACCGTGTCTTTAATTTTTCAACTCCTTCAGCTTAAGAAATGCTGAGCAAGTTCAGCCCTTTTTTTTTGACTCCAGCTCTCTGCACATTTCATTATAGTATCTTGCTTTGTCGTCCCGAGCTGCCTTTTGAAATTTTCTCTTCAGCTCTTTGATTTCTTCCTGGAGCTTTGGCTTCTCAGTGCTCTAATGTAATACTCAGTCTCATCTGACTCACCAGTGGGCCAATTGGCAGCATCAGTATGGATGGTGAAGAGATTGAGATAGTTAACAGTTTCCATTTACTTGGTTTCAGAGCCAACACTCTTGGTAACAGTAGCCAGGAAATCAGGAGACAAATTGCATTGGGAAAGTCAGCTGTGAGGGACCTCTCAAGAGTACTGAACAGCAATGAAGTTAGGCTGGAGACTAAGGGGTGCCTGATTTGCATCAGGGAGTTGGACAGTGAATAGGGATGATAGGAGAATTTAAGCTTTTGAGCTGTGGTGCTGGAGGAGTGTTGAATTGAATATACCATGGACTGCTTAGGAGAACAAACAGGTTTGTCCTGGAGTGGGTGAAGCCAGAAAACTCCTTGGAGTCAAGGATTCTGAAGCTTCGTTTGTCATACTTTTTGGCATGGGCATCATGTTTGGGAGAGTAGAGGGATGGCGCAGGAGAGCAAGACCCTCGATGAGATGGAACGATTCTGAGTGGAGTGGTGGGAATGTGAGATGGCGAGGTTGGCACAGGATAGAACAGCGTTTAGGGCTCTTGTACATAGGGTCCCTATGAGTTGCAAGCAACTCAATGGAACAGAACCACCACCCACTCTAGAGAAAGGTGTCTCAGATTTATGGTTGTTCTTCCCAGTCCTGGAAGGTCACTTTGAATCTTAACTATTTTAGCACACTTGCTTTTGGCAGTAATGGAGTCTCTTACATGATTCCAATTCAAAGTTGGGCCCTGAGCCAAAGTTTAATGTCTTGCAATGCCTACGTGACTTTAGTAAGAATTCTGAGTCATATGGAATTTCTGTTCAGCTTTTTGAGGAAGGGCCAAACTGCCTTCCAGAATGGTTGCACCATTTTACAATCCCAACAATCCTCTACATTTATTACTTGCTGCCCTGTTAAACTTTTGCCACTCTTACTGGAGATGATACCTCATTGTGATTTTGGTTTGCATCTCTCTTATTGCCAGTGATTTGGAGAATTTCTTCATGTCTAACATTAAAACATCATCTTCTGTGAAAATTCTTTCCATGTCTTTTGCCTATTTTGTAATTGGGTTATCAGTCTTTTTCCTCATGGAGGCCCAGTATTCTGTAAACTTTTGTTGTCAGGCTCTTGTCTGAGATGGAATTACCAGTTAGTTCCCAGTCTGTAGGTTTTCTTTTCACTCTGTTGGAAAGAGTACTTGATATGCATAAAGATTTAATCTTTAGGTCCCATGCATCAATTCTATCCTCTTCAGATTGTATTATTTCTGGTTTTATTTGGCAGTCTATACCTTCAACTAGCACTTCTAAACTTGATTCCAGTTTCTCTTCTAATTGTTGTGGGTTTGGGCTTTACTCGCAGGCCTCTGATCCACCTTGAGTTGACTTTTGGATACGGTGTTAGATGTGGATCTTGTTTCAGCTTTCTGCAGGTTCAAGTCCAGTTTTGCCAGCACCATTTGAAGAGGTTATCATTTCCCCATTTGATAGCTTTGTTGTCCTTGTCAGAGTATCAGACCATAGATCACTGGGTATATTCCTGGGTTAATTCTGTTCCACTGGTCTATGTGCCTGCCATTGTACCAGTACCATGCTGTTTTAGTTACCCCTGAGGTACAGCAGGTTTTGAGGTCAGGAAGTGCTGTACCTCCAACCTTTTTTGTTTCTTTTAAGTATTTATTCGGGTCTCTTGTCTCTCCAGATAAATTTGATAATTTCCCTTTCAATCTCCTTGAAAAAGGAATTTGGTATCTGGATTGCACTGAACCTTGTTGATTGCTTTTAGTAGGATGGTCATTTTCACCATATTCTGCCTTTCCATCCATGGCTGGGGCACATTTATGTCTTTTATTATCTTTCAGAAAATGCTCTATAGTTTTGTCTAGGTCTCTTGTATCTCTAGTTACATTCACTCCCAAGTGTCTCAATTTGTGGCTGGCTATTGTAAATGGTATCCTTTATTTCCGTCTGAGTTCTTTGTTATTGTGGAAGAATCCTATTGATTATTGATCTTATATCCTGCCATTCTACTAAGTTAGCCTATTTAACAGTTTTGGGATATTTTTGTTGTTGTTGAGTTGGGGTTTTCTGTGTACACTAACTATCACATCATCTGCATATAGCAAGTTTAATAATTCCTTTGCAGATCTGGATGCCTTTTATTTCCTTGTCTTGTCGTATTGCCCTAGCAAGCACTTCGAATAGAATATTGAAAAGATGTGACAGTGGAAATCCTTGAGACTATGAGAACTGAGACACAACTGAGATTTGTACACCAATGTTCACAGGAGCATTATTCACCACTGCAAGAACACGGAACAGCCCAAATGTCCAACCACAAACAAATGGATTGAGAAATTATGGTACATTCACACAATGGATTACTATGCAGCACACAGGTTCAATAACTGTAAATATTACCTAACTTGGGAAGGACTGGAAAGCATTAGGCTGAGTGAACTAACTCTGTCACAGAAAGATAAATATTGCATATAACAGTTATTGTCGAATGAGGGAGAGGCTGGAAGCAGAGGGATGTGGATGTGCAGACGGAAGGGGAGAGTAATCATTGGGATGTACAATTTGATGGGTGGGGGAGTGAAATAAATGGGAAGAATCTGTTCAAATTTGTATTTAAATGTTGTAAATAAACTAGTAAAAAAATAAAAAATTTAGGCGAGCTCTGGTGGCAAGAAGCTACATGGTTCGAATCCACCAGATGCTCTGCTGGAGAAGGAGGAAAAATCTCCTCCTGTACCAGTCAGATCTGATTTGTTGGTACACACACACACACTTACTTTAAACAAACACCCACTTCACACAAGAATTCTGAGGTGAAAAAGGTGGCACTGACCATAACATAGAAGATTAAAAACTGCTGCACATGACTACTTCTGATGATTTTTTTATAACTACAATGAACCATCTAGGCTTAACCTCCTGCTTAAATTAAACGGGTGAAAGGGGGAAGAAGAAATTGGAAAACCTGTTCTATGCCTCATAGAAATTTTTGGTATTTAAAATTTGGGATTTTAAAACTCAAGGCACAGGCATTCTATCAAGTTACTATAAACGTATTTAACACTGAAAACATGAAATGTAAACTGAGCAGCTCCAATTCTCTTCCCCCCTCCCAGGTTATAGTTTAATCTAAGAGGAGCATCCCTGTATTGCTCTCTTTCCCCAGCCCCCTTTGTTCTGCTCCTGCCACATCTCTGCAGGATTTCTGTAAGGAGTATCCGTTTACTTGTGTCTCTTGCTTAGCCTTAAGGTAATGCCTCTCCCACACCCATTTACCTTTTAACTAGAGAGGAGAGCATCTCCTTCCCAAAAGGAGAGAGTCAGTCCAACTGTCCCAATTGCACTTTGTTTCATGAAAGCAGGTGGCTTATCAGGGCCATGCTCATGTTACACAATTGCTTTTACTTCTAAAACATAGAACATTTTAATTATAAAAAAAGATGTTAACAGCATTAAAAATCCCAGTGCTTCAAATTGGTTCTTCCCTATCCAGTCTTGCTCGGTAAGTGAAATTAGAAGGGATCCAAATTTTATGTGGGAAAAGAAAACCAGAATGGGGAAAAATGATGAAACACACTTGCTAAAACACAATCCTCCTTTCTCAGCAAACCAGGAGTGTTACATGCAGTCTAGCAACCAAATCACAACAGCTCAGAGTGGGGACCACCAGGATTTGCTTAAAGATGGTGGCCCTATCAGGCAGGTCTGAATGTGTCTTTCTTCAGTCCTAGCAATAATCCAGTCTCTTAAAGAAGGTTCAAGGAGTTTCCCAGTCCAGGGCACTAAATCAGTTAATTTTCCCATTCTAGCACACCTTTATTTTACAGATTTGTGCTTGCTGCAACTTTGTAGCTTTGGCAATGAACAAACGGGTTCACAGTGGCTTGAGGTCCTAGCTTAAACCGAAATAATCACTGTTATGAATACAGGAATAATTGTGAGCCACTAAAGGGAAAATAAATGTAAACCAAGTTTATTTTGCTTTTTTAAGTAGTGTTCTTAAAGCACTACAGCTTGGTAAACAATGTAAATTAGTATAAGTCATCTCAAAAGCCAGAGTTCTGTTTTGTTTTTTAATGAGTTGTTAAAAAGATGCAGCCTATTCTAACAGGATAAATATTTTTAACCATTTCACTTCGAGTTAATGAAGGCTCACAAATGAGCAACACTCCTCATTGAGGAAAACAAAAAGCTGTTGTCGACAAGCGACAGCACACACACACAACCAAAAAGAACTATGTAAAAATAACTGTGTTCCCGTAGCATTTGAAGTTGCTTTACAATGGGATGATATGCACATGATCTTGCTGCAAACTTGCCATACAGACTGTAATACATGGAGCCTAGACAAACACTTCAGTCCAAGAGGTGCTATTACTTCAGACGATGCAGCACTAGAATCCTTTTAACAACGCAATTTGTTTTACTCATTACCTTTTCTTCTAGACTGAAATACAGGCTAGAAAAAGAAAATGCTTCCTAATTAAAAATCAGTATTGTTTACAGGAAAAATTGTATAACTTGCATTAGAATTTACAAGTATATGTTCAATTGAATTTGCCTCCTCCCCAATCCCAGCCACAAAATGGGCATGAAGTAAGTTTTAAAAAAATGCCTTAATTTTTAACTTCATGCAAACTAAATAAAGATGACTGAAACAAAAGCTTAAACAATGGAAGGATATTTCACAGAAAATTTCTTATACAAAAAACACATAAGAAAAAGGGCCACTAGGTGACATTTTAATTTACAAATTGGCATCATTTTGGTCGACAAATATCTAGATGCTGTTTCCTTCTGCCAACGAGAGTTGTACAGAGAAAAAAAACCCAGCCTGATTCGGATTTTAATCACACATTTCTTCTGGAATTTCATGTGGATTAAGGATGCCAGGGACAGACATTTGAAGTTTATGTTTCTCTTCCTGAGCCTGTCTAAGGGCTGTTTCTCTTTCTTCCAAAAACAGATCAGATGTATCTTCACCTGCAAATTCCTGTGAAAACAGGGTTAAAATGTCAATGTAACAAATCTTACTATCTCTCCCCATGGAGACATAGCAACACTGTTTGAATTTATAAGAGATCTATTAGAAAAATGTTTCTCTGAAGGGTAATGGTGGTTCTTACACTGGATCAACTGTCTACATTTATTTATTGGTCTTGTTGTTAAGTGCTAATTTTGCAAGACACATTTTAAATGATCTAGACGAATTTTTATTTACAAGTTTTCAAAGTCATTAAAAACTTCCAAGTCGTAAGTTTTTCTATAAACCAATTGTGAGTTGCTGAGTGGTACAACTATGCATTACAATAAAAATACAAGTTTATTTCATGAATAAAACCATTAATTTTACCATAAAAATATAATTAGTCTTATATTTCTGTGTTTGCAAATATTTACCTTTATTTGTACTAGGAAATCCCTAAGGTGTTCCTTAAAAGCAGGAATATCCTGATTCAGGCTGAAAAGTCCCGTCACGAAGAGCTTAACTTGAGCACTGTAAATGGAAATATACCCATTTAGTAAACATGGTTTTTAACTTTTCTTAAGACAAAATGTTTGTGGTTGATTCTTTAATAAGCATATTTACTCCTGTAGATGAGGGAATGCAGACTTGAGGAGATTAGCCACATAGTCCTGGATAAACATCTGGTTGTTGAGTGGATTTCCAGGGTTTAATGGTGTATTAATTTTTCCTTCTTCCACCAGATTAAACATATAGGCAAGAATCGATGCATGCATTGTCAAACCTGTTGATAAGAAAATGATTAGCTACATAATGTGGTGACACATGTACCATCTAACACTTTTACAACTTTTTTGTATTCTTACCAGCAGTATGTGAGGTATCTGTCACAACAGAGAAAATGTGCTGAAGAATTTCACAAAAGTAGGTCTGATAGAAACTCTGTGCGGCAGCTTCCTCTTGGGCAACGTTTTGTAAGAGTGTGAAAAGGATCTGTAGGCCTGAAACACAAACAATGAGGGTGATTATATATGGAGGATACTCAAAATACTCAGCTATTCTCAAACTATGCAAAAGTCACTCAGTCAGAACACATGCTACAGTGGTCAGAATTGTCAATTTGTGGTGGTGTTGGTTTTTTTAAAAAAAATCAGTAACTAAGGGTTAGGTGAAATAAGGTGTGCTGTAATATTCAAGTGACAAAGGAACAAGTTTACCTGTATCTGCAACATTCCTCATAGTATGTTTGAAAGCCCAAATAATGGAATCCAAAACAAGTTTAAATTGTGCAGGTGGAATAGCCAGAAATGCTGGGAAACAGTGAGAATTAACAGCCTGAAGCAGCAAGAAAAAATTTGTTCTGTGCTCAGGATATTCCTCGAAGTCCTAAAAATAATTGGCAGGAAGAAAACAAAACTTTGAGAGTAAGCCCTTAAGGGAGCTATGCAGTCATCACGCTGATGCAAACACAGCTAACTACAACTCTGCAGGTCACTGCACTTTCTTCATGGGATGTCTGGTGGACAACATCAAAACACACTGCTTACTGAGAGGCAAGCCCAAAGACAAGACAATGACGATGAGACTAGCTCCTTGCATCGTATGAATCACCACACTAAAGAATGGAAGGTTCTCCCAATCAGTAAGGACTTGGCACATACAGAGCCCTGGTAGCCAAGTTAGTGGTAGGGAACTGTAGTAAATCAATTTATGATGAGCACTTGCCTCCCAAGAGATTTAGAGTCTCTGAAAACCTGCTGAAAGGTCAGGTATGAGTTGGTTCTGACTTTGCGGTATTCACCACCACCACAGGGTGGGGAAAAAGCCCGGGCTAATATTATAAAATTGTGGACATGTACACTTCACTTTCATGAGTCTTTTTCTTTTTGGCTTATATTGTCTCAACTATAAAATATAATTTTTCATGGATTTTTATACCTTTCTTCTAAATTAACTTTTTTTTTCTATAATTATATTTTATTAATTTTCATAAACATTTACAGATATTTTGGGCTTCCACTCATTCATTGTTGCACTATTCTCTCTACCCTCCTCCCAGTTTGTTCTTGTCCAAATGCCGCAGTGCTTGTCAAAGCCAGTTCTGATTAATCTTCTTTGTCAGTGTATCCTTTGCCATTCCCTATCACTCCTCCCTGAGAGAGATATAGCAAAACTATTACTTCCTTCATCTAAATTTTCAAATATTTAGTTTGGCTCCTTACTGATGGGCGGCTACCAGAGCTCTCCCTAGATTTCTAAAGACCGGGAATTTCTATTGTATAATGGCAAAGTAAGCAACATACCTTATTTATCATATTTAGTGTGCATTCAAAAACAGCATCAAATATTTGTGGTATTTCTGCTGTTATATGTCCTCCTAACTTGTTGACAATGATAGCCATCGTACTAAGAACCTCTGGTTCTCTAGCAGCTGGGACATTTCGCTGATAATCTATGAGAACAGCATCCAATAGAGGAGGAACAAAATTTTCTGCTACCTGTTGGGGGGAGGAAATTGATAAGAAATTAGGCCATTGTTGCCTATATGACTAAGATTTTCTCATATTCTTTTTAGTAAGATTAAAAAATAATACATAGCAGTGATGTTTAAAATAATGTCATTGCTCCCAAGACACACTAGTATGGCTGAATGAAGTTTCTAAGAAAACCATAAATGTAAGATGAAAGACAATGGCCAGTTTTGAACACAGTTCACCTTTCAGAACTTGTATTAGCAACCTTTACAATTCCTTATCAACTATGTTTCCTGAGAAAGTATTTCATTACCAAGAAATAATACTCAAAAACCAAGATTATATAACTATAAATCACACACTTTTCAATATTCTTTCAAATAGGACAGGACTTTTGCTGGGGACAGAATGTTACCACGAAAGTTGCATGGTAGTAAGAACAAAACATTCAAAATCTTCAATATGGAAACTACTCACTATTATTAGAGGGAAACGAATTAGAATTCTCTATTGTGTGTGTATATATACATGTACTAGAGAGACAGTGCATTTCAGAGAATTCAAAATCAACTTAGAAAAGCCCTCTCACTTACCATCTGTGGATCATTGGAGCGGCTTACCCATCCAGATATTAACTTTAAAGTTTCCCTCTTCACTGTCCGCATACTTCGTATCAGTGGTTGTTTCGTAACCATCTCACCTGAAAAATATAATCAAGGGGAATCTAATGTGACCAATAAAATCTTACCAGGGAAGTTCTGTGTATTTTTCAGGTGTTTATTACCTTTAAAACCGAAAACTTTAAAGACAATTTTTAAATAGGTGTACTAGCAATTAAAACGTTGCCGCAAATGACGGCAAACGTGTTTCTAAGTACAGTTGTCAATTTAAAAGTGTGCAGCAACGTGTTAAGAAATTAATTTTTTTAAGATTCGCTAGAACATGTGAAGATGAATGTGAGAAATACTAAAGCAGTTTATGAGAGAATAAATTTATTACTCAACACTCCAGAAAAATTCAGAAGTAACTACCATTAGCTTGGATAGCTGCAGAAATATTTTCACTGAGGCACTTGTATACATTAAGCATATCTAAATAAATTCTTCCAAGTTGAATTACAAATGGGTGACCAACAGCTTTGCAGGCTCGCACATTTGTTTTTAATATGCTACCAAGTTGCTTCACTGTTTCAGGATCTTTAAGTATATCCACATTCTGTGAAAAACAAAACAACAAAAATCCTAATTACCAAATGAAAATTCACTAAAGCAATAAAATGTCCTTTGCCCCAAACCATTATGCTTTATAAGCCTAACTGTTATCAGCCAAACAAAACACAAAAACATGCAGGTCAGACATACATATCCCCAACACAGAATTCATTTCCTGGTCTCCCTGGCTGGGAGTGTGGCTTTGGTAAACGGTGCTAGCACTTACTTTGGTGGCCTGCTGGATTATGCTGTCCCACACCTGGTTAGGGAGCAGCATGTACTTTTCTATCAAATGCTCCTGCACTGTCTGGTCTGTCTGTGCACCAATCATGTACCCCACAGCTTCATAAAATGTATGGACCTATTTGGAAAGACATTGTATAGTCATACACTTTAATACAACTGACAGACAATAAATATAACAGACATTCTTTATATTCACCTCACAGATTCTGATCAGTATCTTTCTAAGAATAACACACGCTTAATGTTTAACATACCTGCTGAGGCTGAAGATCACAAATAATAGTGTTTATGTTGTTCAAAATCTCATCAATAAATGGCATCACTTCTCCAACCTGCACCTGAACGAAATGTCTGCGGCATTTCTGTGCTATTTTAATGAAAGTATCACAAGCCATATCTTGGACTCCATCGTGGGTCTCTATGAAAAAGACCAACACAACACATTCATCTATTTTGCTCAACAACAAAAAGGACCACAGTAAAAGAAAATAAAGAGACTTACCATGCATAAATTCAAACAACTTGTTAACGACAGTCTTCAAAAATTTCCAGTGAGCTCTCAAAAATCTTGGATACTGACCTACTATATACATGATATTTGATGCAATAATAGCTTTATTATCTTTGCCTCTTTTCTGTTCACATAATCCTAATAGATCCTGTAAAATAGACAGAATACACATCATTTATAATAAAAAATAGGTTCACTTGAAGGGCCCATTTCAGCTAAGTCCCTTGTTTACCTTTATTACAGTAACAAGAAATCTTTTTTCATCCTCTTCATGCATAGCTCCACTAATGGAGCCTATTGCCCAACATAATGTATTCAAATTTTTCCACGACCACTCTGTACCATTCACTTGATTGTGAAGTTTCTCAGTCATAATTCTTTCTGTGTCGACATAATCCAGATGAGTAAGGTAAACTAAAAAGAAGGGGGAAAGGTTCTGAATTTCTCAAATGTAAAAACTGATGAGCAAAAAGAACATTGATAAGAACAGCACATTAACAGATTTAGGGATGACAAGAACCATAATGTCTAAAAATTACTTGGCACCCATAAAAAGTTTACATTATCAAGGGAAAAATTAGGTGACTATTATTAGCAACTTACCTAATGTTTCTCTCATATTCTTATACAAATTTATGGAATCTGTATCCTTCATGAATTCTCTCACAACTTCTCCCTGATCATTTTCGACAACCAACACCTCCTCTGGTTTAGCCATACGACTAACCATCAGTAAACGGACCTATTCAATAAGAAACCAAGCAATACAAAGGTGTTTTTATTTGTAAAAGAAGAACCCCCCCACCCCCAAACCCTCCAACCACATTAAACTGAGAAATGCAGCCTCTTTCCAAATTAACAGTACCATATGAAATAGATTCCCCATCCCCCAGAGATCCTGACTGATTAGGCTATAATCCATTTCCAACATAGGTTTTCATTTTTTCAGACAACTCACAGGGGATGACAGTTTTGATAACCCAGGGAGCTCTGGTGGCCTAGTGGCAAGAAGGTGCACTGCAATCCTGAAGGCACACTATTTGAATCCACCAGATGCTCCTCTGGAGCAGGAGGGGCATTTTCCCCTTGTACCAGGTAGGATCCAGTTTATGGTACACACATACAAACATAGTAAAATTAGTAAAAACAGTTTCTGAAAACCCACACTTTGAGAACTACCGTGCTTAATAAGTCAACCTCTACTATATTTAGACCAACCGCTATCATTTTCTAGTTTTAACATTCACAGTGAAGATGTCATATTCTCACTAACTTGGGCAAAATCGTCCTAATGTAATAGCAAATATTTCATTCAAAAGATACACAAGGAAAAAACCCCTCAAAACAAACAAACAAACAAACAAACATCCACCCACTGACTTTACTGTTACCTTAGATAACACGGGCAAATAGAGCTGTCTCCTGGGTGGAACATCAAAATGCTGACTTCCAGACAGCAGTGGTGAGGCAGATGTAGAAAACGGGCTTTCTCTATAGAGTTCAGCTGCCAAATGGTTCCAGTACTCAAGACAAATCTTAAAGATTTCCGTTTCTTCTACTTCTGATACCAACAACATATAATGAAGGGCCTATACATAAGACAAAAACTATTAGAATAATCCATAGACATTATTAGCCGTCTCAAACTCTTTGCTACTTTAAGGAGGAAGCAATTCTCTAACAGAGTTGATCAGTGAATGCTTTTATCATTCTCTCATTAAGTGCCAAGACTGACCTTTAGTCAAATAGCCAAAGGTGAAAAAAAAAAAAGCCAAGTGTTCACGATAACTAGACTTATGATGGAAATCTAGACAGGTAATAAATCTCAAGACTTATTGGTCTCAGAGATTAATCCAAGTACTGGTCCCTCCTGGCCAAGGACATCATGCTTGGAAAGTTAGAGAGAAAGAACCTGGACGAGATGGACCGACACATTAACTGGGATAATAAGGTGTTGGCGTCAGAGAGACGACTCAGCAAAGGACAGGTTTGGAGTTATTGCACATAGGTCGCTATATGAGTTGCAGGTGACTAGATGGTACATTGTAACAACAACTATCAAAAAGTAGAGCAAAGGCAAATTTTTAAAGAGTTAGTATAATATGCAGAAAAGAATGTGAGGAGACTAAAGTGTCGCTAAAGCTTACCTCCATCAGAGTCTCCCTGAGATTTGATCTTTTTTCTATAAGCTGGCCATGTTCTTTAAGGAAGGTGCAGAGAAACAAACTGAGATTTTGAATAAAGTTCTGTTCATCATCTTTTCCATTTGAGTATGCAAGTCGAATGTTAGTATTTAAAGGAAGCATCTGCGAGTTAAACAGCGAACTATCAGTCCACATCGTAACCAAAACGCACTATTAAGTCTCACGTGTTCTCCTTACTCTAATGTTATGCGTATGATAGCGTTTTCTACTTCTGTGACTTAGTCTTTGTCTAAGAATAAAACTATACTGCAGATAGTAAGAGAAAATTTTTTGCTGCAGAGCTGGAACCACTTCAAAGTTGACCCTCCAATAGGCTTCTTGAGGCTGTAAATCATGTAAAAGGTTCCCCACCTTTCTCCCATGGAGCCACTGGCAGACTGCAACCTCTAGAGACCCTTTTGTGTTGTAGCAGTGCAACTCTCCACACATGATGCCATTAAGTTTCCTAAAAAGTACTTGTGTGTGCTTTTATGTCTATATCTGTATTTGTATAAAAAAAGACTCACCTAATTAATTCATACCCCAAACATACATAGTACAATTAACTTTTTAGATCATTTCATATCTATCTTAACAAAATTATACTACTCACTTAAGAAATAATCTAGTATAATATAGATAAGCACTAACGTGTGTCTAAATATTACCAAAATATATGGCCATGATATGCTCAGAACCTTTAGATTTAAAAGAATTTTCACAATGCTTACAAAATTTATGCTTGCATGGTTCAATTGTAAGCCAACGTCTCTTAAAAAAAAACAACAAAAAAGTTTTGAACCAAGTATTTGTGCAATATTACCTTTTTAAGCTGCGTCATTGTCATTGTAAATAGTATTACAAATTGCTCCGAATACTGGCTTACACTCACACCAGCAATTTCAGTGAGGCACTTCAGAGAGACATTTCGAAACATTGGAACATTCAGAAACTATTTAAAATAAACAAAAAATGTCAGTGACCTGAAAGGTAATTTCTTTAAACTAACAGAGGATCTCTCTACCCAAATAGGATTTTAAATCAAGAACACAGAGGTAAACAATATTTAATTAAAAAAATATCTAATAGTAAGTAGTTTTGAAGCAAATTTTGCTTTTATATCTTAAAACCTGGAATGTTGCTTACTAACTTTCCTAGGCTTTATTTTACCACATTTAGGGACATGAACCCTTTTATGAATATTATTAATGGGCCCAAGATTTTAACACTGCTTTGAATTTTAGTTAAAAGAGTATTTAAACTTGAAGGAACATTACAGAGCTTGATGTCATATGGTGCTCCTTCAATGTTATCATAACAAACCCAATGCCACTGCTTTCCAGTCTGTGGAAACTTACTTCACAGTGATATGTATTCAACTGAATGCTGGTAATATTAAACCAACTGATTATTTTTCACATCAAATTTGTGAATTACACGGTGGCTGAAACAGGATACCAAGACTATCTAAAATAATTTCTAGATTAAATTATTACTTTCTTTAGAGACAAAGTTACATTATAAAAGCAAGTAAATTTTTATCTATTGAGCTTTAGAAATGAAAATAAGAGCATCTGTCTATTAAGTGATCAATATAATGAAAATATTTAACCATACCTTATAAATTAATGTGCCAATTAACCTGGTCTCAAAAATATATCCCAGTGGAATCCAGTTAAGAAATCTGAGTAACGTTTCCAAGGTTGCATGTACAAGCGGAGCATTTTGAGAATTTTCCTGCAACACACATACACTTATAAAGATTTAACATCCTATAGTTAACTGTTATTTTAAAGTAAGAAATTTCAAGCACTTACCATCACAAACTGACACAGCTGAAATATTTGTGAGAACTCATTGCACATGCTATTAAAAAAAAAAAAAAAGACAGTAAATGTAAACACCTAAAATAACGTTATCAGAATTTACAAAGCTATCAAAGTTTATTGTCAATCAAAAAGAAAGCATTTTGGGATTTTTTTTGGATGTGCATTCTTTGTTTTACTTTATTAATTTTAATTAAGAAGGTAATTTTTAGTGGAATAATTTCAACAGACTTCTTCAAAGGAAAATGGCACAGGACCAAATCCTTAAGTCTCAAACTCAAATCCAGAGGGAATTCCTTTGGAAGCTTGTATGAATAAAGTACTGTGTTGCTGATGACTAGATGCAACTCTACCTACAGTTTCCCTAGTTATGCACTATAAGTCAGCCTGGTATGTTCTTAGGGAACTGACAAAAAGCAAGGCTACTAAATAATCAGGGCATAAATGATCTCCTCATGGTAACTTGATCATAAAAAAGACCGTACGTTTTTTGAGAACTCTTGAACTGTAACCTTTCTGCAGAAAAAGTGAGAGAAATCTTTGGGAAATTTCAGCCAATAGTACAAAGACTACTCACCACCCTACAGAAAATGGCCAATACTGGCCCCATGTTGCAGTCATTTAATCTGCATTCTAAAACCATTATAAAGAATTAAGCACATCAATTCCTTAAAAAACAAAAACCCCACATTCCAAGTTATCTGAGAAATGATTTAAATACACTGAAATAAAGAATTACTTGCCTGTCTTTCAAATGCTTAGCTTTTACTTGTGTGATCTGTCCACTAGAGAAATCAAACACTTCTTCACTTAAGAGCTTAAGAATCACCATATTATTCTGACAGAGGCTTTCACTGGTCCTACTTGCTCCCACAATGTCGCTGATAAAAGTTGGCCAGTGTTTGGGCCATTCTTGCTTCAGTATCTAAAATAAGATATTACATGTTATTTAACTTGTCAAAGGGAAAAAAAAAACCCACAAAAAAACAATACCCCAAACAAAATTTTTCTCACCAAGGAACTGTTTAACTACAAACCAGGTATAATTATCAACCAATTTTTTCATGCTTTCTTAAAGCAGAAACAGAAATGTGGCACTCTCCATACCTAAACTGGGTAGAGTATACAACACACATAAAATGTCTGCTCAGGTCCCACATAAGCTTTTGTATAACCTAAAAAGTGGTCTAATCTGGTTCACACAGGTTATCATACTTGCTTAATAGATACATGTGCGAATTATCCTGTAACTTCCAAAGGCTTACTCAAGAATCTTAAGACAATGTTAAAGGGACAAAATTTTTCCTGTATTTTTTTTAAACAGAATATATTAAGTCAACACAGGAAAGATAAACATGACAGAAGTACTCTATATTGGGCCTTGAAAAACAGCATGGGTACTAGTATGTAAATTTTAAAAAAAGGAGGTGCTGCAATTAGAAACAAACTTTCACCAAATGTCTAAAAGACTGAGAGGTTTAAATGTATTATATTTCAATCTGTAATCTTCATTTTCTAGGGCTACTGCATTTCTAAAGAGATATTCATCAATGGTGCTGCTGCTGGGTACCCCCAGATTCATCCCAAGTCACTATGATCATGTAGGACAGGACAGACATAAAGATTCTGAGGCTGTAATTTTTAATGGAATGATTGCCGAGTCTTTGTTCCTATGGAACAATGATAAACCCCAAAGTTAAGCAGACAAGTGCTCAAACCAGAGTGTCACCAAAGCCTAAAATAATGAAGTACCATTTTTCATACTAACACCTCCTCATTTAGAGGTGAACAAAGCCCTCAACAACAATTGGGGAGTGTAGCAGAAGAATCTTTTTGTTCCTGTAAACTAATTTCCCAAAAGACCTTTGCTCTGGCAAATTTCTTTACATACCAAATAGAAAATAGGTAGATAAAGAAAATTCACCACAATCTAAGCAACAGACTTAACAATATATGATTAACTCACAATAAATTATTGTCAAACATATGGTAAGGTTATTACAATCACTAGACTGCTATCATTACTTCTGAAACAATCTAAGCCAATGAACCATTGAGTAGGTTTTGACATTCTGCATAAGTAATAAGTTCAATGAAGCATTTAATTCTAAGGATATTGTGAATAGCTCACCTGAACAAGAATCATATTTAGTTTCCCGATATATACCTTCTCTTTCTAAGGAAAGAAAAAAATTAGATTAAATGAAAGCCTAAAATATACATCATCATCATAATAATACAGGCTCCGCCTAGGAGAAAGAATTTCAGCTCTATTATAAAAGATTATACAATATATGTTTGTCTACTCACAACAAAAATAGGAATGATATCAACTCAGAGACTCAGTAACTAAACAACGTTACTCTCCAAATAATCTCCAAGAAACTCTTACCTCTACACAAGTTGGGTCAGATGATGTCTTGATAATGAGTCCAACAACATATTTTTTAATCCCTATAAAAAAAATTGCACATGAAGGATAAAAATATATTGTTGGACATTATGTAACATGCTAACAAAATATCGAGAACCACAAATAAAGTCAGATAATAGATCCCAATCTCAATGTTAGCATTAAAAAAAGGAGAGCCAATTATTTTATTGTAATACTGCTTTTGAAGGTCTATTATTTCCCTTTAACAGAACACAAGTTAATCACAAGAGCTTTCCCAAATTATCTTAAGATACTCTTCAATGTCACAGAAGTACATAAACCACTTTACCAAATAGGTTGAGTATCTGTGGTTTCAGGATATGAAGCACCCTAAAAGACTAATTATATATTCATATTTTTATGGATCCAAATAGCAAAAACTTTGAATAGGCATCAGTGATGGCTGTTACTGTTTTCTAATTTATACTCATGTTGTTGTAACTGTTGTTGTGTACTGTTGAGTGGGAACCAACTTATAGTTAATCCTACATCAGGTTTTCAGAGGCAGTTCATCTCCAGGAACAGCTTGTTGGCCAAGAATCGTGTGCTTTCATGATTGCAGTGCACCTTCTTGAAGGCCACCAGAGCGCATTACACTCTTCGCATTAAGTTTCAGAATTTAATTTTCCTCCCAAGAGTCTGACTCTTTACAAGAGTAAAACGTCTTTTTAAACTTTTAAGACATCTTCTATTTTAATTTGCTGAGCCATCAACATTAATTCTATAGGTCCTTCTAGGCAAAGTTTCTTAAGTACCAAGAGGATTAAAAATGTTACCTTTCATTAACAACTTCCAATGCGTGAGGCAATGCTGCTAACGGAACCAATTAGCTATTCTCACAAAGTAGCATAAGGACTATAAATACTACCATATCTGTTTAAGTATGCCTTTTCTACTAAATGTTAGAAAATATTTTCCATTTGCAAAGCTTTCGGAATTTGTAAATGTGAAGCTGTGTGTGTAAAACTACCTCTCAAATTTGGAATTTTAAAGTCAATTTATTCAATTAAATGGAATGAAACAGCCAACTCAAAGGTAGCAAAATGGTCATGTAATTGTAAAAGTTCCTTCTATTATGAGTTGAAGTGTTAAAATTACTCTTTTATTATCTATGATTATAGTTCATCAGTATTTAAAAACAGATTTTATTAACCAAGACAAACCGGTCATTCCCTCACCTGAAAAACAAAAAACAAAACCTTTCCTAATTGTGGAAAACCCTTCATAGAACGAGTGTTACTGCTTAACAATGTAATGGTGAATTAACTCCACAGTGCCATAGAACTGAGCTGACCTTGATTCCCAGGGACACTATGTGGTACAGAATACAAGAGTGCACTACAGAGGCTGCAAGGCATCTTTGTGAGACCTTTCAGAAGCACTACCAGGCATAGTACAAGAAAAATTTACTTCCTCAAGGTATGTTATCAACCACAAAGGTGTGAACAGTTAAAACATACTAATAAATGTATCCTCCTTCCAAATCACACTGCTTAGGCATTGTTTCCTTCCCTTAAAAACAGAAACTACTTAATCTCATTCTAAAAAGGGGGAAGGAGGGCCCAAACAAAACCAGCAAAGATAAAACACATTCTACAACTGACCTAAAACTCGTAAAATTAGCAGGGATACAAAACTAAGAATTCCAAGTTATCTCCTGTTAGAGAGACACAAAAACCTGTCATATAGAACGATCATGACAAAGGATGAAATGGGAAATGTGAATAAAGTGTGAGTAGTTCAGTTGGTAGTACTGATAAATTTCTTGTTTAATTCTTATTACTATGGTTATGTAGGTTGCTAATATTAGGAGATGGTGGAGGATCTGTATGAAATTTTACAACTTTTCTTGAATTCTAAAATTATTTCAAAATAGTGAGTGGCTTTGTAAATAGACACAAAATAGCCAACTGTTTAAAAAGGAGATTTTGATAACGCAACACTTAAAAGAATCAAAATATTTTAAGTGATTACTTAGGGAAATACAAACATCACACAACACTGTTAGGAAAAATTACTTCTTATGTGCTGTCAATGTATGTTAAAGCCACCCCCCATCAGTACTCTAGTGGTGTACTCTTTCGTTCTCTTGTAAAAACAGAGACTGTGGTTATGTGCCGTGAGTCACGTGCAACTCACAGTGACCCTATGTACAACAGCCTAAACCCTGCTCTATCCTGCACCTATCTCACTGTCTTCCACACACCTACTCCCATTACCCCAAATCACTGAATCAATCCATCTCATTGAGGGTCTTTCTCTCTTGCTCTGTTGCCCTCCCCCACAGCATGAGGTCCCTCTCCAAGGACTGGTTTCTCCTTGCAGCATGTCCAAAGTATGTCAGATGAAGCTTCAGAATCCTTGCCTCCAAAGAGCAGCCTGGTCTCACCCTCTCTAGGACAAGGCTGTTTGTCCTCCTAGCACTCTATGGTATATTCAATATTCTTCTCCAGCACCAAAGCTCAAAGAAATCAATTCTCCTTTTATCATTGCTAGTCACTGCCCAGCTTTCTGATGCATACCAAGTAACTGTTAAATACCAAGGTCTGGATCAGGTACACCTTAAGTCTCCGGGCTAACATCATTGCTCTTCAATACTCTGGGAAGAGGACTCTGACAGCAGACTTTCCCAATGCAATTCTTCTTTTGATTTCCTGGCTGTTGGTACCAAGAATGTTAACAATCTCAATCTCTCCACCACCTATCATAACTGCCCAGCTTTCTAATGCATAGCAAACAATTGCAAAAACTGTGGCCTGGATCAGGCACACCTTTTATCTCCAGACTAACATAGGGTGAGGAAAGGAATTCTAAAAAGTATAATGTATTGGCTAGCTCTGGTGGCCTAGTGGCAGGAAACTGTACTGCAATCCCAAAAGTGCTCAGTTCAAATCCACCAGATGCTCTGCTGAAGAGGGAGGAACAATCGCCTCCTGTACCAGTCAGATCCAATTTGACGGTACACACATACAGACAATGTTTAACAAAGACCTAAATACAACCTACGGTTTTCAAGTAAAACAAACCCCTTACTGGATTAAGACTCAATAAAGATTGTCATTATCAAGGATTTCATTTTATTTACTGTGCATCTGTAATCCATACTCGTGGAAGCAGCAGTCAAGCAATCAAAAGACATGCAGCACTATAGTGCACCTGACTCGAGCCATGGCATTTCATGTGTATGTAAAAGACTGTAGCAGAACTGTGTTGCTAGCAGAGAATATGGAATACACCATGACCTGCCAGAAGAACTAATCCTCTCTTGGAAAAAGTATGACCAAAGTTTTCATTACAAGTAAGGATGTTAAGAGCTGCCTCACAGCTGCATTGCAATCCCAGAGATATGCAGTTTGAATCCAAGAAATGCTCTGCTGCAGAACGAGGGGCAATCTCCTCCTGCATAAGTCAGATCCAATTTGATGGTACACTGACAGACACAGACACACACAGACTCTCTCTCAAGTAAATTAAAAATCAAACAAAAAAAGTCACCTCACACCCGAGGTAAGGTAAGGGGGGGGGGGGGGGGAAGGGAACCACACGCGGGTGGGATATGCTTGGAGAATCCCAGAACATTTGATCCTTCTAATGCGAAACCTATACTTGGACCAGAAGGCAGTTGTCAGAACAGAGCACGGGAACGCTGCATGGTTCAAAACTGCAAAGGGTGTATACCAGGGATGCGTTCTATCTCCGTATCTTTTCAACCTATAGGCAGAACAGATTATCCGGGAGGCTGGGCTCTATGAGGAGAAATGTGAGGTCAAGATTGGTGGACGATCTATCAACAATCTGCTTTATGCGGATGACACAACCCTGCTAGCTGAAACTGAGGACCCGAAGCACCTGCTGCAGAAGGTCAAGGACTGCAGCCTCCAATATGGATTGAGGCTCAATGTCAAGACAAAGATTCTCACCACTGGACCAATTGGCAGCATCAGGATAGATGGTGAAGAGATTGAGATTGTACACAGCTTTAGTTTGCTTGGCTCCACAGTCAACACTCTAGGCACCAGTAGCCAGGAAATTAAAAGGCGCATTGCCATGGCAAAGTCTGTTGTTAGGGACCTCTCCAAAGTACTAAAGAGCAATGGTGTCTCTCTGGAGACTAAGGTGCGTCTGATACAGGCCATGATCTTTGCAATCACTTGTTATGCGTCAGAGAGTTGGACAATGACCAAGGAGGATAGAAGGAGAATTGATGCCTTTGAGCTGTGGTGCTGGAGAAGAGTACTGAGAGTACCATGGACGGCTAGGAAAACAAACCGATTCATCCTGGAAAGGGTTAAACCGGGCAGCTCCTTGAAGGCAAGGATTCTGAGGCTATGTCTAACATACTATGGACATGTTGTATGGAGGGACCAGTCCTTGGAGAGGGACATCATGCTTGGGAGAGTGGAGGGACAGAGCAGGAAGGGAAGGCCCTCTATGAGGTGGATTGATTCAGTGACTGGGGTAACAGGGATGGGTGAGTCAGAGGCAGTGCGATTGGCACAGGACAGAGCAGAGTTTAGGGCTGTTGTACATAGGGTCGCTATGAGTCTCAAGTGACTCAATGGCACATAACAACAACAACAATAAACAGTTAAGAAGAGTGTCAAAGAGAAGGCTCAAACAGCACCACACAGAAGACTGCCGGGATGGCACCTAACAAGTGTGGTGCAGGCCTGCATTCGGCTGCCCCGAGGGCTACTGGGAGCTGGAACTGATGGCATCTATTAAGTGTCTTAGACTGAATGCAAGATTATGATGATGGATTCTGCTACAAATAACAAGTGTCTAAAGCCACCAGTGTAGTCTCAATCTAGAAAAAAGAGGACTTGGTGATTTCTTTAGGGAATGAGAAAAGTTCATCAGATTGGTCATTACTTTTTTTAAAAACACCAAACTACTATTTTCTCTTTGCAGAGACAGAGAGATTAATCCGTAGATGGGCAAAAGATGAAAACAGGTAAAGAAAAAGGTGTTAAAAAACTGGAAAGCTCCCAACACGCAGAAAAATCCTCTCATTATCATTGTTCTAGATAATTAGTAATTTTAACTCCATGTCATATCTTTCAACATATCAGAAATGTACCTAGACACTTTCATTTTAATACTGTCCACACATTTATTCTTCTATGCCTAACTCGGAGAGGGCTGCTTAATGTTAAGCAGTTGCATTGCCAACCCTACGGTAAACAGTTCAAATCCACCAGATGCAAGATGTGTACTCTCTCTTGAGCAATTTACTGCTGATTCTGAAAACCCTGCTGGAGGATCAACCGTGAGTTCTTCCTTGATGGATGGTACACAACATGAAAATACCCAACTCTGTCCTCAAATGTCATCCTTCTGTAAATCTACCCAAAATTTAAAAAATTATAAAATTTAAAAAGATAAAACAATGGTGTCAAATATTTACAAATGGCAAGAATAGCTAAACTTTCTTGCTAACTGAACAGAAAATGATACATTTTAAGTCTCTCTTATTCTTCAGCTACTAAAACCTGTATTTTCTTTTTCAAAGGAATTAGGCTCTGTCAGTTTAAATCTCTTAAAACAAGGCACCACCACTAGACAATTTAAGTCAGTAAAAATTATCTTTAATGTGTAGTTGTTGTTGTGCACTGTTGAAATCAACCCAAAACTGATCCTTTGGTGGGTTTTCACCGGAAAGGTGATTCACAATGTGAAATTACTAGTTTCAAATTATTCTGAAAGTGTATTGTAAGCTGAGATAACTTAACGGGGCGTTTGAGGAGCATAAATATCTTCCCAATTAAAACACCATCAAGTTTTTCAATGGACTCTCATACTGCTTTAGCAGTCCTAAAATCCCTTCCTCAGGCCATGCTTTTATCAACAGAAAACATTTTTACTGAAGTTTTTATTTACAAAAAACAGCAGCTATGTATACCTCTCCAAAGAACTAAAGAGCAATGATGTCAGTCTGGAGACTAAAGTACATCTGATACAGGCCAAGATCTTTGCAATCACTTGCTGTGCATCAGAGAGCTGGACAATGACTAGGGATGATAGACAGTCGATGCCTTTGAGCTGTGGTGCTGGAGAAGAACAAACAAGTTCATCCTGGAGAGGATGGAATCAGGCTGCTCCTTGGAGGCAAGGATTCTGAAGCTTTGTATGACATGACATATTGCAAGGCGTGATCAGTCCTTGGTAAGGGAGGGTGGAGCGACAGTACAATAGAGGAAGGCCCTTGAGGTGGATTAATTCAGTGACTGGGGTAATGGGGGTAGAGATAAGACTGGAATAGGATAGAGCAGGGTTTAGGCTGTTGTACACAGGGTCGCTATGAGTTGCAGGAGACTTGATCGCACATTGTAACAACATGAATATTTTATTCAAAACAAGATGCACTAGAGTGAAAACACCTTATCAGAAAGCAGCATTAATCCATGTATCCTCACAATCCAAATTTATTTTATTTTCCAAACTAATTTCAACAAAGATGTTATTTTTTACAAGTTATTTTTTCAAGCCTATTAATATCAAAGAAAATACAAAAGCTATTTTTTATTAGTTTGCTTACAAAGTTTGTTCACATTGTGTTTCAGACTGTTCCTCATTCCCATTCACTGTTTCAGGGTATGACCACCGTCTTTTCAGGTCTGTACCCAATCTTTCCCATTTCCTTTAGGCCCTCCCTCCATCCAGAAATTCTACAACTCTCTGGTTTTGTCCCTACCCATTCTTATCTCTCTGCTCCCACCACTCCCCCACTTGGATTTCCATACATGTTTTACTAGTTTTCCTTCTACAGTTACAATAATGGTCTTATGCAGTATTTGTCCTTATAAGATTGAGTTGGTTCACTCTCTAGTCTCTCCCAAATTAGTCTTTCTTGAAATCACTGCTCCAGAGTGTTGGATAGCATCCCACTGTGTGAATGTACCACTTTATGGTCTTATTTTAAATGAAAACCTGAAAGAATCAGTAAGTCAATTTAATTTCCAACTATTTAACATCAACTTTAGATTGTGAAAAAGATGAGATTTAAATAAATCTCAGTCTGATCTGAATCCCCAAAAGGCTGAGCTGATATCACTTGGTTATTTTACTGGAAGGGCTTAAGAAAGTTTTCCTAGTTCATGTAAAAAACGCTCACAGAAACCACCAAAAACTACAAAATTCATCAAGAGAAAAGCTAGGAACACTAATCTAGACATCCTAATACACAGCATCAGCAGTCTTTCAAGCATAATGAAAAACTTACAACCAGGAGAGAGAAAAAAATAGATGAACAGGACCCTCTAAGAATCAAATCTCTATGTACATTTAAAAACTTCTCCAACAAATAAGGATACCTGCACAATGGGAAAAAATAAGGGACTTAATTCTAAAATATATAGACTATTCAAGCATCTCAATGAGAAAAAGGTAAATAATCCAATCCCCAAACGGGCAGTGGATTTGAACAGACAATGTGACCAAAGACAAACTTCAGATGGCAAACACACACATTAAGAAATGCTCAAAATCTGTAACCATCAGAGATACAAATAAAAAAACTGAGATATCATCTCACCCCAGCAGTAAGAGCAAAGATCAATAGGACTCCAAACAATAAATGCTTGTGAGGTTGTGGAAAGACTGGAGCCCTTATTCACTGTAGATAAGAGTGTAAAATGGTGCTTTCTCAAAAAGTTGGAAATATAAATACCATTTGACTCAGCAATTTTACTACTGGAAATACACCCTAAAGAAACCAGAGCCACACTCAGAGAGATGTATGCACACTCACGTTTACTGCTGCATTATTCACAACAGCAAAGACAGAGAAGCAACCTAAGTGCTCCTCAACAAATGAGTAGGTAGGAAAAACTATGATATGTTCAATGGAATACTATACAACAGTGAAAAACAATGAACTTGTAAAACATGAAGGAGCCTGGAGGACACTATGCTGAATGAACTATCTCAAGTCACAAAAGGACTTTCCAAACACTGCATTAACATAGCCGTTATAGGACTGAATGGGGATGGTGGATGGGGAGAGAAGGGGGAAGGAGTAGATAGATAATGAACACCCCATAAGAACAGATGAAGGGAAGAACTGTCTGAAAGGATTATGTAGTGCATTATATATCTGACACGATCTGGAATAGGGGTGCATTGCAGGTTAGGCTAGGTAGGGAAGGGTCTGGGAGAAAACATTTAACACACAAAAAGCATTACCAGACAAGTTGCAAACCATGTGACTGTAAAAGCATTCCAGGTGGTGCAGTACATATGCATCAGGCAGTAAGCCAAAGGCCTGGGGGCTCTGATCTTTTGCTGAGGGAGAAAGATGGGTGGCTTTCTGCTACAAAGATTTACAGCTTTGGAAATCTGATGCAAAGATGCTTTGAGTCAGAAATTAACATGTCTGGACAACTACTGCACAGGGCCACTGCTGTAAAACAGGACTGATACCGGGGTTGAGGGAAGACAAGAGGATAAGGGAGAAATGATGTATACTGCATTGAAATAGATGAGTGATAGAACTGTTTAAAAGGGATTTATGGGCATTATTTTCATGCCATGAGTCCAGAATGAATGCTCCCCAGTAGAGCGGACTTAGGGGGACAGATTGCATAACAATGAAAAAGTTTTTCTTTTACTTTTCAAGGAGAAGAATGAATTGGTGGAGAGAGGGTGGGCACGGAGAAAAGTGCAACCATGAATAAATAGAAACGCTAAGTCTCTGTAAACCTCCATTAAAATTAATTTTTAAAAAAAGCTATGAGAACATTAAAAAAAAAAGAAATTAACATGCCAGGAGTGGGTTAACAAATGCAAAACGACAAAAAAAGCAAAATGGCGTTCACTCCAGTTCCAATCGCTGTGCAAGAAAATATCCAACTAATTTAAGATTTATGTGCTTGTTTATTCTCTAAGCCAACATCTGTCCATTTAAATGGCCAATACAGAGCTTCCTTAATACACTTACACCTTACCATTTAAGGGAGGAGCTCTAGCAGTGTTGTATTAAAGTAGTTGCACTGCTAATCTAAGTCTCTGAGAGTAGCCTAAAACAAGCAATTTTCAGTTAACCATTCATACACATTTGTTTCTACATGAATATCAATACCTGTAATAGAACTGCTCTTTCCCCAACTTCATGCCTATAATGCAGATTTGTTTTTCTTTGATATGCATGTCATCGCTAAGTGTTATTATGCAGATCATCCCTCACTTCTCCCCTTCATCTCTTAACGTGTTTATTACCTACTTACTAATTCCCCCTTTTCTGTCCCCATTCCCGTTAACCAAAAACATGGTCTTGAATATTTATCATTTTGTAATTGATTTTTTAAAAAGTCATAGTAAAGCATTTTATTTCTTTTATCAAGTACACTTTATCTCAATTAGCGTAAAGTCTGCTATTTGCATCCATGTTAAGTGGTTACTTAGCAAGTTTTTTTAGTTTTAGATAGTTCCTAATACCCAAATAAGAGACAGGTACTATTCAGTATTTACACGAGTGGGTAAGGAGTTCTGGTGGCACAGTAGTTAAGGCATTAAGCTGGCACCAAGGAGGTCTAAGACAGCCCTCCTCTTCACAGGGTCGTTTAGATTCATCTCAATGACATCTAGACAATTCTTCAATGAACTGCAAAGCCAATGAAATCTCAATCAAAAATGAGAACAAGCGTTTGAGAGAAACAGTTAAAAGTTTTGAAAGTAAAGAGACTCTTAATGGTTTTCTAACTTTGAGGGCTGTGTGATCAACACAGTACAGCACTGGCTTAAAGACAGATTAAAGAGGCAGAGTGGACAAAGTTTTCAACAAAGGCTGCTAGAACTAGGTTTCTAATATATGTATTTTAAAACAACCCTCAAATCTTATACCAGACAGTAAAATCTATTTTGAATAAATTATAAATCTTAACCCGCTAAGTGTAAAACTTCTCTAAAAAGACAAAATATCTAAACAGATACTTTACGAAGAAACTTATGCTATTATGTGCTGTTGGGTTTCAACTGATGTGCAGCTGAGCCCTCCAGCAGGTTTCATGGATAATGTTATATGCCATCGAATCACCTGCAACTCATAGATAGCAACCCCATGTCCAACAGCCCTAAACCCTGCTCGATCCCATGCCAATCTTACTGTCTCTGACACACCTTACCCCCATTACCCCAGTTACTGAAACAATCCATCTCATCCCTAGTTTTCTTCTCCTGCCCTGTCCCTCCACTCTCCCAAGCATGATGTCCCTCTCCAAGGACTGGTCCCTCCCTGAAACATGCCCAAAGCATGCCAGACCTCGAGATTCAGAATCCTTGCCTCCAAGGAACAGCCTGGTCTCACCCTCTCTAGGACGAACCTGTTTGTTCTCCTAGCAGTCCATGGTGTATTTGGTTAAAAAATCGAGTGTATATAGTTTAAAAACAACAAAACCATACAAACAACCCCCTCATGCACACAAAAATCACCTATCAAATGACATATTTTAAAATATGCAATTCATTATGTATGACAAGAGGACCCTTAGAAAGACAGAAACTGACAATGCAAAAAATTGAAGCAAACAATGTACTGAAGGTGTGACTGTCAACACAATGGGGGAGCTTAAGCAGGGGAATGAAGAGATTAGTTTTGCTTAAAAACTAATTTTTTTTAAAAAAACCTAATTTAAAATACTTTATGGTGACTATATTGTAAAGTACACTCAAAATTGGGTTAAAGAGCCTATTTAGAAAGCTATTGTAGGTGAGCTCTGGTAGCCTAGTGGCAGGAAACTGCACTGCAATCCCAGAGGTGCACGGTTCAAATCCACCAGATGCTCTGCTCAAGAAGGAGGAACAATCAATCGCCTCCTATACCAGTCAGATCCAATTTGATGGTACACACATAAAAAAAAATTAATAAAAAAAGAAAGCTATTGTAAAAAACTTCAGAAGTAGAACACGAGTAAACGGTTTACCATCAGTAACTTTACTAGCCCCTTTTCAGTTGATCCACATATTTAACTTCAAAAAAATGCCCAAATCATGACCCTGTCACCTCAAACTTATTTTCGCAGTGCGTCCACTCTTGTTATTCAGTATTAACAGACTTGTTATTTCTCTTAGAATGATGTGTAAGCCCCAGCTGAAACAGTAATGACAAAGTAACTTTAGGTACTTTAATACTCCACCTACATTTAAGATAGGTTTGGAAGTAGTGGCATCTACTTCCTAAACCACAAGCCCTATGAACTAGGAGAAAGGACAATCATAAGAAAAAGGCTTTAAGCCTTTTGTTCAAAGGGTCGCTGTGAGCCTTGCTCAACTTGATGGTAAACAACCACCACCACCACCTATGTTACAGCATTAATGTGCTTTGTGTTTGTTGAGGATAGGGGAAGAAGTGATTAAACCAATTTCCTTAAGCCAGCCTCAATAACCACCTTTTCTCTTCCAGAATTTTCAAACATTAATAGATTCAAAAGTTTTAAAATTTTGTGCATGAGAATAGATAGATAGATAGATAGCTAGATAGATAGTTAACACTTGGAGAAACGTATGGACTTAAAAAAAGATCCTTGTCACTGCTCTTCACCTGGCCCTGACCATCAGGAGGTTTTGGGAGGCTGTATGCTGCAAAGGAAGATCTAAGTCTTCAGCCTGAGAGGTGCTGTCTTTGAGTTAGTTCATTTCCCTGAACTAGGCCACCAGAGCTCCCTGTAATAACCTATTATAATCACAGTATTTAAACTGCAATAGATGTTAAGAGGATTGAGTATAATTTCCTATGAGAAAAAGCAGAAGTATAAGGGTTTGGAAAGAATAAGGGAGACAAGTGGTGTTAGGTATCCTCAGATTACACACATGGGAACACGAGGTACAAGAGAATGCTCTGTTACCTGGCCCTGTACCCTTCTCACAACTGGCTCTATGTTGCAGTCACTGTGTCAACCAAGCTTCTTCCCCTTTTCCTGCAACTGTTTCTCAAATACGATGTATTTCTCAAGAAAACTGGTTTCTGGTGAATAGCAGACTACAACCCATTCAACACTATATGGCAACTTCATATTTTAAAGCAATCTACTCTTTCCGGTCCTTCTTATCCATTGTCCAGCCTTCCCACGCTTATATGTTCACAACTGAACACAGCACAGCCTGGGCAAGCACACCATGGTCCTCAGAGACAACGTCACTCTTTAAGGTTGTAATGAGTTCCCTTTTTCCCCTGAGAGAATCCATCAATTGAGTTCCTGGCTACTGCTTCCACTGGCATCGACTGTGGATCTCTTCACAAATTCAAATCTTTACTCCTACTATCATGTTTTAAACGGATCCAGGATTGGGTGTTAATGTGTTGCTGTTACATGTCGAGCTGACTATGACTCATTGTGACCCTATACAGAATAGCTCTGAATCCTACTCTATTCCCGAGCCAATCTATCTCTGATAAACCTACCCTTATTACCCCAGTCACTGTATTAATCCGTCTCATCCAGGGTCTTGCTCTCCTGTGCTGTCTCTCCACCCTTCCAAGCATAATGCCTTTCAAGGACATCGTTTAGCCTCTTGGCTACATGCCCAAAATAGGTGAGGCAGAGTCTCAAAATCCTTGCCTCCAAGGAACAGCTTGGTTTTACTCTATTCACAACAGACCTGTTAGTTTGTTTGGCAGTCATGGTGTATGTATGTTCTCTAACAGTACCACAACTCAAAGGCATAAATAATTCTTCTGTCATCCTTGGTCATTATCCAGTTTCTGATGTATACAAGTAATTTTGAAGACCATGGCCTGGATCAGGTCCACCTTAAGACTCTATACTGACATCACTGCTCTTCAGCACTCTGGAGACAACAGATTTTCCTAATGTAGTTGGTCTTTCGATTTTATGCTGAACTGTAATTCACAATGAAAGATGTAACTTTTGGATTTATTCATTAAGTACTTCAGGCCCTCTTCATTTTCAGTAAGCAAGGTGGTGTTACTGAATAGTAACTGGTTGTTAATAAACCATCCTCCAATCCAATCAATCTGAACTATATCAGGCATTCATCGTACAAAGTGTCTTTATTATCATCACTTGCTCAGTGCACAGAGACTGAATTCAACTCTGATGTACACCTTTCCTGATTTTAAACCATTCTGTACCCTCATTTTTTTTAAATGGTCACCTTCAAGCCTAATGTATGTGTATTTCATCACTCTTCTTTGCAACAGGCACAAATAAGATTCCTTTCACTGACTGATATCCTGGCAGAGATGAGTGCTTCCAGCATTGTATCCATGTACGTAAACATCTAGGTTGGCATTCTGTCAATTCCTGGAGTTCTCCTTTAAATTTTCACAAGTATCTTTATTGCAGCTTCGGGCTCCTGCCAGTACAATTTATACTTGGTCATCTGGTTGAAAGCTGACCTATTCTCTTTTTAGTAGAGTGACCCCTGGGTATTTTCTCCGGACACTCTGTGTGGCACCAAATATTCTGCCAAGTCATTCACTATCACAACTTGAGGCTTCAATTTTTCTCTTCAGTTCTTCGAGCTAGAGAAATACCAAGTATATCGTTTTCTCCTTCCTTTTGCTTTTAAAATGCCAGGTCTTTGCACATTTAATTGTAATAGTGTCTTCCTGAGTCACTTTTAAAAATCTGTTGAGCCTTTATTTCATCATTTAACCTTCACTTTAGCTACTCTACATTAACACTTTGCCACAAAGGACAACAAAAAATGTGTTTCTAAGCACGGTCGTCAATTTAAGTGTGCGACAATGTGTTGAATAGTTAAGTTTCTACTGACATTCCTTTCGTTTTTTCCTGCTTTATTTGCTTTCTTCCTGAACGAAGTTCTCCCCAACTTGCCTAGTCTTTGTTATTAATGTTCAGTGTGTCAAATCAGGTTTTTCAGAGTCTCTATATTCTAGAAGCATAAACTCGAAGTCATATATGAAAGTATACAACCCCGTTACCAATTTGGTTCTGCCTCACAGTGACTCTCTCTACTTTGAACCCTTCACTGCGTTTTTCAAGCCTGTCAACTGCTCTTCTGCAAAACAGCCAAGGAGTACAAACCACTGACCTTGACATTAGTGGCCCAGAATGTTACTCACTATGCCACCAGGGCTTGACTCATTCATCTTATCAGGATTTAAACCAGACTAAGTAAACCCAGGACACTTTACACCGCCATAGAATAACTACTTAACAATGAACCGAGAATGTGGACATAAAGTCTTTAACGAGACAAAAATGTTGCAAGAAATAATGTTATTATATTTTTAGGCAATTAAATGTCCTTTGACACTAGATCCCTGACAATAATCCCTAGAGTATTAGTCTTTGTTCGCGATACATGAAAAATATACTAGTAGTTAGGAGGTCAGAAAACTGTTGTCAAGATTCAGACTTAGGGAGTTCTGATGGCCTAGTGGCAGGAAGCTGCACTGTAATCCCAGAGGTGAGTAGTTCAAATCCACCAGATGGCTTTTCTGGAGGAGGGACAATCTCCTCCTGTACCAGTCAAATCCGAATTGACGGTACACACACAAAATAAAGAAAATTTAAAAAATTCAGACTCAAGGCAAGCTTACATACAATTAAATAAAATGATGCCCAATCCTGAGCCTTCCTCACAGAACTAACACCCTCCCAATATAAAGTTTAGAATTCCACCTCTTTTCAAAGATAAACAAGTGATAGAAAAGAAAGGAAAATAAAGGTAGTATGTAATAACTCGAAGTAATGGCATCAAAGAATTTCAAGAAACTAACCTTGCCCCATGTTCTGATACAATGACTACCTTTCACAAGGTATTCAAGAGGGAAAAGTTAGATATTAATATGGGCATCGCCACCACACCCTCAGAACGCAACCTCTCATGAAGCATTCCCACAAGGAAAAAATTCAAAGGTCTTTGATATTCAGTACCTGATTTTCCCTTTGCCTTATCAGATTTATGTATTAGTTCATACATTACACTGATTACTACACTTTTATGTGACCTTAAGATACAAAAGCACATTTATCACCTCTCACTTCAAAGTGGTTCAAATTCTCTGCTACAGTGAATTCATGTTGTAAAAAAATGATCAACAGTTGACAAACATTTTCTACAGCAGCACTTTTCACTTTAAGGGGTCTGATCAAGTTGGTCTTTTTCAGAAGATAACCTCACTCCAGGTCTCTAAAACATAAATAGACCCTGCCTTGTGAAAATGTTAACCTTCTTTCAGGCATAATTAACTATCAGAAACCCAATACATTCCCTCCTCCCTCCACAATATGTGACTATGATAAGATGGTGGAATAAAAAATTGTGAACCCACAACTCTTTGAAACATTTTCCTACCTTCACACTGGTTCCTGGGAAGTATCTTCCACCTTGTTTTTATCACATTTTCCAAAATTTGTAGTCCATAATACTGAAAATTGGAGAACAGAGGCATGTGAATGTATTGCTAAAGGACCAGGAACTTCTAGGATTTACAAATAGACAGACATTCACACATATACATCTAAAGTTTCAAAAACATTACACTACCAAGTTTAATTACATGTATTAAACAAGGATCTATGCACCCATATACTGAGTTTTCATGCATTTTCCTTATTTTATGGTTTACTATTCTATAACGTCCTGCTGTTTATACATGCTCACACCAGGAGGAAAAAAAAAACATAATAGGCCCCTTAGCAGCCAAATGAGCTTATCTGTAGAAGAAAACGTAGCAGCCAGATATGAATTCACAGCATAAATGACTGCTTATAGGCCCAAGTATTTTAACACGACCAGACTCCCAAGAATTTAGCAGCTTGGATGCTATCAAGCTTCCTACCATCCTCTAGAAGTTGTAAGCTTTTGGACAAGTATTAAAAGTACTGTCACAGGTACTTTCTATAGAAAGTGGTTACAAGCATCACTGGTGTGTTACTTAAGGAGCAGCAAGACAACCCATGGGTTTACTTTTCAATTTTAACCCCACCCTTATAGTTGCTATTTCTACTAATTTAAAGATAAACTTTTGTGCACAGTCAAAATAATACACAAACACATGTTGCAATCTGTGCCTACCTTTCAGGTATTCCTTCCTACATACAAAAGTTACAACTAAAAATGTAAAAAAAAAAAAAAAAAGTTAAAAAAACTAGTGATACCACTTTATAAGCCATTTTGTCCCTCCTGCTGATTACTCACTCTAAATAGTCAATGATGTTTAGAAGAATTTATGATGCTCCAGTAGTCATTATCTAAAATATATTACAACGACCAATTAGTGTGGACAGGCAGGAGGAAGAAAAGGGACAACAATGCTGTGGTAATTTCCAAGTCAGAGAACTAGGAAAGAATCCAACATAATACCTGAAAGGTAGACTCATTCATACAGAGACTATAACCTCAGATTGCAAGTTTTGGCTGAGAATAAGAGTTCATCTTTAAAATGGTTAGTCATTACACAATAAAAAAAAAGGAGCATTAGTATTTCAACCAAAGGGATCATGTGAATGCTCATTTTATTCAAAGCACAATATAGACTGTCCCAAACTACATTGTGCTCAAACAGTGAATGTTTTTGCTGTTTTCTTTCATTTTTAACATTCCATCTTTTTCAAGAAATTCTGCCTTTTCCACTCAAAACCTACACGTAGAACACTCCTTAAAAAAACTTCCAAAGCAAAAAACTCCTAAGAAAGCAGTTATTCTGAAATTATAAATTTGATGCCTTTAGTTTTCATAATCAGCAGTAAACAGTGGAGCTTTCTCTCTACCACTCTGCAACTTCCAAAAGTCTCAGAAAAAATGCAAACAAGCACAATGGACAAAAGTGCCTCATTGACAAATAAGTTATTATAAACTTTAAAAAAAAACACTATAAAAAAATTAATCTTACAGACATATAAAACCAGACTGCCAAGACCACTTCTCACCACATGAAATACAAGTTCTTGTTAGTTTGCAAAATTAATAACCTTGAGACCAAATCACCAAATATACAAGTAGAATAAGAAAAATAATTCATCATTTAAAAAAAATAAGTCAGGTCACTTTTATATTGTTACACTAATTTACTCCTTACTATTTGATACTTTATTACCTAAAATACTCATTTATTAACCTCTAGTCCTTTCTCCAACCACAAGAAAATAGCTTAAGCTTACAGATGCTATAACTAGTACCTCAAGTCTTTCAACAACTTGATCCAGGAAAATCTAAGCTTTCAGTAAGTTAGGTCAAAAGAGTGCATATCCTAAAATCTACCCTTTCAAGGTATTAAGAATGTGCACACAGAACAGAGAAGGAAAATACACTTCTTTGACAAGATTAGCCAAATTAGAAAGCCAACAATCAATGTCAATTTTGGAACTATCCATAATCTACCATCAGTTTAAACAGCTACATCTCAGCTTTACAATCTCAGGATTCGAAAATCCACTGTTGAGTTATGAAGATGAGGGACAGATAACAGCAAAGACTAAATGAAAAAAGCAAACAAAAAAAATGCATGAAATGATCCCTATGGTAGAAATGTCTACTGAGCCCTTAGAAATACTTATTTTATGCATTGAATGCCCCTTTCCCCTCCCCCCACCCATGAAACAAAACAATTGATGAACAGAATTCAGTTAAAGGGAATCAAAAGGGTAGACCTTGTGGAGGCCTGCCGTCAAAGCCTAGCTGTGTCAGTTGCACAGGAAGACACCCCTTTTCTTCCTATTACAAGCAATCAACATAATGGAACATTATGATTAATATCAGGTAGTGTTAACATCTTTAAAGAAAAAAAAAAAAGATTGCATAAAAGCCAAATGTCATAGTGCATAAATTTAGCACCAAATCATTTGTAATTTATGTAAATCGAAGAATTCTTTACCTGTTGCTTTCTTTCTGTTCCTCTAATCATCTCATTTTTCACAAGACAAATTTGAGTTTTTAAAAATACTGTTGATAAATCAACTTAAACATTAGTAATGTCTGTCAGTATAAAAAGCAAAATTTACCAGGCAAGCAAACAGGCAAACACTATTATGTTACTTAAGGTTAGCACTTTGAGGAAGTTCTGGACTGTATTTTTGTCCTGAAATTTACAAGATGTCAAAACTAATTATTATTTTTAAACTGTTAACCAACACAGTCTGATTTCAGAAACAGATGTGAACACGGCTATTTTCTGTTTCAACACAAAGAGGAAACCTTATGTGTATTAAACAGAAGGCCATGCATGTATTTTATAACTTTAAGGCAGTTTAAAGAGAAGCGTGAATCATCAAGCCTAAAACAGTCAAAACACATTTTGATCAACCCTTCTGTTCAAACTTAAAAAGGACTCAAGTTATAACATTTTCAATTGCAAATAAAACTGAGTGCTGTCCCATTAAAAGCATTGGTAACATGAAGTAGTAGGGTTTTAAAGCTGTCCACAAACATGGCGTTTGAGGTACCTAGCCTGTATTATATTGATTACTTGCCCAAAATAATTCCTTTAATGTTTCATGTGTGAATTAACACTCAGAATTTATGCCACTTAGACCTGCATACAAATTCTTAAAAGGGGGGGAACACCCCCCCAAAAAATCCCAAAATAAAAAAATAATAAAAAACCCCAACTGAAGGAAAAAAAAAGAGAGAAAACAAAAAAAAAAACCCACCTTGCCCACTTGCATTAGTCCCAGTTACAAAATGTCATTCATAATTCTTAGGACTATTTGCAAGAAGAATTAAATCTACGTTTTCTTAAGATTAAATTCTGAAATAAATGAACAATATTAAAATATTTTAAAGTAACAAATGCTAATCCTAAAAATGAGATACCTTCCTCAAAGTTTATGACTGGAAGAAAAGAAATAATGGATTTAAAAACCACCACTTGCTTACTTTCGTGTTCATATTCTGTGAAAACTCCAAAATTGTGTCAACTCTTGTCCATGCATCAGGATGCTCCTTTAAATGTGTCAGTACTTCCTGAGCCATTCTTTGCTGTAATATTACACAAAAAAGAGTTGTTAAGTTCACTGGCTTCTTCCAATCATTCATCACAATAATGAAAATTACATCACAGAGATTCTATCAGCTTTTGGAATACTCAAAAAAATTATTAGCTCACAAAAATTTCTCAAAGTATAGAACCACCACTCAAATCTCAATTACAAATGGGAAGACTTTATTCCCTAGATTTTTAACAAGTTATAATATAAAGTCTGGCTTATCTGTTATGTTCGAAACTAGTATTTGCTTCCCTCTGGTCCCAAGCCTAATGAAGATCCTAAAAAACCCTGCTGAGTTCTCAACAGTTGGAACAAACAGCAACATATTTAATCTAATGAGGTTACCTGCAGTGGTATACTTTAAAAGAATCACTAAGATGTCCCTAATATTACCTCTGAGAATACATTTCATAAGAGCAAGGAAAAGCTAACTTTAAACAAATTATCAAACTTCGAAAACATGCAGATAGACAATCCCCCAGGAACTCCTAAATTAGAAATTATTATTTAAATATTACTTAATGTATTCTTGTAATTCTTAAAATTATAGATACCTATTTTCCACCCTTTTAACACTAATTTATGTGCTTAATTCTACTTATCTGAAAATTTTTGCTTGCAATTTTAAAATACAGAAACTAAAATGTTAAACTTACATACATGTAATTAACATTTTGCCGTACTTGTGTCTGATTTTTTTTTTCACATGAAAGAACCACAACTTATGGAAGTTTTGTTTCTCTCCAGTGCCACTCCCTTCCTTTGCTCCTTCTTTAGAGACAATCACTTTCAAGAATTTGGTGTGTCTTTTCCTGTCCATATTTTCACAGCATGCAGATGCAATTCACATGTAATTTTACACAATCATTCACCAAAGAAAGTGTGCTCTCAGAATTATTCCATAACATGTTTTATTTCATGGAATTTGAGACTTAACCACATGTATCTAGTTTCATTTTAGCCCTACAGTTTTTCCTAACAGGATCACCACACTTTCCCTAAAACTAATCCTACTGATAAAAAGTCTAACTACATTCTCCTATATCTTTTACCTATTTTTATACTGTTTAATCAGACCAGCAATACACAGTGCTGCTGTTAAGAAAAAAAAAGTAGGTAAGTACACATGCAATCATATAGTAGTTCTCTACTATATGAAAACCCGAACAACCATAAACGAGGTGTCCAGCTCTGTAAATAAAGAACTACACACATTTTGCAATTAAGAACACTGAGGGCATAAAAGCTTTAAGCAAACATAAATGAGGAATGTAAAAAAAAAAAAATCACAAGAGGAATAATAGTGACACATCTAGGGCAAAATATGACACTCTGAGATTATCTAATAAGCTATCCACTACAACCAGATATGGACTTATATGTAAGACTTAACAAATATTAAGAGGATAAGGCATATAAGACTCTGGGAGGGTGTAAACATTCATTGTGATTAGCAGCTAAACAACAGAGCATCCAGGAAGAAAGGCCTGACAATCTATTTGGAATAACCAGCCACTGAAAATCCCAGAGTTACTCTTGTTTCTCAGAGGGTGGTTCTAAGATAGAATCAATGATAAATTAATTTCCAAAACATATTGAAAATCTATATTTAGGTAAAGTCACATGGCAAAACAGGATTTTTATTAAGTCTTTTCAAGTGGTGAGCACACTTTCCACTAAATCCACCTCTTAGTACCACCACTCATTTCCATTTCCAGATAAATCATGTTTATTCTTATTACTCAATTTTTCCCCCTGTGATTAACTGTCCCTGAAAATCTGTAGGGTGAGCTGAACTGGTGAAGACTCCATGGTATGTAACAAGAAGTTCCTTCTTGTATGTGCATCTTGAT
This sequence comes from Elephantulus edwardii, assembly GCF_000299155.1. Classification (NCBI taxonomy): domain Eukaryota; kingdom Metazoa; phylum Chordata; class Mammalia; order Macroscelidea; family Macroscelididae; genus Elephantulus; species Elephantulus edwardii. Next base: position 25,088,357 of record NW_006399761.1, on the reverse strand, counting down.
GGCTTTTGTTATGATCCTACTATCCTCATGTACTATTAAAAGTCTCAGGAGAGGTTTTAAAAACACAAACAAAACAAGCAAATGTAGAGAAAACTAAAGAGCCAATCTGACACCTCCCAGTGCTGCCAACTGTATGGTGAACACATTTCAGTTGCTAAGTAACAGATTAGAGTTCAAGATCCTGAACAGAAAAGGGGGGGGGAGGGAGGAGATCCAACTCTTTCCCACACTTTTTGGGTCATACTCCTAAGTCCTCTATCTACCTGGTCTACAACAGGAAAATGCTTATTATAAAAGAAGGTACTCCCAACACTGCAATGCTAAATATCTTGCTGTATTATTTATCTAGACATAAAATCTGCCTAAAAACTCGTAAATTTCCACGAGGTATCAAAAAAAATCCCTTAAAGAAAGAATGTCACTTCTGCACCCCGGGACTACCCCTGCTTTACAAACCTCATCATTAACCTCCCCTCACCTCTCCTGAAGCAAGGGAGACAGGACTCAAGAGCGACTCCTTAATGCACTTCATGGGCTCAAATGAAGAATTTCAATACTAAACACTTCACCTATACGTGAGAACTTTCTATTATTTGAAATAATAGTGACAGCCCTTATCAGGATGGTATATGAAAACTGTAATCAACTAGTGAGAAAAACCAATATATTCAAACTTGGTAAATTAATTAGTATAAAATTTTTTTTAAAAAGTATAACGATGCGAAGGAGGGGCAACCTCCTCCTGTGCCAGCTGGATCCAATTCGATGGTACACAACAAGGAAAAAAAAGTATTAATGAACCAAAAGTTAAAAAACATGACTGTTAAGACACAAAGAGAGTCTCTTATAAACTCAAAGTGCTTTCCTCTTCAATGAAAAACATCAGTTTTATTATCTGTAAACAAAGCACTCTTACTTTTGGGGAAACTTAACCCAATGGCACTTTTCTAAGTCAACCTTAAAATTATTAAATGAGTCATTATTAAAAGTCACACTGGTAAAACATTCCTGATAAAAATTACTACTGCTTCTTTCTCAGTCACAAGGCATAAAACATAGTTAGATTAATCATTACTGTAAACTAAGCAAAACAAAAGCTACATTAAGTTTATGACAATATTAAAAACTGAGCCCAACCTTACTTTATGCATTCAATGTTATGTCGCTTAAAGCTCTGTTCAATGCACAATATGAAGAATAACTTCATTGAGTAATATAGAAAAACTTTTTCAAGAATGCTTTTAAAGACAAACACATACTAACAAAAAGTCCCTAGAAACACAAACCCAGCTAACAAGCTTTTACAGGTCATAGAAGATCAACTTTTCACACACCTAAAATGTCCATGGCAGCCTTTTCATTTATAACATTCTCTTTATAACTTTGTATATACTAGTTGACTATTATCTAACTAGGGATGCAAAGTCTGGCAACCATACTGGAGTAGATATTTGTCATTATTACCTGAAAAGATGCAACAAATTTTTGCTCAATGAAAATGATGCAACATATTTCATTCACAAGGTTAAGATTAAAGATCCTCCAGTTTCTTGCTGTAAGGACAAATCTAATTTAAGCTGACAGCAAGATGCTCAGTATTGTGGGATTTTAAAAGACATAATCTCAATCAGGATAACTTCTGTAAACTAAATGTATATACACACAAGAATATTATCTCCAAACATTTTAAGTATCTATAAAGTTAATACATAACTTACAATACCTACAAAGCATTTAAAACACTGAATTCTATTTTCTTAAAGATTATAAAAATCTTTGAAATCAAATCCCACAACACTCTGAGCCAGCCATGTCAAAACTGAACACCATTTCTTAATGCAGATCAAGTTTCAACAGTTAACATGCAATTTAATGTCAGCACACTTGTGGAATACCTTTTGCTAAAAGTAGGCAATTTAAATTTTTTTTTTTAAAATCAATGATGTCACAAAATTTTAGCCAGCTACTTTACCTGGGCTCCTTCTCCATGGTATAAGCAATTCACTACATTGTCTAAAAGGTTGATATCCAATTTTTGGCTGAAATCAAGCAGCTGACGAGCTGCATGGTCTGCTAACATTGTCATAATTGCTGGCATAGATTACTGAAAACAAAGTAAAAAAACACTGATGAGTCAAAAATTTCAATCAAATACGCTAGCAAGTTCTTTAGAGACTTTATTATAAAACAGGATAATAATAAACAATAGTAAGAGAATTATTATTTAGTTACTCCAAAACTGCTTGGGGGGGAACACCTGCTTGGGGGACCCATCCAACTTTCCCAGTGTATAAGAAAACACCAATTTTCACTGTTTTTTCCAACTCTTACATAGCTACCCTAACTGCAAATCTGTAATTAGGGTTTTATAGCCCTAAAAATGTTAACAGTTCAAAGTCTTAAATCTCAAAATTTAAAGCACAGATCAAATATGCTTAATGCAAGAGGATGTTTTCTTTTTCTCTCCAAGACTGGCCTTCTGGGAACCTCTGTAAAAGCTCACTTCCTCTTTTCACACTACCTTTAATTTTCAAAGATGTGCTAAAAAGAAAGGATAATACTAAAAATTAAGTGCAAATATAGAAAAGTTTTTATTATACGCAGCAATAATTACAGCAAATCTTAACAAAAATTAGTACCAACTCCCCATATACTTGTTTCAACTCTGAACGAATTCAGGGATGAAAATTACAAGCATATCCATTTCTTGACTACATAGTGGTGGCAGGGACACAACAGAAAACTAAGGCAACTTGCCAAGCACCCAGATATGCCCCAGCAAAGCGAAAATCCACCGTTTTCCAAAGAAAAAGAAATTACACCATCACTTGGCCTCATGTAAATGCACTGGCTAAGTCCACTAGTTTACACGCAGCATTACCCTTTAAAGAGGTTTCTACTCTTCTATGTTGGCATTCATGCATATTTTTGTTTCCTAGCATAATAAAAATCTTCCGTTTGCTTCTTCCAGGGCCAATGCCACTCAAGTTTGACTGCTTCAATCAATTGTACTCAGCGTATTTTGGTCAAGATGCTATAAAATCCGAGACAAACTCCCTTACAGTTGGAAATCTGACAATTTCCTAAGACAATTCAGAGAATAGGTCTTTCTGAAATTCACTCATGAACTAGATCCATTAACGCGGACAGAAGGTCACCTCTACTATTTTACAAATTAAAAACAGTTCAAGGATATTTTTATTTTAAAAGCTTTTTGCACTATTACAACAAAAACTACCATTTTCTACAGCAGATATCCCATTTTAAACAAAAACTGTCACACACAAAACTTAGATCCAAATACTCAATTTTCAAAAAGTCCCACAAATGTGTCAACTTTCCAACACTTAAAACATTTTAAAAGCCAGAAAGCACCAAGATCTACATTATCAGAAACTGTCTTTTAAAAAATAGGGACTTAAAAAAAATAACAGGGACTTTTAACTTTTGCATCCAACAGTCTTCAAAGGCAACCCAAAGCTATGCGTCAAGGACCTATTTCCCAAATCCCACTTTGCACTGGAGTTCTTCAAGCTACCTTTAGGTGAACCATGAGGTTGAGATTGCAGGCGAGCTGGCCATCCTGGGCACTAGCGGATTCTTTTCGAAACGACCTATTCTTGAAACTCTACCTCGTGCAGAAATGGCGCCTCTGTAGTCTATGCCAAACACGTATCGCCTCCCCAAGTCAAAGAGCTCCCTAAACATTGCGTGCACACTAAGCGCAGCACCCCACACTCCACGTATATAACCGTGCAGAGAGCCACTGGCTACGGCGAGAGGAGCGAAAGGAGGAGCGCAGGGTGCGCTCGGTCGAGCTGCCCGCATGCTCGCAGCCAGCGCCCGGCCAGCACGCATTAGAGTTGGGACTCTACAAGTGACGACTCCGCGCCCGATCAGTCACCGCCAGGAGCCCGGGGAAGCGCGCGCCGCCGCGGGCGTGGACGTCAGGCCGCAAAACAAGTTGCTACGGGGCGAGCGTCGGCTGCGCTGTGCGCCCTCTCCATTCTTCATCTACACGTCCCGCGCGGGTCCGCCCTCCGCGCCCCCCCCCCGGGCTCCGCGCGCACCCCGCCCCGCTCGGGGGAGGCCCCGCCGGCGCCTCAACTTCGCCACCCCATTCTCCATGCGGCATGGCCTGCGCGCGATCGCATGTCCCCTCGCCCGCACGGCTTCCCACCCACACCTGGGGGGCCCCCCGGAGACCCGCTGCCGGGCACCATCCATTGTACAAGGCCGGCGAGCACGAACTGGGGTCGATTCGCATGCGGGGCGCCCCATGAGTGGGCGTGGAGACCCCAATCTGCGAGCCCTCGTGGGCTGCTCCCTTGTAAACGAAGCTCCCCTACTCCGCGCGAAATAAGCAGCCCTCCCCCAAAAAAGCCCCATTCTCGAGTTCCCCAGCAGGAGCCGCGGGGCTCTGGCGGCCCCTCCCTCCCGCGATCGCAGCCTCGCCACCGAGAGGCCACGTGATGCAGGCGGACGTTTCAAGGCTGCCGCCGCCGCCGCTCGCTGCACTCGGCATTTCTGGAAACTTCCACTCCTGAGTCTGCACAGCGATCTGCCCCGCCATCCCCTCCAACTTCTCGGCGGCCCATCGGGGCCCGGGCCAGCCCTCCGCCAGTTCCCGG